>NC_138599.1:3531429-3987020 GCF_964289735.1 Phaethon aethereus
CATAAATTGGGGCTAATATGGAAGTGTGAGAAATAACAAAGGCTCATTCTTTTGGAATATGAAAAGAATAATTCTAGTTCTTCGCCTAGAAGAACTGTTACTATCTACCATGTGTCTTAATATTTACAGAAGGGTCAAGTAGAGATACAGCCCTGTGACTGATAGGGCCAAGTAGAGCATCCTGTAATTTATTGTACTCTGGTAGTTATATTCTAGTTTGCAGACATGTGGGCATCATTTAAGCTTTACTAAAATGGAAGATAAGCCTCCTTTCTGTGAGAAAGACATCTCAAAATTTTTACTAGACATTGTTTGTGTATGTGTTTTTATTAAAAAAAATTTTCCCAATGCAGAAGACAAAGATGGGGATAACCTCTGCAGCAAGGGTCAGACCTGGGGTCCAGATTTCAATTCTATCTCCTGATCTTCTACTGGCTTTACGTTTAGCCTTGAACAACTCTTTATACCTCCCAAGGCCTCCATGTCCCACCTATATCCAAGGGACAACATGACAATGAGTTTCTTGCTCTTGGATATTTGAAACATGCTTAGAGATCCCTTGGTTGAAGGTGCTAGAAAGAAGTTACTGTTTTATTTTTATAGCCCATTTCTACCTGCAGGGTCCCAAAGGTATTCTAAAGTCTCTCTAGTCTTGAGTAGGAGGGAGGGAAGACTGCCCTAACATATACTCCTTTCAGATGCAAGCTGGCAACCCTGTAAAAGTACACGGTCACTAGATACACATGCAAATAGCAATTTTGTAAGGCAGAGCAGAGCAGAAAGTTCTATGTAATTGGAAAAGTGAAATTTGAGCAAACAATCTTCCAAACTATTAGGTGACAAGTACACTGAATCCTACTTTGAGGCATTGGTAGCTTGTTTTCACCTTACAGTAGAAGAATGGCCCTTCCACTGGTTGTGTCAGTGGCAGTTATATCACCTATGAAGTCATGACTCTTCATTCTGCAGTAAAGTGTATTTTAATGATAACATGCCCTTTAAGACATCTCCAAGTAGACTGGCAGATTACACTTCAGTAACTGGTAGACAAATACAAAGCAATCGACGTAACAATGCAGACCGATGTGCAGAAGTCACCACATCGCTGGATGCGGAGCTGCACAAGAGTCACTACTTCATCATGCGCCAAGCTTCTTGCTCCATCTTCTATAAAATGCTCCTTTCTCATCTGAGTGCATTTTTCCTTTAAAGGTTGGTGTTACAAGCAGATCAGAGATAGTATAAGGTATGACTCTGCATGCCTTCACACATCATGAAATCCCATCTACAATGGTAAAATTAATGAGGAAAATTGCCTACTGCAACAATTTCTGAAATAGCTGTAAACGTTTTATTGCTTAAGCATATGCAACAGCAGCTTCAGCAAACATAATCCATCAAGTGTGGTAGAGAAAGGACACACACAGGATCTTTTGGAAAAGCAGACAACCATGGCTAGACTATATTTCTAAGTAAATCGGCATTAATTAGCTGATGACTACACAGCACACTGGAGCAAACCACGCTCAGCAAAGACACATTCCTGCACAAGGCCGGTGTGGCATATCTCCTAGGTTTCCTGATAACACCACCTGACTTCTCCGGAAGCAGACTGGTGATTTTCAAAAATATAAGCTGAGAATACACCACAGGGGCTGCTCATTGTCTCAAAGTCAAAGATGCAGCTAAATTAGGTTTGGGTTGCTACCCCAATGGGTACGATACAGTCTACAGTGAAATAAACACCTGCTTGGAGCTCCCACCACTGCCCCTCGCAATGACATGGTTACACGTGGGTCAAAGATCACCTCTGCTTGAAAAATGAGAGACAAATGACTGCATGCTAAATCTGGCAGGCAATTCTGCCACCACCAAACAACGAGGAGATGCTCCATCACAGCATACATGTCTGCAAAGGTAGAGCCCTTTGTCCATCCTGTCCATCCAGGACCACTCCGACTGGGCGAGGAAGCAGAATACCAGTATTTAAGGCAGTGATCACTTTCCAAATTGTTCCCAAGTTCACTGACAGTGCTCGTACCAGGAAGGCACAGAGGATTTGCACCACAGACCCACAGGAAGGATGTGATGCCGTTCAGATAGGGGAGAGGGACAAGGGTCACCTTCTGCTGCTGGAGCCTGGCCACAGGCTACACCTTCTTGTCAGTCATCTCCCACCACCATACCACACGCTGCCGGCCTAGGAGGCCATACAACGGGGTTTGCAGACAGGGAGAAAGTGTCAGGGCTACTCTATTTGCCTGAGTACTTGTGGCAGGAGCATTCACGTGCATGATTTGAAAGGCCCTTGAGAGTCACTCAGTTAGGTAGCAGAAAGAAAACCACATGATTTAAGTGGCCACTCCACACCATGCAAATAGGATTTGAACCCGAGAGGTGCGGCACACCATGAACTCCCATTGACTCAGACCATAGCCCGGGGTGTCTTTTGGCATCTTGCGAGTTCAGCTCAGAGCAGCAAAACTTATTCAAGAACAACAAATAGCTGGTGATAACTAATCTATATGCTGGAAGTTTCTCTCATAAAACATTTGGTAAATAATTTAAGAACAAAAAACAGTAATAATAAAAACAGCAACAAAAAAAACCCCCTGTCTACTCCCAGATGATCTGCAAATACAAAACAGCAGTAAGTCTATCAAATAAATTCACCTAGTGCAGTTCTCATATTCCCTACCATCCTCCCCATCCTGATTTGCTTTTGATTTAGCGGCTTTCCTCCTTTTGGCATTTCTGGTTGGCAGAGCTGGATGTACTTGGTTAGAATTCAATACCACGAGGGGGTTTAGTAACTGAAAGCTGCTTTTTTTTTTCCCCCCTCCTCTTTTCAGCAGCTCAACAGGGGGTAAACAAAAGTTCTAGAAAGGTGACCTGCATGATTAAGGTCGGCCAAGTTTAAATTGCTTCAGTCCTCATCAGGATCCACCGGTAAAAATCAGAAGCTTCCTTTAGTTTCTTCAACTAAATTAAAAAAGGAAAAATGAAACTGCTACTTGAAGTCACTGGATCAGCTGAAAAATATCTTGCAATGCGATAGCAAAGCACTTGCCAGTGTTCACCAACATTCAATAGGTGTTTGTCCCAACTGGCTGCTCCATGGTGCTAGGTGCTGTATAAAGGTAGATCCTTCAAGACATGTCTGTACTGTCATTAACTGACCTTAAATGAAGTAATGCAAGGAAGACAAGAATGAGAAATAGGAGTATCAGGAGAAATGCCTTGCATGAGGCTTACACCAAGACCCAGGGAGAGCAATAAATTCACTTCTTGGCCCTGATCCAAGCAAAGACTCATTGTGTGTGTTACTTTAAAGGCCAATGTCATCCAGTTGACTTCAATGAAACATCTGCTTTCTGCTCTAGCGGATGGACAGCTATTATCATGGCTTAGGTGTCCCTGCTGCTGCTGCTGAGGGATGTTTTCAGAAAAGTTCTGAACTACAACATCCATCCTTAAATCCAAGTTTCAAAAATGATTGCACAAATTTGAGAAATATATTAACAACAAGGAGACAGATGGTGCCATAATAAAATCCCTCTCTATTCTAGCTTATTTCCATTGTTTTTACTTATCAAGACAGCCCCGTAAGAGTATATCATGATTGCTGTTCACATGTTAGTTCCCTGCCTGTTAGATGATCCAAAGAAAGGACCAAAAACCTTCTAGATCTGATGGCACTAATCTGATGACCTGACAAAGCTCAAACCAAGAACCAGTTGCTAGGAAATAAAGACAAACCATGGCTGCTATCCAAAAGAACTGATAAATCTAAACATCTCCTGCTTGCTCTCTTATAACAACTCTAATATTCTACTTTTACTCTGTGAAGATTGTTCATTGTTACTTTCACCCCTTGGCCCCTCTCAGGACATCAGCTTCACCTGCCACAACATATCAGAGTGCATCTCAGCAAGTACAGTTCAGGTGCTCACTTTTACCCTCCTTCTGATTTCCTATACTTGACATAAGGCTTAAGAATATATATAATTTTTTTTTCCCCCCTCAACATTCTGCAGTCTCTTCACCTCTAGACTTTTTTTTTTTTGTCTGCCTCTCAATTACCAATCACCCTCTTCTCATCCTTCCTTTCATTCTTACCTTGGAATTACTGAAAGGGATACAGAAGAGAATACATCATCTTGCTTAGTAATGTTTTTGCTGAACATCTCAACCACCACTTTAGTTTGCACGTTCGCAACCAGAGGATAAATTCTGGTTGTTTTGACACTTTACCATTTGGCAACTCTTAACACAGCTAGGACTGTAGGCTGCAGCGTTCAACTCTGCTTCTAGGAGCAAAGAGTTTCAGTCTTTATTGACTTGTACTTGGCTTCTCCTGTACAAAAGTTTTCTGAACTTCTTTCATCTTTACCTTACTGCTGCTAAGCATGTCATTTTCCATTCCCTGTTATTCAACAGCCTTTATATTCTTATGCAGTCCAATTTTCTGCCAGTATCATCTTTTCATTTATGTCAACTGGATTACATGTTGCTGCTACCTGCCTCCAAGTTATTGCTTATTTTCAGTGTCAGATAAAGTTATTGCACAGTAGACTGAACAGAATTTATTCCGCAATTGCATTCCTTTATGGAATTCCTTTATATTTTCAAATTGCTCACCATAGTAGGCTGTAATTGTCCTACAGCATAAAGCATTCATCAAGACAAAAATAGAAATATGGGCGCTGGCACTAAGGGTTACGGTCAACTGTTCCTCCAGTGCAACAGTCTCTTTCCAAGAATTACAAGAATCAGCATATCGCACTGAAGAGAAATCTAACATTTGTGGGATGACTAACCTGTCACTAGGTGAGGATTTCTCTTTTGTCAGAGTAATTAGCAGTCATCTCCCTCCTTTAAACGTAACACTATAATCTTTCCAAGACTCCCAACCTTATTTATTTTATTACCGTAATTGGGTATTCTTCATACATTGTTGTGACTGGCGTCAGTAGATGGCACTGTGACATACACTCTTCCAGATTCTTTTCTTGTTAGCCTGCAAGCAAAGGTTTAGTTTTAAGATTTTTTTGTGCATGTGTGTTATAATTAGTTTTGTTTATGCAAGGTTCTGTAGTCCTTCGGGAGCAAACTGTGGAAGCAGTGAGATAATTTGCTTTCTGCATTTGCCCCGCTCTCTGATTGAGGTCAGTTCTTGAGCCAGAATCAGTCTCTGGGTACCAGTCACTGAGGTTAGGCTTGAGATTCCTATAAGAAGGGATTATCCTGCATATTATTTGACCACTCTTGCTCCAAGACTGGTACACCAGTCTAAATAGGGCAATTAAACTGAGAATGTATCAGTATTTTCCTCCTGCAGAAAAGCAGTCTGCAATGCCCAAGCTATCTTTTTGCCCTGTGACAACAGACATGTGTTGCTATATTTAGAAGAAGCCTCTGTTCTCCAAAGAATGGTACGTGCAAATATAATTTTTTCCTAGTCCTTTGGATTCTGAAGTCAAACGTCTAACAGTGGGAATCCACATTACAAACTCAGGAATCCACATGTTCAAGTACTACCAGTAGCAAATGTGGCACCCTGAAAGACAGTTCAAAATCTGATTAATTTTCAGAGACGTAAACTGTGGCTAGTCTAAGACATCAAAGACCTGTGGAATGTCAAGACAAAAAAATAATAAAATTCAGTACCAAAATATGAACTGAAATGCCTTCAAACTGGCTTGATGGCCAACACCTTCAGTGTCAGATGCCTTAACTTATTTGTCGCCTTTTTGAGGGAGAGCGCAACAAATCGGGACATCTTTTATCCATGGTTAGGTTAAGATGCTTGACATAATGATACCTAGAAATCTCAGTGAAGGTACGTAGCCCTGTTGAGCTAAGTGCTTTTCAAATATGAGAGAATAAATAGATTTAGAGGAAAATGTCATCAACTGGTTTCAGAAAAAAACCCTTCTTTTACAAGAAAAAAAGATTAGAAAAATGGTTGAACATTTATCAACAGTTTTTCACAAAAACATCTTTAAAATTTCCTTGCGTTTTTTCCCCCTGCAGTTTTAAGCGGCAAAATCGCCACTACCTTTAAAACTTTGTTAACGATTTAACCATGAGCAGCATTTGATGAATGAAAAAAGGACAGCAACCAATGCAAAGGAAAAGAAATATAAAAAGTATACCAAAAAAGTAGTGTCAGCATAAACATCTTTTGTGAACATAAACATACACACAGAGAATCATACACACATATGCACACAGTGCATTTAAGTATATAAAACATCTTCATGACCTCATAGGATGAAGTGTCCCTCATAAGAGTGACAATCATCATCAATGGTTGATTATCAAGTGTCAAATTAACAAAAAGCAATCAGCAAATACAAATATACATCCTATAAACTGTAGAAAACCTTTATGAAGAGGTACCAGTATACTAATAACTCCTTACAGCAATGAAGCTTGATATTCTACTCCTACATGACTCTCTTAATCAAAGAATGCCAAAGAGAGAACAATAGTTCAATAGACTTTTATATCTGACCATGAAGAATAAAACATACTATTCAAACTGTGATTGACCAGTCGTAACACCCATGAGACAAGGACAACTTTGAAAAAGTTGCAAGTTACTTACAGGGAGGAATTTTGACATCAGAGACCCCAGAAACGTAGCGGAGAATTATTTTCCTTTAACGTGCTTACGGCTAAAGCATTGGCTTCCACTCAACTAATAGAAATATTAGTGCTTAGAGCTTGCATGCCTTGCATTCTTGCAGTAATACAATTCTGTATTAAAATCTATTCCAGTTGCTTGATTTATGAAAATTGTTAAAATGTGCTGCATTCGTACCAAGCTTATTGGATCAAAAGAAAGCAGGGGAGGAAAAAAAAAAAAGGAGAGAATAAATTTTTAAGCAGAAAGGAACAACAGCATGTGCTCTCTCACTATCTAATACGTGAAGCTTTAGTCCTTATAAAAGTTGCCTGTATCCAAAATGTGACAATTTTATTTCAGAAGGTGACGACATTTTAAGAATTTGTTGCAACTTGTGGACAAAGTCGTGGTTGATTTTCTCTCCAGCGTTCCCTGGATTTTGTAATATGTCAATACATCATGTTAATGCAAGTTTTTAAAAAAGGAGAAGAGAAAGCAAAAGCTCCCTTCCTTTTTAAGTATGAATAATCTATCCAAATCCTACTGAGACACACAAAGGAACGCCGGCAATTTTCCCTTTCATAAAATGCGGACTTTCTTTAAATACTTCCTCCCTACATTTTCAAAGCACAGTTGTATGAAATGAAGGGGAAATGACACCCTTACCCATTGAAAAGGAGATTATGTAAAACTGGTTGGAGAAGCCAGCCGTGTTAATGCAAATACAAGTATGATCTTATTCATAAGTTGCCATTGTGCTAGAAGAACACGCGTTTCCTAGATGTGTCTACCTAAAACTCTGTGCGAGGAGAAAAACTTTTTTTTCAGGATACGTTATCCTGTTTTGCAAATAAATATGAAACCCAGAAGATCACTTTAAAGAAGTGAAGGGCTTGGCTTTGCATTGTGCTGAGCACTCGATTCCACTTGAAGTTAATGAGAGCAGTCAGCAGCCTTGACAATAAGACACTACAAGGATTTTGCTTGCCCAAAGGTGCTGGAGAGACCCTGTGAGGAGCCAGGGCTCAGCTCCTTTTCCACTCACGGCCTAAGTTTCCTTTGTGCCAATAGCAAGTCTGTTTTTCCTAACGTAGGTACAGACTGCGCCGTGTTGCTAATAAGTATTTTACAAAGTCAACCCCCTACTCTGCCTTTACAATGGCCTTTGCTACTGATTGCATTAGACAGAGCCCCTCGTTCTGCCGACTACTCGAATGCGTCTTTCGGCTGGAGAAATACAAGCAAGTCATTCCCATACCTTCCCAACACCCTCAACTTGAGTACATGCTGCATTGCTGTCTTACTCCCCATTGGTGCCATTTGAAAGAAGGTTAGTTTAGATCCTAGGCCTGAAACTGTAGGATCAAAGAACAACATCGCTCCAGACTGCATTTGAGCTGTAGACCAAGCGATTTCTCAGAGGAAAACAGATCAGAAAGGAAAAAAAACAGTGTTGCAAAACTCTGAAGTCCAATCACAAGCTAGCTCACGCTATAGACTCAAGTTGAAAAATGAAGAGGTAGGTACATGAATATGTCTTTTTGCTGGGGAAGAGAAGAATATTGCATGTATCTGAATGTGGTACACATTAAATAAAAGTGATATCCTCAGACACTGAAAAGAAAGTTGTGTGTAATGTGGTCGGAGAAGCCAGACGCATTTGTGCAAACAGACATATGTATAGACATATGTATATATAATCTTATTCCTACATTGCTTTGTGCTGGAAATATATGTTACAGCATTTCATACTTGTATGGGAATAAGCAAAGTCAATCTTGGTACATTTTTAAAGTAACTTTACAGGGGAGTTGATCATCTTTCTCCTGTCTACCACTTTTTTACTCTTCTTGGCTTTCCAACGAAACTCTTTGGTAGTGTGAGGAAGCCAGAGGCCTTGGATATGTGTGTTTAACTTGTGATAGGCAAAGAAAGTCTAATTAATCTTCATTACTTGGAGTCTTTTGAAATAGATGCCTATATTGAGTGCCCTTCCTGTTCAGCTCTGGTCCAGATGAGTTTCTGGCTCACTCTGTAGGACCCTGGGGTCTTGTCATATGAAAGGCTGTTCAGCATTCAATGACAAAATGATTATACACTCTTCCTACCCTGTTCCACTTACACATATGACAGCTGTTACCAGTCAAAACTGTCTTTTGTTTGTTTGTTAGCTAAAGGTAGCCTAATGGCCAACCTAAATCAAAAATCCTCGGTTAATTTTTAGGAATAAGTACTTCTTCAAAGGAGAGAGGTTTGATTCCTCCAAAACATCTTTTTTCTGCAACAGAGAGAATTTCCTTATTTTAAAAAGAGTAGTACCAGGTCCTTTAATAGAAAAAATCTACCCATTTTAAATTCCTGGGGGTTGGCGTTTCATTGTTTGTTTGTTTTTTTTAAGCAATACCTCAAGAAAATTTAACAGCAATTTACTTTTTGCATCACAGCATCATGAATTTGAGTTAGCTTTAAGAATAAGGTCCGAGACACAAAGTTTTTCAAGCTAAAAGAAATGAAAAATTATTCTAAGGTATAGCTTAGTAGTGTCAGTGCAAAAAACTTCAGAGCTTGGCTTCATCAGTTGGAGGCCATTTCAAGATATTTGCCAGGGAAAATCCTGCATCACTCAGATACCTAAAGGCCTCAGCCAGTGACAGAGTACATGGGTAAAGCAAGGGGGGAAAAAAAATTAAAAAAAAAATCAACAAATTAGCTCTGAAGGTCTGGTTTTTTGGAAACACACCGGACTTCATAAATAGCCACATAGTGGAAATACTGATTTCCAAGCATTCGATTACTTTGCTTTTTAGATCAATTTCCATTGGATATAAGCACATTAGGTCATTGTCCACAATCTTTCTCTAAAGGGTCAT
Source organism: Phaethon aethereus (assembly GCF_964289735.1). Taxonomy (NCBI): domain Eukaryota; kingdom Metazoa; phylum Chordata; class Aves; order Phaethontiformes; family Phaethontidae; genus Phaethon; species Phaethon aethereus. Next base: position 3,540,934 of record NC_138599.1, read on the forward strand.
ATTTCCAAGCGTCTGTCTACGGCTTTGACTATAACATGACATGCATCCAGCACCCGAAAAAGAGGTGGTGTGGGGAGAAAACTCACTAAATTTAGGGATTATGCTCTCTTTATTTACTGTTTTGACAGAATCAGGGAAAGAAAGTTAACTTCCTCTCCTCCTCCCACCTAGTTTATTCTTTAATCTATCAAAAGAATTATTAAATCTTTTAAAAGATCAAACACTCAGATTCTTCACAAAGGTTGTCACAATGAATTCATTTGCAGAGCTTTCATCCCTTCTTCCCCACTGTGCTGAAATAATGTTGACTATTTTTCGCTGTCTCTCCTGCTTGCTGTAAAGATCCAGTTGCAAAGGTTGTTGCAAGGACTCGATCTCCCACTTTTTTCCCACCTGGCACCAATATATCCTAGAAACTAAAAACACAGGTGTAGATACCTTACAGTTGCTATGTTGTCCAGAAATTATCTCATAAGAGAGGTCTTTCACAAGGTGGTTTATGATACAGCAGAGCAGAGAAAAAGGAATAGCAGTGGCGAGGGTGATCCACAAAAATTCCATTCTCTAATAGTGCTACTTCTGTTTTAAGAGAGAAGATCTTTTTTAGTGTTTGTAGTCCAACAAGTACAAATCAACACTACATAGAACACCAAATTCCTTTGGCTTAATTAGGAGACCTTGAAACCAGCAAAACCACGCACCACAGAAGTAACACATGCAGAGACTCAATCGACAAAATATGTCATTCTACTCGGTTTCTTATAGAACCAGAGTCTTTCCCCCCAGCACTTGTAAAGCAAAGGAGGACTGTTTTAGATGCAGGATGTTCATGACCTTAAAGACTGATCTTCGTCAAATGAGAGGGATTTTCTAAAATAAACTACTTATTTTCTAATCTTGGTTTTCAAAATTCTTCCCGAGTTTCGCCACATGTCAAATGAATCTTATCAGAGCAGCAACTTATTTTTTTAATTAACTGTTTTGCCTTTTGATGGGCTGTGGGGTTGCAGGGGGAGTAAAGCCAGAACAGTTGGGTATCCCGTTTGCCAGGTCTACTGCCTAACGGGTCACATTGCCCCCACAATATTGCATGTGCGCTACAATTAAGAGCGGCCAGGAAGATCACAGTGAAGAGGAGCAGAGGAGGAATGCAGGAGAGCATGATGCTAGTGATAAAGAAAAGGTACAGATTGTTTAGTCTCTCCAGTCATAAATCCACCTCTTACTGATTACAAAACATGATTTTTAAAGAACTCCAAGAAGGGATAATTCTGTTTTGAAAACTCTGCTCTTTGATCTAAGACCATCAAATCTCTTTTCAAGCTGAGTCCTAAACTTCTTGTATGACATCAGGAAATATCTTGAGACCACATTTGGGACCACAGTGTTATGGGGAATAACTGAAGGTGCAGAGGAAACCACATTGTGTAATGGGGAATGCGTAGAATAATGCTATTAGATAATGGAGTTTTCTAGTTGTCATAGGCATCTAACTCCCATTAATTCACCTCTATCGGCTCCCTGGCTGTAAAAAAAAAAAAAAAAAAAGGAACTAACATATATGATTTCAGTTCTTAAGTTTTCACAGATTGAAAGTCATCCATGTTCTGGTTGCCCTAAGGTAAGACCTTTTCATAATCCCACCACAGACAATGTTCTAGACTCTCAAAATAATAAGACAAAAAATGCACACCTCCAAAACCCATTTGATAAAAACAGGACCCTCCAGGCTAAATGAGAAAACAGGACCCTTATAAATTTGGAATGGAGGCATTTCACAATTGCTGGAACAAGCCCACTGCTTTCCCAAAAGCACTCAGATTTTGGGGAAAACTAACTTCTTTCCCAGACAAAAAGTACAGCAAGACAAGGAGATTCAAATATCCATCACTCTCTCTATAGGCTAGGAGACAACCCAGTCCTCAGAAGAAAAGTTTTGAAGCAGCTGGATTTCACAACGCTTTGGCTCATGCTTGCAGTTCATTGCATAACCTACCCCCCAAAACAAACCCCTAACATATTTTGTTTCAGTTTGCAAAATAGACATTGCTTCCTTAGAAGGACATTATATGTGGGCGGGTTTTTTGTTACCAATGAGCAAATTTAACTATGCCTACTCAGTAGACCAAAGTATTATGAATTCCAAATTACCACCAAGTCAGGGTTCAGTGCAGCATCATAATAATGAAAAAAGATGTATCATATCTGACCTGTGCATTAGTTGAGTTTCCCCACATGGTGAGCTTTTCATCTTTATAAACACAAAAGAGAAACCTTTTGAATGGCTTCTATCATACAACAGGAATTCTATAGAACTTTCCCTTTCCTCCAAATTATAGAAAAGTTCCAAACTACGTTGGGAATGATCACTTCTCTAAGGATCTACCCATTTTATGTAATTTAATACAATCAAAATCTCACCATAGATTTCTAGAAGACAGCTGCAAAAATAAAAAAAACAAGAAAAGAAATAACCTTATTGCCTAGTAAGCACTCTAAGTTCACCAATAAATTCTTCCATTACTGGCTTTATTATTGTTAAATTTCATGGAACCATTCCATAGGGGTCTTGATTTCATGTGTGTCTGCACCCAGAAAACATTGATTATATCATAACGGCAGGCTTTGCTTTCTACAAGGTTAATTTGCTCAGGGAGTACACAATAGGTGGGTACTGGTGAAATGTGAGCAAGTGTGCTTTCTACTGTACCTCTGTGGAGAGATTAAGGTTCAAGCTCATCTGTTCCTAAATCTTTCTTGACAACAGCTCTGTTGATAGTGAAGAACAGAGTTGTTCTGCCCTGGAAGAGAGTCAATAGCTCATATTAAATCCTGGAGGCACAGAAACACTTCTTAGGAATCAATCTTGTTTAGCTGGCTAGAGAAATAAGGTCCAAGTCAACTTATTCTGTCAAAATTTAGACCATAACAGTTCATAGCTGCTAATTCTTTACGGATTTTCTATGAGATGCAGTGCAGAGGGATCATTTAAAAAAAAAAAAAAAACAAAAAAATCAACAAGATGATATTTCAGCTCACAGACAGACCAGTCATTGACCAAACGTTGAAAATTGAATTTGTTCCCACCTCTCACTCTTTTGCCCAAACTTCAGGTCTCTGCTTTCCCTGTCCCATAGTTGGATGTGCCTATGTTTTGGCTGCTATTGCTTTTCTATTTGCTCCTCCCAGCAGCTGTAGGTAACTATTTCCTCCATACCATCTGCCTGTCCTGGATTGCCTTACTCTCTCATGCTGTGCTTTAAAAAAAAGATCTCTCACAAAGCTAGGGTAAGTTAACTCATGCAGTACATTTACCTTCGGAGGATAGGGCGGTTCTTAGTTCTATCCATGCAGGCCAATACTCTATGCCAATATCCAAAAGTTTCTGGAGTCATCCTACTTCCTACAATCCTCCTCCACCTGACCTTAAATAAGCAGGCTTTCGCGGTCTGGTGCACTCACAGGTACCTCGAATCTAATCACCTGCTGCCACAGACACATAAGCTCAACGTTCGTACTGAGGTCCTTCACAGCCAGTGTTGTGCTGCAAAGCAGACAACAGACTGTTGTGCTCCTTCCAGTCCTGCTTTGTCACCAACATCTGTCTGGCATTCCAATTTACATTCAACTTTCATATCCAAAAGAAACTTTTATTGCATTTTCACCAAGGACAATAACTGAATTATAACACTGTGGTGTCATACCAGGACATCATATTTCTTTCAATATTCGGTACTGGTAAGTCAAAGAGAAAGCTGATCTAAGGCATAAAGAAAATGAGACAATCAAATATGGGGGGGGGGGGGCGGAAATGGAGAAAAGGGTAATATTGGTGTTTCAGGGAAAAAAAGAAAACCACTAAACAACCTGTTTGCTTTAGACAAAGCAACCATCAGCCTGGTTAAATAAATAAAATTGCGCTAGCTAACAAAACATTTTTAAATAAAAATTCCCAAATGTTATATGCCAAGAAGGAATTTCACTTGACACTAAGATGCATAATGCCTTTAGAGGTTTACTTGACTTACACATACTGTGTTTCTGCAAAGAGAAAAATTTCCAGCACCATGGTTGCCAATGGTTCATCAGGTTCAAGATTCAATCCTGTAGCTATGTACCTGATCCAGGAAATAATTCTTCCTTTTAGAGAACACTGAGAAGTTTTCCATCCTTTGAGGCTGAGCAGACATAGCTCTCCCCACGGTACCAGTAAGGATCTCTATAATTTTACGCGTACTCTTAATACTAATTTTGGGACCTGGAAGAGTTGAAACACGTTGCAAAGCTGCAGAAGTCTAGGGAATTCTGAGTTCAGCTACAAATTCACCCTAACAGAGTCACAGGCCACAGAGAGTGGCCATGGGAATGATTTACCTTACTTAAAGTTAAGCATATGCTAAAATATTTCCAGAATTTGGGACCCTGATATAAAGCAACCGCAGGCACCCGCAAAATTGGATGCGATGCTAGAGACCTGTAACGTCAGGTTACAATTCCTATCCATTTACGGGCTGGTTCCAATTTTGTTGCATCCGTTTTTAAAATTTTTTTTTTTTAATCCTGGTACTGCAATGAGGCTGGAATTGTATGTTTATGTACTACATATGTATGTTGATACTTGAGGTTCCATATATCATCTAGACAGCATTACAGTTGATAAAGGGACTGCAAAAGAGGAAAGGAGAGTGACGGGACTTTAAATGCCTAAAATAAACCCAGATCATGTGACGGACGCAGGGAATCATATTGTCATTGCTAGGTTCAATCCTCAGTTCCCTTAAAACAGTGGTTTTACTATGGACTTAGCGAATGGTGGAATTAAGGCTCAGAGCTCGCTCCATTCTCCTTGCCAGTGAGAAAAGTTATTTTTCTCTAGCCCATTGCCCTTCCCACATGCAGGCAGCAGCTGTAAACCTGATGCCATGAAATCCAGGCCAGTGTCCCCGCCTCCCCCGCAACTCACTTCAGTGGAGCCAAGATTTCACTCAACATATGGTCTAGAATTTACTCCCATAAATCATTTTGACTGTCAACTCCTTCAGCAGATTGGGTCAGACCCAGAAAAGACTTAGGGGGTCTTCAGGTACCAAAGTCTCTAACAGGGATCCAAAATTGCCTTGATTAGTAGCCAGCTATTCCTGGGGAGGAGCCTCAACCCCCTTTTTCTATCTGAAAGTTCCTGTGTTTCAGTTCTGCAGCGAGCCAGTGTCCAGAATTGACTCAAATGAATACTGTAAGATCCTACAATCTGTTGTAAGATCCAGAAACTAGATGCGTTCACACTAATTTCGCTGGATGTGCTCAGACTGTACCAATCCTACAGCAATTGGTTAGTCTGCTCACAAACACACACAAAGTAGATATAGCTACTCTCTTTTGGGGAAAAAAACAGCAGCCAGAGAGGTGGGTAGTGACACCTATATTTTACACAGTGGACAGAACATTCACCCAGGAGTTCATTCTGATCCATCCTCAGCCTTAAAAAGGGTTTAAACAACTCCAGAGTCTTCCAGGAAAGCCTGTCCATGCTGTAGGTACAGCAGCATTTTTAGGAACCAAGGAATGCAAGAGCAAGCTCAGGAGGAGCAGAACAAGCGGTTAGTGTGCACAACGGGGAAGGAGGAGCAACCCTGGGCACTGGTCCCTGCTTTCTGGGTGTTTATTCAAGGGCTGCTTAATGTAAAATGCATAAGCTGTCCTGAATCCATGCATTTATTGTTAATGGCACTTGAAGTCAAAAGCATACTGATTCATTTACTGAGGAATAATCATTTACCATATTAGCTAATCTATTTATCAATATGAAGTCAATTATTGTGAAGCATCAAGAGTGGCTAGTAATTATGCAATGTAAACATAAAGGATGGAATCAGTAAATAATTATATTTATTCATAACTTGAAATACCGAAAAACATTTGTAATAACCGTATAACGCAAAGCCCACCTTAAAGAAAAAGGAATGTAGTGCTGTCCAAATTAAGATTTTGTGATACAGAGACATTTTACTTGGTCAATATTTTTAACCATTAAAATATTTATACTTGTGACAAATTTCTTTAATGTTACTAGATATACGAGCCGTGTAAACATATGAAGTACTTCTACATATCAAATAGGATAAATTGCAGCCAGGATTCTGAGTATTCCACAGTCTATATCTTAGATCCTCCCGATCGCTCTCCACAACTACCTGAAAGGGGGTTGTGGTGAGGTGGGTGTTGGTCTTTTCTCCCAAGTAACTACCAATGGAACAAGAGGAAATGGCCTCAGATCGTGCCAGAGGAGGTTTAAACTAGACATTAGGAAAAATTTCTTTACTGAGAGAGTGGTCAAGCGTTGGAACAGGCTGCCCAGAGAGGTGGTGGAGTCACCATCTCTGGCAGCATTCAAAAAACATGTGGACGTGGCACTTCAGCACGTGGTTTAGTGGGCATGGTAGTGTTGGGTTGACGGTTGGACTTGATGATCTTGAAGGTCTTTCCCAACCTTAATGATTCTGTGATACGTACTTCGGTGGGCCCATTGAATTCAAAAGGGCTATTCACATGCATCAGGATTTTCATATACATATTTACAAGAATGACTAAGCAAAAAGCATCTAAAGAGCCAAAGATCCGAACACCAAAATAATGTATCAGTAGGCTAGGAATTCACGATGAGCTTGGCAAGAACGTAAATTATAACTTCCATTGTCCAAGTAAACAAGTAGAATAAATCTAATCTCTTTTAATAATTCTTTTGGATTTAATTATTTCATGTGTTAGTAACCTGGGAAAGAAAGTTCTGCTGTGAAAATATTTTTTACTATATTGCAAAAATCACAGCCACAATAATTGCTACAGTCTCTCGGAGGACCCTGTCTTTAATGTCTGGCCAACACAGTATATAAGAAAAAGCCTTTAGTACATCTAGTAATCTCATCTTCCACTTCCACATTTGTTTATAAGAACCCAATCAGCCAAACTGAGTAGTGTTGCATTTTTTTTAAACATCTGAATCTGATCAGTTCACTTATTAATTCAGTTCAATGTATACCTTTCAAATTAGATTGCCATTTAACAGATGATTTACTTAAGCGATCAATATTAAAGGTTCCAAGAATTGCAATTGTCTTATTTCCAATAATTTGTAGCATCATATTGAGGTCACCTACCTCATTCCATGCTAGAATTAGGAGCTCAGCAACAGCAAGCAAATTTATTGGTCTTAACCTTTTAAAAAGTTATCTGTACTAAGAATAGCACAACATTACTGTGCACTCAATTTTTAATGGAGTTATAGCAGAAGAACCTAATCTATTCATAGTCTATATTGCTTCAGCGCTCACATCCCTCTTTCCTTACACTCTCTGCTGTACATAATATATAATTATGCGATATTGTACATCTATGGTATACAAGGAAATATTGGCACGTATGGTCCTGATTTAGGGACTCAGGTTGGAAGGGTTATCTAAGCTTCTTTTCCCACTAATCAGTGCCCAACACCCAGAACACCATGACTTCTTTATCAGCCACTTTTGTAGCAAAAAAAAAAAAATTCTTTGCGGACAGCAGCAAAACTCCATTTTCTTCCTTCAAGATCTCCTAACCCCTAGCAGGTATTATCTCACATATAGGATAGGGAAACGTGCATCTCCATCAAGACAAGAGCGCTGAAGCGAGATGGGGAGAGGAGAAGAAATGCAGCTTGCCTTTGTGCAATCCCCCCGTTGGCAGCATGCAGGGCAGCGGGTAGTAGTGGAGCAGTCATAGCTACAAGAGTAGCGTTCTCCTCTGGTGCATATACACACAGCCAAATTCAGTCTCTGCTCCAAAGAGTCTACTATTAAAGTAGCAGCAAAGGGACAGAAAAAGAAAAGCTGCTCCCTCTTACAGATGAATAGCAGAGACAATAGAGAAAGAAAGGCAAGTGACATGTTTTAGGCGTCTCAAAACAGAGTGGGCAACAGAAGTGAACCCAGGGCAAGCGAGGTGGTTTAAAGCCAACCTGAAACTTTCATCCACAAGTCTTTCCCCTTTTCTAATATTCTCTATAGGTGCAGGTCGGTACTATTCTACACACGAATATTTAATATACGTGTATAAACGCAAAATCTACAGGGCTGAGAGAATTCCTTATTCATCCTGCTTATTCGAGACACGAAGCTCTACAGGCTGGACCATCAGTTACTAGTGCAGTCATGAAATAAACAATTTGGAAACCTCCTAGGTCAAGTTCATGTCCTGTAGTGTGAATGTATGCATCAGTCTCCAAATTTGCATGTACGTGCTCAATGACTGTTACATCTCTGGATATTCCTCCAGACGCCACCATTTTCCCCTGAAACCATCTAAGCCCTCACCTTTGGTGATGTCATGTGGCAATGAATTTCACCGATTTGGTTTGGTGGGAATACTATTTACTTTGGTCAGTCTGGAGCAAATCATACCCTGCCAGTGTTCAAATAACGTGAGGACCTTACAATGTTGCATTGTTACTATTCTTCTCTCCTGCGTGTTTTTTTTTTATTGGAAGGGAACCAAACTCATAGTTACCACACGCACGTGCAAATAGTCATCCGTTGTGCACCATACCAGAGCACAGAGTGCAACAGTAGTACAGACCAGCGTTTCACGCACTGTGAAGCCCGAGCAAGGGGAAGCTTTAGCATATAGTTCTTATAACCCTCCATCCTTCTTTTAAAGGGGGATCAAAACTGGTAAAACCTTGAAGCAAAATATTGGCTCTTTAGTTTTACGTTCACGTATAAGACCATCGCACTCTGGCAACGATGGCTCAGCATCATCCAGAGGTAGAAAGGGGCGAATTTCACAAGAGGCAGAGAAGTCACCCCAATGCATCTTTCCAATTGCTGTAGGAATTAACAAGCGGCTCCTGTTTAACCCTCAAACCAAAATGTCACCGCAGTAAATTTTTAGCAATATCAGAATGCACCAGGGGGCACAAAGGGATGAGTCTCTTTTGCCTACAAGCTCTAATTTCATTTTTTTTAACTCTGTCATTTCCAATAGTCTCTCAACAGGAAAGCGAAACAGCAATCAGAAGCCGAGATGCTTTGCGAACTGTGGAAGAAAAGAAACTTTCTGCCTCACTTCTCCCTCCGCTAATCCTCATCACCCTCCTGGCAGGGCTTATCTGAAATGATACCGTGCGGTGGTCTCATCAAAAGACAAAGTCGCAGAAGATGCTGAAAAATCACAACTCGCTCCCTCCTCCACCGCCCGCAGTCACTGAACGAAGGGGAAATGGTGGGGTTAAGAAAATAAAGTTCTCTCCCAGTAACGCTGCCACATAATGAATACAGCATTATTATGCAGAAGGCCTCTTGAGACATCGGCCTAAAAAATTCCACTGAAAAAGGAAACACCTGTTGAAATATTAACTAGGACAAAGTCAAGCAAGGAGAAAGAAGGTAGGTGGCCAAGAGGTTGGAAAATCTAAGAGGAAATGTTGAAGGGATTTTTCTTTATTTTTTTTAAAGCGTGACATTCCTAATATTTGAGTTCCTAAAACAGCAAACTGCATTTTCTTTGTGCAAGTATCTGGAGGTAATGGAAAAGACAAAAGAAAGCCAACATTAGGTAAGCGATCAACATTTCTAAGAGCAGAGCTACTGTGGACATCCTTGCGCCGTACAGCCTACAGTCAGGCACCTACGGGAGCACATGGATTCTGGGTATTGGAAAACATTTGTAGCTCCTATTTCACCGGGAATTTTTTGTGGGTTGTTCGGTTTTGGGGTTTTGTTTCTTTATTTTAAGAAAATTCTCAAAATCATTAGTAATTCTATTTTGACCATGGGAATTTTTCTACTGAACTTGAACTCCCCACCCTGTTTTACACATTTGCAAAGTTCTAATAATAAATTCCACTTTGCATTCGCATGGTCTCCGAGTCCCTTGGAAAACGCCAGCAATATTTCTTCCCCAATACCCTGCCTGGGAGACTGAGGCACAGGACGAGGTCCCCTCACAGATGGGCGAGACCAGAGAGTTATCACAGCTATCTTCTGTGAAGAGAATATCCAACTCGGACTGAATTCAGCAGGACTTAGCACAGGTTCGAGAGCACTATAAGGAACAGGAGCCTGCCTGCAAGAGCACTTGTACCACGCTAGGAAACGTGATACTTCGTTGTAGTGCACTTGTAAGCATTTTTTTCTCCAATACTTTTATTTTAAAGGGAATAACATCTCTTTCCCTGTAACACACTAGAGAAGTACCTTAATCCTCTTGTGAAAGTCCCTGCAGAGCATGAAAATAATGTGTTTCAAAGGTTTAAACTTGACATATTGCGGGGGGGGGGAGGCCGAGGAGCCCAGTGCTTTGCGGGCAGATATGCTTAGATATACAGCACAGGTCTATAGCCTTCCTATAGACAGGGAGAGAAACGCTCAGCCTCTCTGCATCACCAACACGATGCCCGCTTCTAGGATCTCACCCTTTTGAGTAGGCTGGATGCGGAAAATAAGCACGATAGATGTAAAGCACAAAGCTTCGCTGAGACTCTTTCAGCAAGGCAGCCATTTCCCACTGTCTGCCTCGGGAAGAAAAAAAGAGAAGAAAAAAAAAAAGAAAAAATAAAACCCCAGCCACTTATAGGGATCCATCTCGGCAGCTTAGCAAAAAACCACCGCAGCTTCAGAGCGGCGCTTTCAGATTAGCCTATATACCACACCCAGGATGGATGAACGCTATCAAAAACCCCTCTGCAGCATATTGATTATCCTGTATAGCCTCGCTAAAGAAATAATAAATGAGCAAGCAGCCGTCCTCAGACCTATTGACCGGGAGGAATGAAACCTCCAGCTTCCCTTCCTGCCTCTGCTCCCCAGCGCTAAGAAAGCGGCCCCACCCTCCTCTAAGGCGCTCGTATAGTACAGACAGCTCAAGCTCATCCCTTTTATAATGAGCTGTGGTTTATCCCGACTACCTGGAAAGCACATCAGCCTGTTGTATCCAGCCCCGTTAATCTTTAACCCTCTGCACACTGACTCCCTCCCGCAACACTGCCACGAACAAGACCGGACACCTTATTCCCTTTGGGCATTTTTTATGGAAAACATCAGTGGCTACTCACACCACCATGCTGAAGCCTGAACTGCCGGGAACGCTTTCTTAATAACATGCAAGGTTGGGTTTTTACAAGAACAGCTGCTTTCGCGCTCCCAGTGAATATTTTAGCAGAAGCACGTGCGTGAAGGAGGGAGCAGGAGCGAGCGTGACTACGGGTGGATGAGGGGAGGGAGTACCTATAGAGGGAGGGCAGCCTGGTCCAGACGGAGCAGCGCTGCCTTAAGCATCGCGAGGTTCATACCGTCCTTTGAGCCCAGCCACTCACTGCGTGTGTGTTACCTCCCTTTGCCAACGCCTCCCTTTCCCCTTCTGTGCTTTGTTTATTCAGAAAAAAAAAAGTACTCCAGCAGGGACTACCTCCCCTTATGTATTTATCAAGGATATAGCTGGGACGGGGGGAATTATCTTAGCTGCTGCCTATGGGCCGGTAGTTCTTACACCAACAATGACAAACACAGACAAAGTACAATTTCACCTTGTATTTATGCAAGTCATTGGAGTTTTATTGTGGTTTCAGTTAGAGGTTGTATGAAAAAAACCCCACAAGCCTCTGCAGGGCACCACAACCAGAGAAAGTTTAGAAAATGCTATTACATATGCAACTGCAATAAATATATCATTGGCACAATATTAACAAAAATTGACATGGCCAAGACATAGTGTGCATTTGGGTTATTTATAATTTTGCATTCCTTTTCTTAACAGACATTGAAAATAAAAACAGAACACTCTTTACAAATACCAGCACTGAAGTAATCAAAGCACAAACGGTTTAAAACCAGCATTTTTTTCAGCCTAGTTTCTCAGCAAAAGGATACATATTGGTTTCTTGCAGTCTGTGTTCTCCCACCGCTTCCCAAATTTTAAGCTTTCTGGCTAATTTCAAGCAAACCAAGAACACACAGTAAAGGCCTGAAAGATCCATGCAAATTTTAATAAAATAGAGACCAGGTAAAGGCAAGCCATGCTGAAGCACGACCACCGAGAAAAAGACTAAGTTCATTCTTAATCAAATATTAGTAAATCCACACAGAAACGGCACTGGAAATCAGGCTCCTATAGTTCTGCTAACCCAGAACACTATTATTCCCAACAAGCATGAAAAGCACAACAAACTTACGGACTTTCCCATCCGCATGGGAAACCTGGTCTAAGCAGCTCCCGAGGGACTACTGCAATAAACCTTATCAACCAAAGAGGCACGGGTGCAACTGAGACGTTCAAAAAAGAAAATGAAATAACTAACAACTGGTTTGGTATATGCAGTTCTCAAGTACCCCCATCTCTCCTTGAAGCCATTTGCAGGTAAGCAGGTCAGCCCTCTAAAAATTAAGACCAAGGAGCCTTAATTAAGCCTCTGAAATCGCAGAAACACACAAGCCCACAGGTCCAGTTGTATAAACCGACTTCCAGGACAGTCATTTAAACATATTTTACAGTCACAGCATCAAAATTACCTTAGAAGAAGCCAGGACAGCTTACCTTGGGGCAGGGAGGACGAGCTCTCCACGGGGATGCTGAAGGTGCACTTCTGCAGGAGCCAAACTGGCCCGGCTGGCTCCTCTCCTTGAGCATCCCCATCGCCTGCCCTGGCAGCACCACACCCGCTTCCAGGAGCTCCAGCTGACCTGAAGGAGCTCTTCAGGGAAAGCAGCTGTTGCCTATCATCCATTGAACACTGCCATCAAAACGTGTGTCCTCCATTGGAAAGGTAACTCTAATCGAAAGGCTTCACTTCCAGGTTTTTCAGCACCTGTATACTGGCTGAAAGAAAAAGGCAACAGGAATTTCAGCAGATGCTCAGCATTTGCTTTTGTTTAATGAAATTTCCTTTTTTTCATCCTTAGTACATCACCGCACCCAAAAATACCCATCACCTGCGGACTGTAGAAGCTGAAACATCTTGGGTACTTTAAATGTCATTTTAAATCCACAGCGTCTCTGAAAAATAGGCCCAGGAGGTCTCAAACTGCAAATAGAAGCAGCATTGCAGAGAGAACTTTTGGAGACATGTCCACATGTATCTGACATTTCAGACGGAAGAAGTCCAATTGTCGCCATGCTGAATAACAAGCGGGATCAAAAAATACAAAAGGAACATGAATTAGAGTCACGTTAAAATATTGTTAACTGGTGTGTAAGTGATTTTCTATTTAAAAACCAACACTTAAATAATGCATTTGTATAGGTTCCTTATACTATATTCTTTATGCATCTTTCTCTGAAAGTAAATTACACGTGGCATTGATCACACACTGTACCAGTGCACAAGTGAATCCCTGTCCATTTTCTTTGACATTGGTGCCAATTTCCTTGTGCAGCACCAATATTCCCGGGCAGGCAGCCGTGTACAGTGACCTCACTGGGTTTTGAGCCTTCAGGTGTGCTTGAGCAATGTCCAAGTGTCTTAAAAGGACCTGCAAGAAATCCTTTCTGTTCATTAGGAGCAGTAACTCGATGGCATTTCTGTGGCTCCATGTCCTCTGGAGGATCTCAAAGCCTCTCTCATTTGTGATTTCAACGGGGAATCTTAACTTTTGCAAAACAAAAATTTCAACAGTGGAATGCCATAACCTTTTACAATGCGCAATATTTAAGGTTAACCTGAGTCTAGCGAGAAGGAATACTTAGTCCACAACAAGAGCATAATTTTAGGAAAATCAAAAATAACTTGGCAAATTGAGATTTGGCCAGGGTACAAGCACAATTTGGTGAAAGGGAACTGTGCATGGGACTGTGGACTCTCAAAAGACGTCCAGATCTGTACCTTATTTCTACCTTTTGCAAAACGAGGGAATCTAAACCTTCAGATTCGCCATACCGTGTCGAGTATGCAGGAGGGGAATAAGAAAGGCACGTGGCCTCAATGAGGAACAGTGTGTTCTTCTCCTCTGTGACTACAGCAAATTGTTTAGTCACTTGGTGACTGTTTTCCCCATCTGTGGAAGAGAATAATATTGAATGCTCACTTTGCCCACACAGCATTACATAAAAACTGTTTTAAAAGGTACATTTTGAAGCATGGTAGCATCATCAGAAGTTTCACCCTGGGAGTCATTCTGCCCAGATATTCATGCAAAGCAATAGCTTTCAAGAGTCAGGAGTTCTTTTTCCAGCTTTGACAGATTTGCATTATGGGTTAATTAATTTTTACCACGAGCTTTCAGAATGTCACAGCAAAAGGCACTGCATAACTGGAAAGCCAATTTTAATAGTACTGAGATGAGGCCAAGGAAATCAGATTTGGATCAGAACCTGTATAGCTCTAAGCCTTGCGTTGCTCGAGTCTCTCATAACAGTAATTAATGAATGAGGCTGTGAACATTTGTTTTTCAGACAGAACCATTACCTTGATATGAAATACCTGAAATCACTTCAAAGCAAAATATTTAAGTTGTAAATATGTCAGAGCACACCAAAAAGCATTTGAATTTAATCTCCTGAGTTGTGCTCCACACTTAGCTCTTCTGGTACTGCTTTTATTATTATAATCTTGATAAAGGCACTCTGAGGTGAGAAACAGAGCTTAATAATTCACACCCGGTTGCAAAAGGCAGTACTCGGGCAGAGCCGTAGCTGTGAATTATTACACCTGAAGTCACGTCCTGGCGCGCGTCAGATGCAAAACCTCGTCTCGGCGGTGGGAGAGGAGGAAACGGGTAAGGAAAAGGATGCTGTACGGATGCAAATACGTTTTAAAAAGCAACCTACTGCTCAACCGTGCCTGTTCAGGTGCCCTTCTGGCAGAAAACAACCCAGAGGGAGGGAGAGAGGGGAAAGTGCAGGTGTAAGTCATACAGGGAGAATTCGGTATCAAACTGCTGTTGGTTACACCAGCCTAGCAACTGTTTATGCAAACAATCTGGCTGACTCATTAAAGCACTGCTCTGATCAGCTATTAACTGTAACTGACAGATTAAGAGGAGAACAGCATGAGACAGATCCTTCAGAAGTGAGAGCAAAACATACTGGGAGCTTAATCTATGTTTTAATTCCAGCACCCTGCTCCCCGCCCCCACCCCTCTCCTTTGCCGCAGCGGCTTCCGTGGCATGTTTCATATTGTTTAGTGCATATCTTGGCGCCCACCTAGACAGTTTTGCATTCTCGGCAGCACCCGGTGGCACCCACATGTTGGTTTGACATTCCAGGGAACCCATTGCAACCGCCACACATTCTTCCTCGCCTTTCGGAGGGCTTCTTAGATCACAGATGCTCCTGGTATCACCCACTGTGCTTCAATACTTCTCATGTCCCATGCACATTCTTCAGGGTCTAATCCTTTCAAATAATAGTGCTTTCCTTCAGATGCTGCCTGATACCGATGAAAAAAGGGCTGAGATAGATGCTTGCTCTTTTTCATTTCCCTAAGCTGATAGACAGGACTTGTCAAATGCAATCAAGAAAAAATAGTGCAAAACCTGCTGCTATTCTATTACATATTTCATGTTCTCCGTGTAGCAGGGAAGTCCCAGTCCTAGAAAGTTCCCACTTTGAACTGGAAGAATCTTATAAAAGCCACACCTGGTTCTCACACAGCACACGATGAATTTGAGGGACTCATGGCCATGGGAGGTTACAAAGCCCATTGATAAAAAGGGATTTGAAGTACCTGTGGACTAATAAATAGAAGGAAAGCCCAGCTGAGCTGGCAAACACAAAGGTTCTAGGTCGCCAGAAGGTAACATCAGGTTCTGGGAACCTGTGAACACGTTACTGGCCTTGTTCTTGAACTCTTGTTGAGTGCAGCTACTGGCTCCTGCTGGAGGCTGGGAGCTGCCCGAGAAGGACCTCGCACCAAGCGCAGCCCAGCCAGTCTTACGGGCAACCTCTGCGCAAGCGTCAGGCCATGCTAAAACCCGTGAGGGTTTTCATACAGCTCCCCTAAAGGTCAGGACAGCAGGCCTGGGATAAATCCCACACCCAGGACCACCTCAACTACTGCCCGAAGCTTTGCTCTCCCCGCTTCCCCTCCCCTTTTTCTACCCCACCAGGCTTCATTTCAAAAACGGAAGCATCTGAATCCTCTCTTTTTGGGGAGCGGGGTGGGTCCTGAATGAGAAGCAAGCCTTCGGCACGCGCACCTTTGCGCTACGCAAGCCAAGCCCGACGGCAGGCACGCCGCGTCCCTCTCAACGCGGGCCGCCGCTCCCCAAGGTGCCGCACCGCGCCGTTAACCTGATGCCCCGATACCCGGCGAAGGGCGGGGGAGGCGGGTGAGCGTACGCTGGTGTTTCCCCGACATACTCCTCTGGTTTCCAGTGGTCTGCAGTGATTTTGGGACAGGGGTGGGATCTTTGTGCTGTAATTTCCTTTCTTACTAGCACACAGCTAGCCCGCAGCGTACCTCTCCTGACTTAAATAAAAAGCTTTGTGAATGATGGGGTGTATAAGCTGGTCACCATCTTGCCCGTAAATAATAACCAAAACACTTTATTTCCTGCAGAGATAAGAATATCTCCCATCTTTATAAGTTCCACATTGGAATCAATATGGTCTGCATTTAAAACGCACACACAAACGTGCATCTATCTATCTATATGCACTGTATGTGTTTCGATACTTACCGCGTATATATAGTGTATATTCCCACATTGCGCAGGATTAAGTGCGTATTTCCACTGAAATAAATAAATAACCAACCAGCAGTTTCTCAATTTCTTCCTGCTGTGTGGCAGTGGTGAAAATTGCTTAGAAATAGGACTATTATAAATATTCTATATATAACGACACATTGTGTGGGAGGGGGAGAAAAGGGGAGAAGGTTTGTATATTTGAAAAATGTGAATACAAAGGAGGGCATAGAAACATATCCAGCTATTTCCACCTCGGTGCTATTTATAGCTGTAGTGTTACGAGGTGTTTGTTTAAAGGGGCACCGGCAGAGTATGGAAGGACCTAGCCCTCCTTCAAGGAGGCACGCAAACAATATTAACTTGGCAAAAGAAAGGCGTACTAATCTGGCCCGAAAAATTGTGTCTGTTCTTGCTTTTTTCCCTGTGTCTGTAAGAGCTGAAGTTATAAACTGTATTTGCTTCCTCATTAACACTTTTATTCCTCTAGCCTGAGGAGGTGGCTTACTGGTTTTGGGGTCGGGCCCCAAACCGAAAAGAGAAGAAACAGGGAAATTAGCAAACATTTCTGCCACCACCCTTCCCAAATTTCCCTTCTGTACAGCAGGCATTGGCAAGGGAGTCGAATTTCAAAATGTTCTGGTTAGCTCCGCAGTTGGTCGAAAGTAAAAATGAAAAATATTCACCCCAACACTGCCAATTCTTCTGTGAATGTATTTAGTTTTGAAATTCAGTAGAAATATTGAAATAATTGGGATGAAAAATTCAACCAGCTCCTTAGAGAATACTTTGCTTCTGAAGAGTTATAGTACAAACCCCTGAAGAGCTCTCTATTGTTCCCTTGTGAGATGCCATATGGAGTAGGAGGGGTGGGAACTCAAGGGAAGAGTTATGACAATGAAAACAAAAACATAAATAAAATAAAGGAAGTTCTGTGTTCTCTGCGGGGACATGACTAAGGACTCACCAGTCCAGCCACAAGAAATTTCTGCTCCTTGAGCAGCGCATGGATAAGATGGCAACAGCACGGGAGGATTCTTTCAGTCCTGAGTTTTTACAGAAAATGTGGAGGCCAGCAAGTGAACGAGCATCCCGGGAAGCCCTCCGGCTGATTTTGCCATGCTCTAGTCAGCACTTCGCCAGCTCAGCCCCACCGGCCAGACATGTTCTGTGTGTTTTTATTCATAATAGGGAATTGTGGCTGCCCCATGACAAGAATAAGATGTTCTCCCACACTCCTGCTTTGGGAAGATGTTGAATCAGGAATCCTGATTCATGTGCATGGCCATAACCAGAGTGAAAAGCTATTGCAGCGTGTCCCGTGCTGCTCAGTGTAAAAGGAAGACCTGTTTCTGGCTCTCCT
This sequence comes from Phaethon aethereus, assembly GCF_964289735.1. Taxonomy (NCBI): domain Eukaryota; kingdom Metazoa; phylum Chordata; class Aves; order Phaethontiformes; family Phaethontidae; genus Phaethon; species Phaethon aethereus. The sequence goes on from NC_138599.1 coordinate 3,558,947, forward strand.
GGAAGCTACAGGGACAGTGATGGCTGAGGAGCCCCCTCATAAGGCTGCTCTGTTGGAGCCCGTCAAGTACGTCCAGTTTCTACGCGCTCTTCCCACGCTAGCTGGAGCTCAGGTCCTTACGTGGCGCTCCAGCCCAGTAACTCCTAGCTCGCAGGCACCAAATCTGCTTACGGTCCTACTGACGCTAGCAGAAAACACGCCGGTAATAAAAGCACCCATTCCTCCAACAAGAGCTGCAATAGGGTAACGAATGTATGTGTATCGGTTCGCTTTTAAGAGGCTATCTGCTTTGTAATTGCAACCGATAGCTTTTTTAATAAGCTTATAAAATCTCTATCTGAAAGAAAACATTGGGCCTCAGTCCCCTCTCCCTTAATCCAGGGCGAAGTGGGAGGGAATACAGCGAGGCGTGTGGGCTAGGCTCGCCTCGGCTGGGCTCAGGGTAGCAGTAACAGGAGACGAAAGCGACACCGCGCCTGGCAGAAAACCGCGTCCGCCGGGGACGGGGTTTCGCTGCCGCCCAGGCGGGTCTGGGCGAGGGCAGACAGCAGCAGCTCCGCACCGCTCCGCCGTCCCCTCCTTCCTTCCCAAGCTTTAGCTGCACGCGTGATTTTATTAAGGCTACTGGGCCGCTAAGCTAACAGCCTTGTTTTCTGTCTCCCCGCGGGCTTGTTGACACACAAAAGCTGTCCCGCCTCGGCTCGAAGATATGGCCTGGAAATAGAGTAAAGGCATGCCGATGGGCAGGGGCAAGAGTCGCAGCGGCATGAAGTACTTTTACACTGGTACACACCGCGTACTGTGCTGTGCCGCTGTTACTCTTTTGGTAAAAACAACGCTTATGTCTATATAAAAACTGTATAGAAATCCAGTCGTAAAACAACAGCTATCAGATTCTGTGCTTAATTATGTGTTTTAATTGTTTAAGTGCAGGGGTATTTGGCAGTCATAAATACGCTGTTAAAAAAAAAAAAACTTGAAAGAAGCTGAATCAACCTGAGAAAATAAAATATCATCCTACGAAATGCTTGATATATTGTTACTTTGATAAGTTCAAACAAGTGTGACTCACTATACAACCATTCTATCAATTCTGAACAAAAAACTGCATGGGATTATTATGCTTTTAATCCAAAGAGCTGGGTATTTGGAATTCCTCAAGCCCTTTGTGGTGTCATATTAGCTAGGCCAGTCTCTCATGAAAAGAATGTATTGTTGAATAGAGTTGAGTCCGGATCTCTGCTCCATTGGGTTGATAAAATGGCAGTTGATTTAAAAAGAACCAGCTTGTCTGGAGAGAGGATTAGCAGATTAAGAGACTGCATGTAATTTTTTTTTATGTAATGTAAAGTTACATTTCATAACTAAAAGGGATTAATTAAAACGTTAATAGAAGGAGAGATGTTATTTTTCCAGGGACAAATGCCTCACCCCACATATGAACATTCACATTAGTTGCTGCTGCCTCAACAGTAGGAAACAAAATGCTGTTCTCTGCGAGTAAGAGTTGACGCAGAAAAGACAGACAAGAGGTTTCTGTGGTGGCTCAGCATTTTATTTTCCTGTTGCACTGATCTGGATTTCAAAACAAAAATTTCCCTGTGCAGCTATATATATCTATACACACACACAGATATACACACACATGCGTGCGCATGTTTTATCCCACTTCTTTTTACTTGCATAGAAAAATAGAGCAAAAGTATTTTGCCCAATGTATTTTCTAGTCTAATATGAGGTTTTTCTTTCTTTCACGTTTTGTTTCTGCTTTTTGTTTAGAGATCTGATTCTGCCCTGCTTGTACATTTTCAGTGAGTTAATAACAGTTTTGCAGTAGGGAAAGGTGGGCAGGACCGTTGGTGTCCTGTGCTGCGGCAGTAATTCGCAGGAAATTTGCAAACCTTTGCCATAAAAGCCCTACCTGAGTACGGTTTTAGCACCGTTTCTATCGGGAAGTTCAAAGTAAATCACACCAGGAGGAGGTGGCAAGAAGCTGTCAAATTTACTGCCTTGTGTCACCAGGTTTCAGCTCATCTTAAAACCCTGGTTTGGGGCTTTGCTGTTTTGTTCTGGTTTCTTTTCTTTCCTAGGAATGAATTTTTGGCTCTTGAATTTTGGACGCCCCAGGTTTCTTTGACGCTTTTGTGAAGCGATCCAGGGGTGCTAAGCAAATCTGGGCTGGGCCCCTGCCCTGAGAGGAGGCACCCGGCGGGGTCAAGGGGCTGCCGGGCAGGTGGCCAGGGCAAGCTCGGCAGGCAGCCCCCAGCCCCTGCACCCCATGGCGTCCCCCGCATCCCCAGGACACCTCCTCTCTCACCCTGCTTTCCATCTCAGCTGAGGATGGGCTGCTGCTTGAACTGGACAAACGCTACATGCCCGCTTCATTCAAAAAAAAAAAAAATCATAAATCAAAATTCGTCATTATTTTCAGTCCTTTCCCAACTGGACAAATAACTCAAGAACTGTGCAGAGGTCTCATCACTCCGATTAGGAATTACCACAAATAATCTCTCTCAGTCTGTCATTTATTGCTAGCGCTTAAATATACCTGTGCGATTCGATTCAATTCTATTTCATTGAGTGTTATAAGCTTGTTCAATTGCCACCTTAAGCATTTGTGTACAGATGTGCCTTGATGATGCCATATTGCAACTAGGAGAAATTGCAATTTGCTCTTAAACTACCCTTCCTTTCACAAAAATTTGGACAACATGACAACATCCTATAATAAAAACTATGTGTTGCCATGTTTATTTAGACGAATGCCTAACCTATCAGAGTGACAATCACATTTTTTCAGAAGAAATTACAGATCTCCTCCTGGATCACAACAAAAAACCTTAATGAGGGAGTTTCTTCCCAATGCTTTCCTCAGTCGCTATTTAAACTGTGCCCCAAAGTAGGAGGGTTGGTGCTGGTTCTTTTCAAAGAATAACATCCCACCCATTTTACTGCAGATGTTTCCATTCACTGTACAAATGTTCAATGAATTTTTCAGTCCCACCAGATTCCTGGCCTCAGCCATGTCAAGAGACAAAGAACTCCACAGGTTTTTGTAAACTGTACAAAACCCAGTTCTTTTTAACCGTTTTGAATGTACTGCAATTCACCTTCTATGCTCCTTTTATTATTTACTTCTATGTTCTCTCATCTGAACAGTCTCTTTCAAGAACTTACGCTTTTGAGAACTGTTGCAGGCATTTAATTATTTCTGTTGTCCGTCTCCCAGCTGTTACTATTTATTCTGTATCCTACTTACGTAGGAGTGACCAATATCATGGGACACTGATATAATATCTTTATATTTTCAATATCATGTTCCATACTAGTTGAGTTTTTTCCTACCACTTCACTGCTGTTTTTCTTAGCCACTGCTGTAGACTGAACAGTGATACCATTGAACTGTTTGGTTACAGACCTCTTTTTTCCCTTCAGTGATAACTTAGATAGATATGGGCTGTCCAAATACTCTTTTGAAGAGTCCCTTGGAGTTGTCAGCCAGGAATTTCCACCCTGCCCCTCAGGTTTCCCTTTTACTATGTAGGGTTCCATTAAAACCATTCAGCCACCCCCAGCTTAGCCCAAATCAGCTTGTCCAGCTTTACTTTTCACTTTTCCAACTGGATGGTAAATATATTTAAGCAACTACAAAACCACACAGCGCTGATTTTTTGCCATGTTAAAAACGGACCATTTACTTCCATTTTTGGGGTGCGTGGGCCGGGGGGGGTGTGACGACGGGGGATGGACGGACGCCAACACGCTTTTTACTCACATCTAATCCATGACAGTGCTTTACCAGTCAGCCCTTGGGTACTCGGCTTCCTTAGTAGCCTCTTGTTAGGGACTTTGTCCAAAGACTTTCTGCATGTCTCTATAAATTATGTCAACCAGTTCCCCTTTATTCACTAGTTTGTTGTCCTGTTCCCAAGTGTCTGTTATAGAGATGTGAATTTCCTTTACAGGAGCGGCACTGGTTCATCTGTATCATATCAAGTAGTTGCTACAGAATTCTATTTTAAATAATCTCTTCATTCAGCCTGCCCAGCGCTTAATTAAGCCTTGCCGATTTGCAATATGCGGGATGAACATTTCCAAAGAGGCAGCCTTTGCAGACTTCCTATGGAGCAGCTGATTTGAGCAGGTTTATCAGGGTTGGGGTTTTTGTTTTCTCGTTAGCTCAGTTATGCCTTTCACAAATCACAGGTATGCACTTTTTGGTCCTTGTAACTTCTTGCTCTTTCACGGGTCATATTACGGCGGCAGGTAGGAGCCATAAACCAGGCCTCCGCCGTGTTGAATGCTGCACAAAAGCAAACTAAAAGATATAGTCCACCTCAAAACCCCCTCCCTGTCTCAGTGCTTCCTTCTCTGTCGCTGTATTGCATCTTCCCCTACTATCCACTGTCATAAGAGTTAATACGTAGGTATGGTTTTTATTTGTCTGCAATATTGTTATTTTCCTTAAGTGTTCTTCTAACCTTCCTCAAGTGTAACAAGTACTTCCTTTGCAGTCCCACTGTTTCTAGCAAATCAATAAATTCTCTGCAAGTTGTTTTCATCTTTATGTGCTCTTCAAATTCCCCATTAGCCTGCCTAATTTCCATCTTGTATGTTAGCCAGTATTGTTTATATCCTATTCTGCTAATGTCACTAGGGTTGTTTTTCCATTTTCTGGTAATATTTGTACTGTGAAAAGCACAGTCTGACGGGATTATTATCCCCCTTTAAAGTGCTGCTGAAGTATAAGGGATGAATGGCTGACAGTACTAACACTACATTCAAATTGCCTAGCACAATCCATTGCAGAGAGATGTTGGAAAAGTGCAAAGTAAGAGCAAAAATTCATGGATTACTATTAATTAGACCAGTCATCCCTTTATCGCACAACCTGTAGGAGTCAGATTTCTTCCATCCTGGAGCCAGAATAACAGCAGTAACCTTAGGGTTAAAGCTTTCTCCAGCTCTACAGAGCACCATGATAAGGCTTCGGTATATTCTTATACCATTTTATGCAAGCCAGACAAGGTGATTTATAAGTTATTCTCCCTGAGCTTCAATTAATTTCACTTAGGACATTTTCACAGTTGTACAATAAATGTTTAAATTAAGACATTTCCCTGCTCCCCACCCTGCCATGGAATGGAACTGAATATTAACTGGTTATTGGGTGCCATTCATGGCCCGTGCAATTACAGATAAGAACATCGATCTGGCAGGAAAACAAATTGGCTCTTAAAAGAGGGTGGCTTGGATCTGACAGGTTAAGATGATTAGGCATCTCTCTAATGGATTCTGTATATTACTCCTGGATACACGCAGGAAGCAGATCATCTACCCCACTCCTGGGTACCAGACAATTCCCTGCCCTCATGCAGGAAACCCAACTTGCAAAATACCTACTAGGTTTCAGGCCAGTTATCTGCTCCCTAAAAACTTCCCTGGTTATCCAGTTGCAATAGAATTTTACAGTATAGGGTAGATAAAGCAAGATTTTAGGGGAAATTTAGAGCAAGATCTAAATGACTGGTGTTAAGAATACCCCATGTCACATGGACATTATCATCTAGTTGGATTCTCGAGGAAAGAGAGGGCTTCTCAACAATTTTTAGGCACACAGGCAAACAGGCAGGTCTGACAGGGTTCTGGAGGATCTGTGGCTACCTTACTATTTGTAGGACATCGCTGCAGTTGCGAGAGAAAGAAATCGGAAGTCTTACACTTCCTTTGTCTCCTCCTTGGCCTGCAGCAAACCATGTAGCCTCTCTTTGTCCCGTGTGTCTTCAGGGAGTCATAAATCACGGAAGAGGCAGGTATTTACTAGGAAAGATAGAGATTGTCAAGAAAATTGGAGTTTTGTGGAAACTGCTAGCTTGCAAAATCGAAGTATTTTCCAGAGAGGGCTTCTTTTTTCTGCAGATGTGACATAACTCAGGGAACCCTCTCTGATTTCCAAGTATAACCCCTGGAGACCTGCTAAAAACTGACTCTCAGGCTGGAGAAACCCACCAGTAAAGCTGGCCGAGCAGATTGCCTTAGATCTGGGACCTCTGGGTTTTCAAATGAGTAAACCGTGGGATTAATTCCAGATAAGGGAGGACACTAGACTCTGGAATTTTTATTCCCTAATAAAGTATAAAATTACCAAAATAATAAAAGCTTCTGCAGACCTGAATTACCATCCTCCTCTCAGATCATAATGAAAAATCAAGTGTGTGTACATACATATATAGAGAGTCTAGAAAAGTAAGATTCTGCAGCTTTAAAAAAAAAAGCAGAGAGTTTTACCTTGTCTTTAGGGGAAACTGTAACGTACAAGCTCAAGCATGGCCACCAGCAGCTGTACCTTTGGCAGCCATACCAAGCTACTCAGCTGTATTTGGATTTAACCAGACTAAACTATACCCGCACTGAGGCCGCACTGGCTAAAGATATGACCACAAAGATTGGTCTGAAAATAACCGATCTATAGTTCTGCACAACTCCTGGGTAGGACAATCAATTCTATGCATTTCTTGTCTTCAGAAAGGTCACTAGTCATGTTATTAATGTGCTACAAATACAGGCTACAGATTTCCTTTGCAATTGCTGGCTGGTCTAGTTTTTCATTTTCCCACAAAGCAGAAATGTCATGGAGGTATGACCCCTTTACTATAAGGGATTGAGAAATTAAATTCATAGCTTATAATTATTTATTTATATTTATAATAAATAATAACAAAATCACCCCAGACATCTTAATAATATTATTTACAAGACCCAAGAATGCTGTTTACCTACAGCTATCTTAGTCGCTGTTGGTGGTGGCAGTCCCGTTAGTACCCAGGGTCCCTCTTCAACCTGGACAGAATTATGCACACACAGATGGCTTTCTAGCAAGGATAAATTTGGCCCAGACTGGCAATTATATCATATGGAGAATTGAGTTTCTTGATCACGGCACTAGGCTTTAATTTGATAACTTAATCTTATACAGGAAGATATCCTGTTCCCAACCAAGTGACATTATCACTGCTGTGCTTTCTCTCTGCCCACCCACCCAGCTCTCTCTCCAGACTCCATTGGATTAGCAATACAGTCAGCAAAAAGGTTGCTATTTTGATTTTGATGATAGTCATAATGAAGCATGACTCGTCAGAGGGGAGCATGAGTTCCCATGACACCAGATATAAAGCAATCTCCCTACAGCACATCAGGAATCAAACTCCTCGTTGGGAGAAACCTCATGGAGAAAAACAACACAAATCAGAAATCAAATATCATCAGATTGTTTTTTGCCGTTGATTGAAATTCAGAACTGGGTTTATACCACTTTCACGTTATTTGCAAGGTGACTTGCTAGATTTCCTTCAAGTATTAGCTTCTCCTATAGACTAAAAAATACAAAGGGTTTGAATTTTTTTTCCCCACATTCATATTTTTTTTTAAATGAGAAATGCATTCAATGTTTCCTGCTTGGGAAAATAGTAAGAAGATTAAAAGGAATGAGGAAGTATGAAAAATAATAATTCTCCATCCCTTCTCTCATTTTATGAAGAATCTTGTTCAGAATTTTGTAAAAACAACCTAATGAAGTTGCAAAGACAAAGACGTTCTGATTTTTCTCCAGATTCCTCCCCTGTGTTGTGGGCCATCTGTAGCTACAATGCAAGACATTTCCACTCAGTTAATCCAGAGACTAAACCTTCCATAACTCCCTACATGTTTTGTGTTAAGAATACATTGTGAGATCCTGTTATCAGTGCAGCTTGAGATACTGCAGTGACATAAAATCTTGCAGATAATACAAGCTGAGCTGCATTCAGAAAGCACCTGATAAAACCAGCAGAAATTCAGAAAATCCACTTTTTTAACTGAATGACCTCCTTGTCCCTTCCCAAATCTATGTCTAGTTCTTGACTTTTTATGAGCAGTTTGGCTTTAGACTTGATCCAAAGCCCTTGAAATCATTTGAAAGATTCCTACTGACCTCAACAAGCCTAACATCAATCCTGGAGACTACAAAGGAGCCGTTGCATCTTTAAAATACAAAGGTGAAGATTTGTGCCAAAAACGTTTCTCATTTCATAGGTACAGCTGCCACTTGTCCCTTGATATTTTCATGGTGCTCTGGAAGCTGACTGCAGATTTTGATCATAAATCCCTATCTTGTCCTCAGTCGTAAACTCATATTTAATCAGTATTTGATTCTGCTCTAGTAAAACCAGGAGGTAAATGGGAGGAGGATCAAGCCCTTAATGAACACCAGTCTTTCAATTTAGCAATCCAGCGTATGCCACTCTAAAATGGCTGCTCCTTCCATAGCAAAACATACAAACATAGTAGTTTTAGTGCAGAGTAATCACAAGGAAACAAAAATTATAAATTCTAACAGTGAAGTGTGATCATGATAAAAACCACAAATGGACCTAAAAGGGGTTGTGGCAATTTAAGCCAGATTCATTAAAATGCGTGCACAATGTTGCAACTTTGGGATTGTGCTGAGCTGGGCTTTAACCGTGTAAATCACCCCATAGGGCTACACCAGCTGAGGGCTCAGCTCTTCACAGCAGGATGGGCAGAGAGTTCGAAATGCCCACCCGAGTGCCCGTGAGAGCAGCCGGGAAGCTCTCCGATGGGCACCGCCTTCACAGAGGTTCCTCACAGCGCTCGCACGACTGCGGCATTGCTGCCAGGAGCGTAGTTATTCCCTCTTTAGATTAAGTTCAAATTGGGCCTGATAATTCCCTAATTTGGTTTTGTTTTTTTTTTAATTGCACTGGTCCGTTGTAGAAGTAGATCCAGTACTCACAAAAGCAGGCCTATTGATCAAACCTGACCTATTTTCTTGGTCCACCCACCAATAATGTACCGTGCAGCAGCGGCAACACAAACCTACACACCCTGCTCCATCAATATCCCTCATTTGCTCCAGCGATGACAAGATGCATGTTCAGTGTTTGAAGCCTGTTCAGCCATTGATCTTATTAATAAAATTGTCAATGGGAGTAGATGGGTAAATTATTATCAATTGCAGAGACAGTTTTTGTGACACAGACACACAGCCTAGACTGAGCAGCAACTCATTTTTCATAGGCCATAGGGCAGCCGGCCAGTGATAGCCCCCTTTTGTTGCAATTCTGCATATTCAAATGAAGACTGTAGAAATTAAATGTAGTAACTATTTATCTATAGAGAGAGAAACTTATCTGTCTGCACTCCTTAACCCTGTAGTACCTGAGCATTTCAGAAGAGTTTAAAAAAAACCCCAAACAAACTATCTCCAACATCTTGATGAAGAAAAAGATGATCAACTCCCTTTAACAGAGTTGGGCACAAACACATCAATAATTCCACAGAAAAGCCAGAGACAGCATTCAGATCTCCTAGAACATAAGCTAGAGTTCTAACGTTTTGCTCCTTGTTCCACCCAAAGCCCTTTTCTGAAGGGAAACATTAGGAAAAAAACAAGGCTATTCAGTAGAAAAGCTGTACAGCTCCCCAGCCCTGTTCCAGTCCCCGTGGTCATCCAAGCCTTCTTTAATATATTTCTTTATTGAAAACCAGCACCCGTATTCTGAGGAATTGAAGTCAACATTCTGTGTGACACTCTTTCTTCCGAAATAATATTGCAGAAATTGGGTATTTATCAGAAGAGATTAATTGAATCCCAACAGTACTGTACATCAAATGAAGGAACAGGGCCCCTATTTATCTCTTAAAGTTCTGAAAATGAAAAACATCTAATCACTAGTTCCCTTTGATGAATGCCTCATTGTTCGCCTCTACGGAGAGGCATTTCATATGGCACTGGCAATACAGTGTTGCTGGGGAGGGGGGAGTTGCAAGATTGCTTTGAGAATTTAAGTATAATTACATTTATGTCTAACCAGAAAGTATAAGTTTCCATGATACAGTATTTTTTCTTTTTTTTTTTTTCCCCTCCCAAGAAAAAAAATTTGTTCCTAAGGCGGAGCAAGCGGAAACTAATACAATTAAATACTTTGCTTTGCCTGCCAAGGACATTTGACTGCTACTGTGCTACATCAGGTATGTAATGAAAGGCAAATGACAACGAATCTTAATGTGGTGGGGAGCTTGGGTAACTGTAGTTTTATGTCAGGAATAGCTTGCTAGAGAAAAGCTGCATTGTATCTAGGATTAGCAGAACTGCAGGATTTCATTAATGACCGAACAGCTTTTTAGCAAAACAAAGATAGTTAGGGAGTAAAAAGAGAACATGACTAGAATGTGTGCCACTAATTGGAAATGTATATTATCTTCACTTTGTTAGGGAGGAGGCACCAGGGTGCTCTACATTGTCATCTGGAGAATGTCAATTTGTACAAAAGTTTTTCCCAGATCGGGACGCTGGACTAGGAGGCAGCAACAGTTGGAAATGACCGGGTTTAAAGTAGACACATTTAACAGGAAACATACTGGAGTCAGATGGGAAACGGGTTCCCATCCTGCCAGAGTTGGAGATTGCAAATCTCCACCTCCTCACCCTCCTGAACCGAGAAGAAAGGGACAACCTCAGCAGGTTTCACACACAGATTGGATTTCTGCCTTTTAAAAAAACATTCCTCTCTTTTCAAACTATAAATTATATTTGCAAAATGGAATGGCTTTTCAGGCTAGAAAAGTAGACTTCCTCTTGGAGAGCTCGCTTTTTTCAGACTCATCAGCAACACTTTCTCATAGGCAGCTTCACTTCCAGTAAGCCATCGTTTTCATTTGCAAAACAAACTTCACTGGAAAACTACAACTCTTAGTCTACATGTATAGTACCTCGCAAAGTCTATTAAAACCAGCAGGAATTTCTGCACTGCTCATTCTGTACTGAGCTTTGTAGTGGCCTACATTTCTCAGTCTTTAATGCAGTCTGCTGCTGCTGAACTCAAAGCTTTCCTTTTTTTTTTTTTTTTAAATCTACAGAAAATACGAGACATCCATGGCCATATCCAGTCACTTTTTACTCAGGACAGTGAGAAAAGTAAATGTGGAAGAACACCACCACCACCCGCTTTTGCAAAACCTGAGATTATTAATGGGACAGATCCTGCTTGTGTACTCAGATCCCTTTGCAGGGCTTGGGGGTGTGAAACTTACACCCACTCAAATGCTTTTCTACATGGTCAAAGTGGTGTAAAATAGCTCAAGTCAAATGACAATTAAGCTTATTACTTGAGACAGCTTTTTTTTTTTTAAACTGCTTGCCCTTGACCACTAGGCATAAGGGAGGGGGGAAGGGAGGGAGGGAGGGAAGAGAGAAGCCTTAAGACAATTTTGAAACAGTCCAGTACTTTCTTGATCACTTTGCAAAGTTGAAATATGATTACAACCTTTTTGCATACAGAAAGAACCCATTTAAATGAAAAATTAGCTGCCTTAACAGGTCAAGCACATAGTTACATTAATGTTGTGTAGAACAATAAATCAACTTCGATCTCCAATTGAAAAAATGCTAATTTAGTTCAGTGATTCACTGATTGTACTTCCCGTGCGCCCCAGCGATAGAAATCTTTTCTTTTTATTTAATGCGAGACAGTGATTTGACGGCCCTCCTAATGGTGCTTGCAGACTATCAGCATTTCAGTGGAATTCTGATCATGGTTTTAATATTCCATGCAGCTTTGCCCCCTCTGATTTCATGCTGAAACATTAACAAGAGCTGACACTGGAGATTAGAAGCAGACAGCTGGAATGCCAGGTCTTTGTTGCAGCATGGACATGAGCCAACATCGTTCAACCGCAGCCAAGAGGGACCTGGGAAAGTCTTCTTAAGAAGGGGAGGTAGAAAGGGGGAGACAAGGTAGTTTACTGAAGGGCATATACAAGTAGATAATTGCAGAGTCCTTTCATCTCTTAAAGCCAAATTCTAATCAATCCTGGTTTATTAAGGGGAAAGAGGGTCATTAAAGGTAAATTTTCCACTGGAAAAAAAAAAATCACCATTTAAACCCGGCAAGCATAAAAGTTTGCATAGAAAGCAACTGCATGTCCACAGCCACCTCTAATTTGTCTGCCTAACAATCGTGATTGTTTGCAGTGCTTCTATTTGAAAATGCAGTGCCGGTCTCCTTTAAAAAAACGTTTAATCCACTTAGTTCCAGGTGAATAAATTGAGAAATAAAACTGGATTTATGTGCTGGTGCAGTGTGTGAACTGTAAATTCCTAGGCAAAAAGGAGGAGGTAGTATAACATAACATTCTTGTGTCTAATAAATTGTTTCCTCAGAATAGAAACGTAATAAAGATACATAATTTCATCCAAATCATGAAGCAACTCTTATTCTTCACACATTCTTCAGAGAGTAACTTAGGGAGAAGACATGGGATGCTCCATGGCAAAGCTGTGTGTTTCCTGGGGGCTATTTTGTGTTGGGGGGGGGGGTTGTCTTTTAAATAAGAACTTCTGAAGTGTAAAAGCTGTGGAAGACAAACAGAACAAATATTCAGAGAAACCCTGGCTGTGAATTAAACCAAGAAAGAAATTTCAGATGAAGGCAGGACTGGGGGAGGCTTTTGGGGAAGAAGCTTACCACTGAAAAATATATACCTAGAAAAGGGTGGTAGGCCAAGGAACAGGGCTCGAGCAAGTGGTTTATCCAGCCTTGACCAAGGATGCAACCTTGGGCAAGTCACTTAATTTCTGCCCGTCCCCTTCAAGGCTTCTTCTCTCCTGAGCACATGAACTTCCTCATTTCCTGCAGCGAGCCTCGATGGCTTGGCTTCTTTCAGATCGAGCTCTCAGCGGTACCAATTATTCCCCCAAACAACATTCTCGCTCTGCACAGTTACCAGTTGTTACGAAACCGAGGCAGCTCACCCGAAGACACCGGAGCTCGCAGGCTCAAGCGCGGCGGCAGATGCAGGCAGGCGAGATGCAGATGAAGAGCCTGGTCCCAGTCCTGCAGGAGCTGCTGCCGGAGGGCAAAGACACCCAGGCGTGGGCCCTCTCGGCTCCAGTGACTTTGTGCTCGGGGAGAAGGGTTCCCCAGCCTGGGGACCTTTACAGAGGGGGGACTGGCATGATTAATGTGATGACTGGCCTTTTATTTACTTATTTAATAATTCCCATCTGCCCCTCTCACCAGCCGTTCCTAGTTCCCTTCCTTTTCAACCTTAAAGGGACACAGAATAATAAACAAAGAGCAAATATTTGCACTAATAATCAAAAGGTGATCTACAGACTCAAAATATTAGTAAAGAGTGCGTGAATGGAAGGCATTCCATTTAATACATTTCCCTTACATATTTCTTTCCGCCAAAGGCATAAAACTACTTCCTAGAAGTTATTTACAATTATCTTCTGCCTCCTTTGGTTTCTACACAAGCCTGGAACAGTTCTCAGAGTTCTGTAGAGTCAGCCCAGATTCACAAATCCCATTGTTAATCATTAATCCTCATAACAGCACCTATCAGGTCAGTAATACAGGCACGCTGGGGTCTGCCGAACAGATGGGTAAACTAAGGCACAGAGAGGAATAAGGGCAGCCTCACCACCAAGGATGCAGCTCGAGCTCCAGTGAAAGTCAGGTGATGCTGAAAGTCCAGGATCAATCTGGGAAGACCAGTCTACAGGTCAGGAACAGCAGGACATCTATCCACAACAAAGCTTAAGTGAATTTGGGGGACCCACATCAGAGCTTAAATAGAGCTGTGGGGGCAATGGGCAGCAGGCTGCATGGGTGGAGGCCACAGGTGAGGCTGGGCAAGGCCATTGCTGGTGCTCTCAAGTCCCTGATCCCTTGCAAGAGGCAGTTATTGACCTACTAACAAGTTTCTTCCCCTGGCTGATTGCCCTCACTGTAAAAAAAAACAAAAAAACCCCAAAAAAACCCCAAAAAGTGTGCACTTCATTTCCATTTTAAATTTGCCTGGCTTGGTAGCAGGCTTTTATGCTTATCTCTACTAGATTAAATGGCATTTCAGTATCTAGAATTTTCTGCTCATGAACGTACCAGTGGAGTGCCAGCATGGAGTAATCAAGTAATTTCTCTTTATTCTTTTTCCTAAATAGACAGCTCTTTCAGTCTGTCACCGAGAGACACTTCCTTTACCCCTCAAACTGCTTCTGTGGCTCTTTATGAAAACAAGGTTTGTATCAGAATTATATACAGTGCCAATTCCTGTAATGACTTTGTGTAAGGGTGGAAATACCCTTCCTCTTGCTACAGCCTTCTCATCTGCCTCCTTGAAGGGCTGCCATGAGACCTCTAGCCAGACCCTCTTGTGACAGCCTGCACTGAAGCAGTGTCCAGTCTGATCCCTGCAACCTTTCTCAAGCTCCTTTCCAAAATTTTGCGCCCTTTTTGCAGGGCAAAGTTAGTGTTGCACTGATCAATGTGGATTAGGCCCATAGTCCCTGAGCAGGGAGAGGGATAGATTAGAAATCTGTAGGCGTAGACACATTAGTGGGGATGGGGTGTACATACTAGATAGTTCTGTGCTAGCAAGTGCCTATTTAACACATATAGTTCCTACAGCTCTAGACCTTGCTGTCTTACTGAACGCTCCAGTCCAGTTCTGGCAAAGAAGCTCCATTTCTTGCTTCCCTGTAGGACCCTTCTATGTCTTTCTGCTTGATCTCACTCCCCTTGGCATTATCCTTTCCACAGCCACACAATGCTCCTCATGATGTCCAGGCCCCTGTTTTGGGATCTTCTGGAAAAATGTTTTGCTCTGTGAAGGCAAGACATTGTCACTGTCGTAGTGCCTCCTGTTGTATCTGCTTTCCTTCTGTTAATTGATTCGTTGTTGTCTAGACTTGAGCTCATTACAAGGAGTGCTAAGGCTCAGCATCATTTACATCGTAGCTAAGTCAATCTGTGAAACAAGCGGTAGGGCTCCAGATTGGGTAAGGAATATGTTCTTGCAGATATAAATGGCCTGGGAAGAGAAAATAAAAGCTGAACCAGGTAATGAACGGAAATGGAATGGCCATCATTGAATCCACGAATACCATTGACCTTTCTCAGATTTACATCATTATCTAAAGTTCACCAGAGACCTTCCATGCTTGTTATCATTATCCCTCATTAGAAGTCACTCTAGAAACATTAACAAGCTTCTGAAATGCTTGGCTAATTGCTTTAATAAGGCAATATCAATACTAAGTGATAGTTCCCATGATTAGATATAAGGCAGGGGCCCTTCAGGCTATGTCTTCTTGGGTTTTAGATGGTGTGTTGGGGGGCCTAAGGGGGAAAAGAAAAAGACTTTACTTTCAGAGTAAAGCATTCACAATGTACATAAAATGCTCTGATGTTGCAGGTTGTGGCTATATTTTAAATAACTGGGGCTACACCATTCTAGTCAATAGAGGGTATGAACATCATCTGGAAGATGACTGCGTGGTCCTTCATCTAGAAATGCTTTGGCGCATGCAAGCAATCCAAATTTAGAATGGGAAGGTTGGTGAGCTTCCAAAGCAAGCCGTTTCTTGTACAATTTTGCAAAACAGATAAAACACATACTTATATTTCTCTGGGCTTGATCCTCAGCCAGCACAAACTATGACAGCTCAGTTTTACTCCAGCAGAATTTCCCTGATTCATACCAGGTAAGCATGTGGCCCACGACGAGTCTGAGCACTAACAGTTTCTTTTAAAGATGGACTACACTACTGGAGAACAAAGGTGGACCACATGTGAAAACACATGCCTGTCAATACGTGCACATCAAACTGCTGTCCTCCCTGAAATCACTGAGCAGTCGTGCTCAGAGCCCACGGGTAAGCTAAAACACAGAACCTGAAATGCATCGTTCCCCATAGTCAGTGCTGAAGTAAGAGGATGAGCCAGGGGAAGTTTCCTCCTGTATTCTGCTACTATCGTGCTGGGTTGCATGTGGGAACATATTGCGCTTCCCATGAGCTGTCAGTCAGGCTCCGTTCACCTCTACTGAGTTTAGGCAAAAAGATTTTATAACAAACATTTCTGTCTGTATGCCCCACCTCTACTCTCCTCCGTACATGTCCCTAATTTCTATTAACGCTCACAGGATGCTTCCAGGGCAGGGCACAGTCCTTCAGAAGATACGGTCAGTATGAGGATGAGCCATTACCATGTTACCTGTCACTTATTCTGTCTTCTAAAATGGAAGGATGAAACAAGTAAATCTGGCTGGCGGCCGGTCACAAGCGGTGTTCCCCAGGGCTCGATTCTGGGGCCCATCCTATTCAATATCTTTATCGATGACCTGGATGAGGGGATCGAGTGCTCCTCAGTAAGTTTGCAGATGACACCAGGCTGGGTGGGAGTGTTGATCTGCTGGAGGGCAGGAGGGCTCTGCAGAGGGATCTGGACAGGCTGGATCGATGGGCTGAGGTCAGTTGTATGAGGTTTAATAAGGCCAAGTGCTGTGTCCTGCACTTTGGCCACAACAACCCCATGCAACGCTACAGGCTTGGGGAGGAGTGGCTGGAGAGCAGCCTGGCGGAAAGGGACCTGGGGGTGCTGGTTGACAGCCGGCTGAATATGAGCCGGCAGTGTGCCCAGGTGGCCAAGAAGGCCAAAAGTGTCCTGGCCTGTATCAGCAATAGTGTGGCCAGCAGGAGTAGGGAAGTGATCGTGCCCCTGTACTCGGCACTGGTGAGGCCGCACCTTGAATACTGTGTTCAGTTTTGGGCCCCTCACTACAAGAAGGATGTTGAGGTGCTGGGGCGTGTCCAGAGAAGGGCAATGGAGCTGGTGAGGGGTCTGGAGCACAAGTCTTACGAGGAGTGGCTGAGGGAACTGGGGTTGCTTAGTCTGGAGAAGAGGAGGCTGAGGGGAGACCTTATCGCTCTCTACAGCTACCTGAAAGGGGGTTGTGGCGATGAGGGTGTTGGTCTCTTCTCCCAAGTAATCAGTGACAAGACGAGAGGAAACAGCCTCAAGTTGCACCGGGGGAGGTTTAGATTGGATATTAGGAAAAATTTCTTCACCGAGAGGGTGGTCAAGCATTGGAACAGGCTGCGCAGGGAGGTGGTGGAGTCGCCATCTCTGGAAGTGTTCAAAAAACATGTGGATGCGGCTCTTCAGGACATGGTTTAGGGGACACGGTGGTGCTGGATTAATGGTTGGACTTGATGATCTTGAAGGTCCTTTCCAACCTTAGTGATTCTGTGATTCTGTGAAGTACCAGGCACTAGTGCACCAACATAATTTGTCTGTCTCATTTCCCGATTTGCATCCAATGTACAAACTTGGGATTGTTTTAAACGGGGAAAAAGGGAAAAAATACACATACAAAAACTATCAATACATATTTAATGAGGTTCAATAGCTCTAAATTTACTCAGATCAATCTCAGCAGAGAAAGGCTGACTGTTCAAACTTACAGTAACTTGAGTAAGCTCAAATGAGGATGCACAAATACAGTTTCTGTGGACTAGGGAAGGCTGGGGCCTCACACTGCTCCCAGCTCTGCTGTGAGCTTCTGGAACTGTGAACAAAAGCAAAGAGTCCAAGTTTAAAACAATGGAAGGTTTTTCTTCTGTGGAACCATGACTAAACTTAAAAGGCCTCATGAGTCTTTCTGCCACCCTCAGTCCACTTGTCAATCTGACTCTGAGTTCCCAGTTTTGGAAAGGATATCTGTATAAGCATACGGGGAGTTCTGAAAAGCCAGTAATTATTTAGAAACATATAAAAACCCAGACAAAATCAAAAGAAAGGTAAAGAAAGGAGTCAATGAGACTTTTTTCTTTTCTTTTAGTTATCTTCATAGGCTCAGAGAAATCTCTAACTTCTGCTGATGATCTTCTAGAGTTGAATATTAATGTCTCTTTTTTTACAGTCTTAGGAATAGAGGCACAGAACAGCAGAGATGAAATGACTACTCCAGTGCCTCATCGTGAGTCAGAACATTAATGAATGTCTGAAATATTAACATTAGTCCCCTTCATCAAGCACGGCGCATCACTGCCCACTAATAAAACCAGGCAGGGGAAATACCCTTTTTCCCTTTATATGCTCTACTTCTCATAACCCTCAAAATCCTTGTCTACATTGCTTTCTCTCTAAAAAAGGCCAGGACTAGGATTACCTTACATACAACTGAGTATGTCATTAGATCATTGATTTACCTGAAATTATTAAATTAATCAATGCTACAGCGAGAACCAGGAGTTTGGTAAGGAAAAATGTGATCTGTGCAGTTGATGCAGCTACAGATTCAGGCAACGGGTCTACACAGGGAGAGCAAGACAAGAGCCACGGGCATTTTGGGGCACAAGTAGGGGCATGCGCACGCTTCGGGACAGGGGCCTCTTGCAGCAACGAGGCATCCCACGGGAACTGCCCAACGAGCTATTTTTGCAAAAGCATTCCGTTTGGCGTTGCAGTCGATTCTCGCTAAGGAGCCTGCTTTTCGTGGCGACAACAGCAGCAGAAGTGAACCGGTGCACCTGAGAGAGACAGGTGGAGAACATGCAATCAGCTCACGTTCCTCTCACTTCTGTACGCGGCGCGTTATTAACTTTAATGGCATGACCCTGTCTTTTGTGAGAGAGAGGAGAGCAGAATCAGGCCATTAGAGAGCAGAATAGACAGAGCAGCCCCTCCTATTTAATGGCAGCAGTGAGTCAGCTTCATTATGGGGACAAAAACACCTTATTTCAGGAAATGAGGAGTTCTAAGAGACAGATATTTACATTTACTGTTTTATATCCTCCTTCAGGGACTGGTGTTAAAATGAGATACTTCTCTGAGAAGCGCCAAAGATGAGATACCTCCAGGATCGACATTGGTACTTCTAGAAATTACTACAAAAAGGTGACAAGCTGAACATCAGCTTTGCTTGGTAGCTCTCACTACTGATCCTTCCCACAGGCATGGACAAACACGTGTGCAGTCCTGCCGGACCAAGCTGTCTCCGAGGCTCTAGCTGGCAGAAAGACACTTCTCCACCCTCAGTGGGACAAAACCTTCAGCTTTTTCAGCAACAGTGACAACTTCTGCAATTAGTTCTGCGTTTTCTGAGACGCAAGCCTGGATGGAAACAATAGGGCCCTCCCAAAATAGACTGGATTTCATAACAAACGAAATACTGAGCTATTGTCAAAGAGTGCTATTGTATAGGGCCATAGCAGAACATTTGGCTCCAATACTCAGTAGTGAGGGCCATGCCTATTGCATTATAAAAAATGCTATGGCATCAGTTTTCACTTTGTGATGGTGTTTACTCGGCAGATAATAGCAGATAATTCCTCCAGCCGTTCCGACAGCTTCAGCTGACCAACATATCCAAGTTCAGGTTTCTATACTAACAAAGAGCGGATTTTTTTTGTTTGTTTTTTATTTGTCAAATCTCTGTTAGGGGAAAAAAGAAGCTGTAAATAAGATCATGGACTGAGGGGCATTCTTGATATTGATGAACCTCAGAAAATAAAAGGAAAAGAAGTTGGCTTTTAAAAATGAAATAAAGAAGATAAAATCTTCTTTTCTGTTTTTGGCAGGGGATCCTCTATTAATAGCTTCATTTCAAGTTCTACAACTTATATTAGCATTCTTGAGATCAGGTGGTCATAAGCCAAATAGTCAGCAATTCCCTTCTAGACAACATATCTGCTTTGAATTCAGCCTGGCAGTAACTACTTTAAAGGTACACGTGGAGGAAGCGCATCACGTTTAAGGGAAGCCTGCTGAGGTGAGGTGAGCTCTGAGATAAGGTGTTGCTGCGCGTGATTACACACAAACCCGATGGCTTTCACCGGCAAAAGACAGACGCCTGGAACCACATCCAAAGCCATTTCAAGTCCACGAAAACACTCAGAGACCGCTGATTTTAGCGACTTTGGGACTAACACCTATGTTTGCAAATTACCAGGAGCAAAAGGACTTAATTTTACCTCCCCAATAATTCTAAACCTTGCTTGCAACAATTTAACAAAACAAAAAAGTCTCCAAGAGGTTTTTGTTTCTGGATCATCCCAGCCCATGGTCCATGAAGTGGATTATTCTGTTGCTGATCTTGTTTGTGCAGCTACATTCTGGAAGTGAAACAGTTACCAAACTATTTAAACTATTGTGTGTAGGGAGGATCAAACCAGCGTTTTTGTTCATCAATTCAGATTAAAAATGTAATTTCATGGTACAATGAACCCATACAGAGTTATATCTATTAAGGTCACCTATTTCTTGTACTTCAGCTTACTTTAGGTATTGATGACTGCAAAACTCTTTAGAAGACAAGAATCACAGCTTCAGACTTCTCAGCTCTCACGGTTTTGGTGTTAGACACAATTTTCCTGACTCAAATACCTTAGACTTTCTGCTTGTGAGTGAGGGGGGAAAAATGAAACTCACTCTCTTTCTCTCTCAGTTGCTGCCTGGAATTTTTGAATAACGGAGATCTGGCTTTAATTGAGGCTTTCATTGTTTGAAAAGGAGCTACAAGTATTTCTAAACTAAAATATTTGCATAGCTTCTTGCTCACTCTGCTAAATCCTGAGAGGTGCTGGACATCTCACTGAACTGTCCCTTCTAGAGAACACAATTACTATCCTGTTGCTGTAATATAAAAGATTTGAAGAAAGGTCTTCTGAATACATATTTAACATCTAAATGTTTTCCTTGCTGTCTTTGGGCCAAGTCCTTATTCAATTGTTACTCAAACAAAACTCCCATTCATGTCAAAGCAAGCCAGCCTTTCATTAGCTCAGGAATTTAGCAAATTTGTGGTTAGGGCATCCAGAAATTGGTAGCATTTAATTGATCAAATAAAATAATTTTTAAAAGGGATTTTCACCACTGAAACAAAGATGTGTCGCTATTTGGAAACACTTCAGAATAAACTCACTGGTTTAGCCAATCTTTTTTTTTTCTTTTTCTTTTTCTTTTTTTTTTTTTTTTTTTAAATCTCTGGCACTGGAGTGCATATTCCTGGGTACTGACAAACACATTGCCTGGGAGGAGCGGTGTTGCCCCAGTGATCTGTGACTCGGGAGGTGATTTTTGATATAGCTGTCCCAGGCTCACAGAGGGCCTTGAAGAACAGGTCCTTGTAACGTCCCGATAATGACATGGAATCAAGCACAGGACAGTGTGTTTTTGGAAGCAGATATTACTATCTTTGCTCTGAACCATAAAGAGTACAAAGTATCTTACGTCACCTAACTGTAAATTTGTCTGTAACTCCTGATTTCATTTGGATTTAGTTTTGGGTATCCCAGAACATGCGTTCAGCCTGCTCGGGCACAATTTCCTCAACAAACCAATGCCATCTTACTCTCCCCCTGTTGTCCTCTAGGTGTGAACAAATACTTGGTTCAATTATTTTTTCAAATGATTTTCTACGAGCTGGCACTGACATGGCTAGTCTGTGATTCTCCACTTCCCAGACTTCACACCTCCCCTTCAGACCTTACTTTGGAGCTCAGCATCACGTGTGTCCTTTCACAGTTGTTTCTTCCTTCGTCCTCCACATGCTCTCAGAAATAGCTGTTAACAGCACAGAGATTGCAACAAGCAGTCTGCAACTATTCGAGGATGAAGTTCCACAGGCCAATCGCACTTCAGACATCTAACTTTCCAACACCACCCAAAAACAAACAAAAAGAGGCACTACGTTCAGATTTTTCGCCACCACGCGATATCATCTCTCTTCCTTCGCTGCACAGGAGATCAACATTTCCCTTGGTCTTTCTCTTGTTTCTAATGAGTTTACAGTCAACTCTTGAGTTGCGTTTGACTGCAAACGGTTCCTTGAAACTAAGGAGAAATAAAAGGATCGCATGACTAGACAATCAGAAGTACCTTAGGGTTACCTTCAGTTCCCAGGGTCTGAAACACTGAAACTTTTATTTATGGGACGGTCAGCGCCTCACAACTGAGTTTGGCAGGTATCAGCAGTGGAAATGGAAAGTGAGAACAACCTAATCCAAAGCCCACTTTGAATAGCGACTGGAGTCTGCAAACTGGCAGTAACAACCAATATAATGAAAAAAACTCGCTTTGTTTTAGCCTGATATTTGATAAACAAACCAATCAATAAATAAATACTTGACTGTCTAGAACATATTTAACTTCTGCAAGGCAAACAAAAGGTAGTGTTTTACATGGATTTAGATGAAATTTAAAACATACCCTCTTTTTGAAATGCTCTGCTGGAATTGTATGTGTGTATGTATGCATGTACATATGTCTCTCGTATTGTTTAGTTGCGGCAGGAGAGAAAATACGAAGCAGACCTCAGCAAGATTTTGGAGCTGCTGGACCTGCATTTTCTCTTGTAAATCAGAAATGACTCCACTGAAATTATGTTCTCAGACCTAACAGCGTTAATCTCCATCTCTAAATGCTGTCATTCCACCCCATCTGTGATCTTGTGCTCCAAAGCAGGGTAAATCTTCGACTCTGCGTACCTACACACTCCCCTCCCTGTACACAGGCC
Organism: Phaethon aethereus; assembly: GCF_964289735.1. Lineage (NCBI taxonomy): Eukaryota > Metazoa > Chordata > Aves > Phaethontiformes > Phaethontidae > Phaethon > Phaethon aethereus. The sequence continues at coordinate 3,581,309 of NC_138599.1, forward strand.
AGGGACCCGTCCTGTGACCAGATATATCAGCAAACTTGATTCTGCAGTTGATTCAGTGCAGAAACATATGCTCATTTCATATCTAATCTGTGACAGCATGTGTGTCTTTTATCCACTGGCCTCGGGAACTGGAGTATGTTTGTGCCATGCGCAGCACCGTTAGGTATTTTGTTCAAGAATGTCTCTGAAAGAGCTCTCTTGTCTACAAATTGGGGAGATATTTTCACTGCTGAACTGGAGCGATCTCCATACTGCTCTTCCTGACCAAAGGAGAATCTACAAAGATAGCATTTCCGAGCAGCTGGAATGACTCATGGCAAGGGGATGGAGCCATGTTGTCTCGGCATGGGCAGCTATTAATGGTCCTCCACTGTAGTTGGCCTTGGATTCAGTAACATGATTATCCACGCTACTATATATCAAGTTCATCATGTGAATGGATAACCCAAAGATGAGTTCATGCAGAGATGCCAAAGGGAATAAACAAAGACCCAAAAAAGTAGAAACTGACTGGGATTTGCAACAAGGATGAATTCATCTGCCTGCTAGAGAAATATTAATTTTCTTTTTAATTGTACTGAAGCCAGGTAAACGGAGAAGAAGGACAACAACCAACAATGTGTTCAGAAAGGACATTAGACACAAGCGGGATGGTTTTTTTTTAAGGAATGATGAAAAAATGAAAGTTTGGGCCACAGGGAACGTCCTCCTCATTCCTCAAGAGCAGGCGTGGGAAGAGCCAGAAGAGCTGGCAGTGCCTTCATCTCCCTGCCGTCCCTCTGCGTCGGACCAGCACAGGCTGTCCAAAGAAAATGTGGGTCTTTGTGGCCTGTCAAACGTTAATAGGTAGTGGCAGTGGGAGGGGAAAACAGGACAGCCTGGAATCTAATATTCTCTGGTGGTTTCAAGCTGCTGGAACAGTCTTACAGGATGGATCAGATAATAGAAAAGAAAATGTGGAACTAGGTCTGGTGTGTGCTGGACCTGGCTTGACACTCTGTAGCCTAAACTCCAATTATCTCCAGAAAAGGCGAGGAATTAAAAATTGCTTTCATTACCTTCTGAGATGGGACAAGCATGGCTGGGGCTTGAGCTTCCTTGGTTCCTTCCCACCAGAGCTGCAGAGGAGCGATAGCATACAGAGGCAAAATCAGCAGTTCCACAGATCTCTTCTACCTGTGACAAATCACTTCCTTTAAATCATTTTTGTTTTCCTTTTCTGGATCGGTACCAACTCTTTGGTGTCAAACTGTCCAGGAATGGGTAGTGAATTTTTCCTTCAGTCATTTAGAATGCTTTAACTCTAGTCTGGACAATAACATGGATTAAGAAAGCCTTGCTCAGTTGAGATTAATAACCTAAATACTCTGCTTTATTATGTGAAAGGAGCTCATCGTAACCTGAACATTCTCTTACCTGGCTGTTACACAAGCAATTCGGTTCATTGCAATTGCTTCCTGAGACTCAATTGTTTTCAAACAATGAAAACAGTCACAGGAAGTATATTCCATATTCATTTTGGATGCCTTAAGGAATATATTTTGACTTCAATTATAGTTGTATGTCAGTAGAGGCTAAATTCAAATTGTTTATTTAAATAGCTGCCGTACTGATGATATTAATAATTAGTGTGCCATACCTGTTCTGCTTAAATTCAGATTATTGCTCTGGACGAGGCGAAAAGTAATAATGGTCACGGTCCAATGTTCAAAGGAAGGTGTCAAGACAAATCCTCTGTTTCAGGTAGCCAGGCTGTTCTTTAAACACGAGCCCCAGCTCGTAGCAAAAGTACAGGGATTGCAGATGTACAAGCCAGGGCTTGGGGCGTTCCTGTTCAGAGCACTGACGTGACGCCAAGTTTTGTGGCTGTTCTTTCCCTGCCGAGTGAGCCATGGCGGAGCTCCACAGGTACAGCCCTTCGGAGCGGGGAGGAACACAGGACTCTCAGGGGACAGGTCAGTCCTTACTGTTGCTGCAGATTCCCTTGCAACATTAGCATTAGACCTCCAGTTTTCAGTTTTCCTACCTCTAAAATGGGTCCGGGGGAGCAGAGGATATTCCCCATCTCCCAGATCGTGTCCTTTAACTACACCCATCCCTTGTCCCCTCACTCATGAAACATTTCTGTGCTGATACTTCCCACCATCCGGGGGATGTTGCAGGATAAAATGTAGTAACGCAAGCCGCTGGCAAAGACAGCAGAGAGCTCTGGAAACCTGCTTTGCAATTTGATCTGAGCGCTGCTCGCTCGAAGGACAGAGCAGTGCCTCTAAGATTTAAGGAGTATCTTGAAGAGTAAGAACCAATAAGTTTGCTGCTATCCATCCCAATGTTATAGGGGTTGTATGACGTGACCGGCAATGACTAAGACAGAAGCTAGGTTTTGCGGAGAAATAAGTCAGCCTGTACTACGCCTTTGCCTGCTGTTTATCACCTGCATTGCTCTCAGCCCAATCTGTCTTGGACTACGAAGGATTTACAGCAAAGATTAATTTAACTCCCATCCCACAAAGTTCTTGCTCCCTAAAGCTACTTTGTTTTCCTTTGAGTTTTGAGCTCATAAGCTGTTCTCCCCTGGTGTTTGGAATACAGTTTGGAAGAGCCAGTGGGGCTAAGAGAAAGTATAGCTTTAACCTGGATCTATTCGCAGCAATTTGATATCTTGTCTTAGTAATAAATCTCTGCTGTATTGTCTCTTGAAGTCAGAGAAGAAAAGAGAGAAGGAAATTGTAGCAGAAAAGAAATGAAACAGAGCAGGACCAGCCTCCCTTTCCTGAGTGTTCTCACACACGGACATCACCCTGGCCAGCTGAGACTGTAAAATATACATGCATCTACCTACTGTCTGCTGCCATCACACAATGAAGGAGAAGAGAGTACCGAACGGGAACTCATCCCACTGCTCTTAAGCACCTCTATTAGGACAGGATAAATCATCCTCTGTACGTGCTCATATCTCTCCACTGAGCAGGCAGTTCACCACTGTGAACTGGTGGTCAGGTCCAGGGCCATTAGACAGACAGACCTCGCTGAGATTTATCCCACTCTGCCTGACACTATCAGGTTGTCCACTGGTACCACCGCCTGAAGCTTCACCCTCTTCAGGTAGACTATGCAGCTTTACATCTGCTAAATGTTTAGCGGATATTTAGTTACACAGAAAGACAGAAGTGAATGGGCATCAATCTTCATGAAAAAAGTGGCAGGAGGTGACATCTGCCCTCCTACTGCAGGAGGCTGAGATGGTATATCTGACTGCAGGGAAAGAGACAAAAACATGAATATTTCTGCCCTTACTACCCTCATGAAAAAATGACCCTGCAAGGAAAGGAAGATTAAGATGCATTCAAATGGCACTTCAGTATGGAAAGTCATACACAGTGCTATAGCGATAGTGAAAGGAATAAACCCAATTACCTGGGGCTAGCTAGCTACCCCAAAGAAACCCAGTCAGTCTTCATAAGAATTCAACAAATACAAGACTGCAATATGATTCCAGCCTGAAGTGATCATCTGGAAATGACCTGTCCCACCCATTGAGGCGCAACTACTAAGCACACAAGTAATTCCTATGAAGCAATGGTCATGTTTCATTACGGCACAGGATGGGTTAAGCATAGGTGCTGGACAATGACCGTGGAAATACCAAGTATTTGGTTGTTTTGTCACAAACTCTCCAGGCCTGAAGCAAAACATCTTAAGATGCCAGTCAAAGGAGAGATGATTTTTTTTTTTAGCACTCAAGTGGGTTGTGAACTCCTGCAACCTGCTTCAAAAACATAGCTGCTGAGGGCAGCTGATTAGGGGGAGGACGTCACAGCCTTGGGGCACAATTAACACAGACCATTCCACCTGCTCTCCTGAGCCCACAGTAAGGATAATTAGTAGACCGGTACCTGAGCATCACAATGTGCAGGCTGGCTTAGCAGCCAAAAAAGGATCAAACTGGATGACTGAGGATCCGGCCTCAGATGCCCTGCAGGCTAAGAAAAAAGGGTTCGATTCAAACCAGAGAAAGCATTTGGTACCTGAACTAGGATATAGAGAGGTTCTGCTTTAATACATCGTGTTCCAGAGGCTAGACACCTCCAACCAACAGGAGATCCAGGTTCAGTGCTGTCCTTCGCATCAGCGTTTCCCAAGAAATGTTTCATCACCTGTGATTGCAGGGAGAGAACTGGTGTACAGCCTCCTGAAATCTGGAGGAAAACAGAAGGGCACAGGGACTGCCTTGGGTCCAGGTACATATGTGGTCCTGTTTTCTCCCTTCCTTCATGCAGGAACTGGGAAGATACTTGTGTTTCTTGCTACCATTTAGGCAGGCCAAGGCATGGACATCTGACCCTGCACAGCTCTTACAGAGGAGCTGTGCACAGAACATCTGAAGGACTAACTCATAAAGCAAACTGGAGCAATCAATACCGGGAAATGATGAAGACCCGAGCAAGGTAAATGATGTTGACAGGACTAGGAGGGAGGGATTATTTCTTAGGTGATAAAAAGAAACACTAATGACAGAACCCAAGGCAGCTTCCAGTAGCAGGAATGGGACGGAGACAACCAATATCACGGCAAACAACTCATGGATGAATCGGCACCTGCTACCTAACGTCATTCTCGGGTTTTATACCCTGCTCCACCAAGTGTTGAAGCGAACAGTCTGCATGGTTTTAATTCAACAAACCTCGCTGTGACTAAAAATCATCCCTGTGACCCTACCCTCATGAGGAATGACAAGAGGAATATACCTTTCTTCTTTGCTGAACAAGGTTCAGCTTCTCTTAGACAACAAAATATCAAAGGTCAGAATTTTTATTAGCCTACTCTCAACCTGCCTTAAAAGTGGCTAATGAAAGATCCCCAGAGCTTCACCTTGACCTTGGCTTGTCCTGCGTATTCTTTAATTGTAGGTAATTATTTTCTACCCTTTGGGTTACACTGAATCTTGTGAAGGAAACATCTAAGAAAGGAGAGGTCTGATTTCTAGCTTGATTAACAAATATAACCAAACTGATTTGTAATAACATGGAACTTCCTCCTACATATTATTTAGATTTTATTCTTCAATTATTTCCCTCTGTTGCTGTTAGGCATGTAAATTTGAAGTGGTACATTTATCTTGTGATAAAGGTCTTGTGATACCTTAGTATCTCCTTGCAACTAAGTAATTTGTACTGTTCTGAAGGAGGGATAATAATAAGAAATATTAGATGCTTGACCATGTTATTTTCAAAAGAAAAACAGTAATTTCTCATTTTTTCAAATCTTTAGTCCTGTAGCTCAGGGAACAGAACAAAGCACTGCTTTTAAAAATCTCTCCCATTTTCTCTTCTCTCTTGTTGATAATATTTCACCAGTTGGGAAAAGGGAGAACAACTCACAACACTCTATTTGCAATTTTTAACAAGCTACTGCTTGAAATATCCATGTTAATAACTTTTTTATAATTTTTTAAAGGAAAAGAGTAAAAAACTGAGAAGAGGTAAGATGTTTGAAATTATTTTTTTAAAGAAAACAATGCTAAAAGGTTCCTAGTATTTTCCCCTGAACCTTGTCACTTCTGTTCTGCAGACTCAGTCAGGAAATGCATTTGGTCTGCGGTATATGAAAAAATCATAAAGACTATATGCATTTTTAGAATAACAAATATCAAGTCTGTGGGCTGCTTTGGGCAGAGAGGGAATAGGAGAAAGAATACAACTTCCTTTGAAGGTTTGAAAACACATATCTAGCCCTCAAGTTCTGCTTGTGTATTACCTACCTGTGCATCCATCTGTTATGCAGACTGGATTATCCTGACCTTTTCGGCATTCTGTATGCTGATTATCTAGCAGCCCCGTTCCTCCGATGATTACAGCCTCCTCAACCTGTGGGAAGCGCTGGGATAGCCAGTCAGTCAAACCGCAGAATAATGAAAAGGTCAGACCAGCACTGCATACAGCCGTACTTCAGAGGCTACATCAGGCATTAAATTTTGGTACCTCGTCTTCAGATGAGAGACTGTAAGGAGGTCAGAAATCAGCACAGTGAAGCTGTGGTGTAGGAAACCAAAGATCTGAGATATGCTACAGTCCTGAAATCTCTTGGAGCTTTGATCACAAGGGCAGAGAATCTAGTTTATACCCCTGGTTTGTGCTCAAGATGTGATTCCTGCGTACTAGAATGAGAAGCAAAACCAAGCGAATTCCACTAGGTGTGTTAGAAAATACAAATTTTCCTCTGTCAGGAAAGGGAAGAAAAACAGAGCTTGGGGCAGGCTTAACTAACTACAGCGAGGTTCAGGGTAGCTTGTCCCAACGGGATGGGTGTTTTGCCACAAGTGGCAAAAATATTACTGTAATACAAACAGGAGTTGCTCCACAGTGGGAAATGAGAAAACATGCCCCCCGTGTCCCTCTGCGGGCTGTGTTCATGGTAGTGGGATACGGCTATTCTCTTTAATTAGAAGCTGTAGCGCGGGATCGGCAGGACTCTACACCAGGCACCACAAGGAAGCAGTGTCACAAAGAGTTTATAACCGAAACACGCGCATCTTCCGAGGCACAGCAGGCAATACATACTAGTACGGCCGCTGGTAACCAGCCACTCACCGTTCGGCACCTGTGAGTCTGGTGCATCATTGCTGGCTGAAAAGGTTCATGGAGGAACCTGACAAGAGCAAATCCTTGAGCTGAAAAACACCGGTATCACCTGAACACGTGTCTATAACGCGGCTGCATTCCGAATTACACCCCTGCCTTTCGCATCCTCTGTGCCCCATCACAGCTGCCTCGTCCCCCACCGTGGCTCCCTCTTCTCCATCCTCTCACCCTTTGCAAAGCATCACACTTCTGCGCCCTGCTTCCTTCCTCCTTATCTATCCAGCAATGGCATAGGCAGCTCTGGGAAACCTTCCCATTCGTTGTTTCTTGCCTGAAGCCCTTCTGTCCCAGAGCAGAAAGTGCTGTACATGTCTGAGGGAACGCTCCCGATCTGCTTCAGCGCAAATTCAGCCGGGATAGCAGCAAAACAGCACTTTTAAAAAACTCATCGGCCATTGGGAGTTAATGAACAGCTTGGGAAGCTGGTGTGTCAAATCCTGAACCTGGCTCCACAACTGCATATCCATCCACAGACATCAGATCCTCCGAGAAGGAACCGTCTATGACTTTATGCGCTACAAGAGCTCTGAACTTGCTTTAATCCCAGATGCTGATCGTAAACGTCATGTAATAACGCACACTAACAAAATGCACCGGGCATTTCCCATGTCAAAGAAAAATAAATTAAAAGAAAAGAAAAATAAGTGAAAAGTATAAAAGGGATTTCATGGGATTTGAGTGCCAAACTCCAACAGGCTCTTCTGAAAATCCCAGCTTAAAGCAATAGACTTGTATTCTTGCATTTCTTTCTCCTGATGTCAGTAATAATGACTGCTGAATTAGTTTAAAGATCTCACATATTGCTCCAAGTTTTGTTTCTTCATTTATTTTCTGCATTTTATGCTCAAAAAGTTAATAAAGGGAAAATTCCTCTGCAAAAGAAAGGAGAAGAGAAAAGATAAAATTGGAAAGAAAAGACTGATTTTTTATCCCATTTAAGTACATAGCTGATAACAGAGGAGGAAAGCTGTTTTAAATGAAGGATCTATTTGAAAGATTCTCTTTCTGTGTTCCCAATTATGTACTGTATATTCCAGAAACAGGTTCAAGTGCAGGGCTCAGGCAAAGTCCATGCTTAAAATTCAGCACAGGCTTAAAGTCCATTGACTCCAGTGAAACTTCTCTATTTGCTAAAATTTAAGCCTGAGCCATTCTAAGCAGAGTTGAAATTAAGTGTGTAGCTAAGCATCTGCTTAAGTGCTTTGCTTGGTCAGTGCGTTGATTGCTCAACCCAGCACAGAAGAAAGCTGGGGAAGACAGTAGAGCTGCTGAGAGACCAGAATTTTCCCCACAAAAAAGTTCTAGAGACCTCCTTAAATTTTGAATTCAAATTATCACCAGGTCCATCCAAGAAAGGACTATGAGCTGTACTCTGAATTTCATTTGAATGAGACATCCAGGAACTGAAAACTCCCCGCTTTGTCTGGAGAACCTGATTCATCATGAAGTGTCCATCTCATCCTTTGCCCATCACTGCAGCATCTGGGCTGTTGGCACATTCACTTTTCACTTCTGGATTGCAAGCAAGATGAAAACAAAATGTGCCATAAAACCACACAAGAGGCTTTGAGTTTGGTATGTCAGGCTTTGATGCAAAGGAAGAGTTTCCAGAAAGCCAGCAAGGAATTTCCCTGTGGGATTTTTGTAGTCCATTTTGAGAGACTCAGGACCTTGGGAGGAAGTACATAGTCCAGAAGTTAAACCACAAAACTGGCCATCACCTCGGCCCAAACCTTGCCCTTCCTGAACTACTCTCTGCGACCTTGAGCAAATCACCTCCGGTCAGACCTTTCAAGCTCGGGGGCCTCCATTTGGTTAACAGGGATTTGGGGGCCAAGGAACTGATGCTCAAAGGTGCCAGCACAGCATCGGCAGTGTCCAGGAGGGTTGCGAGGGTGCTACTGGCACCCATTTACCTGAAGCTTTCGAGGGAGTTGCAGACCCTTTGTACTTGCAATACTGTGAATGCTCAAAAATGCAGACAGTGGTCCGAATAATATAAAAACCGCGTGTGTTATTAGTGCTGTCAATTTAGCCAAGAATGTTATGGCATGTGTGTCACTAAGAGAGACAGAAGCTATTATTGAAATGAGATTAGAATCATTTTGAAACATCAACAGTGGCATTATAGTTGGTAACATTTCCATCTAAAATAGATGACATTGATGCTATACAATCAACAATGCCACTGGGAATACAATATAGAACAGAAGACTAGATTGTTTTACTCTATATTGATTTTCCCTTAGTAGTTTTTGATTAACTGTCAAATCAATTAACTTTCCCCACCCAAACATCATATCATATTGCTATATTTTTGGTGTCCCCCTCACAAACTCCCTGTTCAATAGCAAACAAACAAGAGAAGCCTGGATTCAAGTGCTCAAAAGCGCTCCAAAATAGAGGTTTTGCAGGCAGAGATAAGTCCCCACAGATAGCCTGCTTCTCCTCATAATGCTGGAGTCCAGCCATGTTTTTACTGAATTAGGTTCTGAAGCTGTCTAAGGCACTAAGAGATCTGATTATAGCCCTGCCATAATGTCCTTTTAAAATAAAATGCGTGGCATTTCCACGGTGACATAATGTTCTTTCGGCTCAGAAGAGACAGTGTGTCTAGAAGTTTTCGACCGGCTTGGGCTTCCCATATCGCAAAGGGAACACATCTATCTATCCACCCATCCCTCATAATTCCACAGTCCCTATACAGCCAAACACCTTGCTAGTTTTATTACCGTTATCCCACAACAGCCCTACAGAAACTGTAGGAAAATGCTATCATTACAGACGGGGCATTAAGGGGAATCAGAGAGACCAGGGAACTTGCCCAAAGTCATGGTCAGTCCCAAAACCCGCCTCGCTTACTGCCCAGTTACAAGGCCCGTCCTTTTTCCTAACCAGTCCAGTCCAGGCGAAGGGACACACGCAGAACGAAAAGAGGGTTTCAATCTCCAAAAGAGAAGTTGAGAACTCATTCAGCTCTCCTAATTGCTTCGCACCTGTGTAGCAGGGACTGGTAGTACAGAACCAGAAAGCGCAGATCCAGACTGAGCCTAGGTCTGAACTTTTCAGAAGTTCAGAAACTTGCTGGACGTTGTTTTTTTGTTGCACTTTTATGCATTTACCGCCATCTCTCTTCTACACCTTCTCTTTGGTTTTCTAATTCAAATTGTGTTCATTGTAACGTTAAAAATCTACCGGGGATGCTGTACTATCTACTATATCCACCAGGAGTGATAAATCGGACAATATATATTACTATTTGCATTGCACCAACGCTTACAGGACCCAGCTGGGACCAGGCGCCTTTCGCGTTGGTTTGTACGGACACGCAGCAGAAGCCGCTCCAGCCGTGAAGCTCTGGCAGTCTGAACGGGGACGGCAAGGCAAGGCACGGGCAACTCGGAGTCACACAGCAGGTGAGTGTCTGGGGCAGAGCCTGGGTGAGTCAGTTCCCAGTCCTGTGCCCGATCCATTCGAGCCCACTCCTTCTCGCGAGGCCGTCGTGACGGATGCCTCGGGCACCACTCAATAAGCAAACACCTCTAATAAAGACTTCCCCTGTTCCCCTAAAAACAAGATCAGCCAAACAACTTCAGAGGACTTCATTTCCCTCCTGCCCACTCCCCAGCGCTTCCCAGTCCCCTAATGAGGGAAAAGGGTCTTTATCCAAGTCAAAGCCGCCCCAGCGTTAGGTGCGGGCAGCCATAGTGAAACCAGCTGCCGCTACCGCGCCGGCAGCCAAGACTCTCGTTTGTTTTGGCTAGCGCTGAGGAATCAGCTTAGGCATCTCTGAGGACAAAATGGTGCGTGGAACCGGTCCAAGCTGCGAAAGATAAGCAGCAACAAGAGTCGCAACAGATTATTTGTCTGGTAAAACAGAAGGAGAATTCTATCGAAAAACCGAGCGGAACCCGGTCCGGTCCCGCGAACGCGAGCCCTGTTTGTGCAGCGGCAGACGACAGCCTCGCGGCTGCACAACGGGTGCTGAGCCGCAGCGATTTCTGGCGAATAACGAGCTGCTGCCGCTGCCGAAAAGGAGTGACAGAGGGAAGCGATTTCTGCACGACGGTTGTAAAGAGGGAGGCTCGTCGGCAACTTAGCAACGCGCACAGCCGCCGCGGCACAGTCGGAGGGGAGGGATGCGAGCATCCCGCTAGAACCAGCAGAGGTGACAACAACTTCAGATAACCGGTTTGCTCTCCTGTGATGCTGGAAATGGAGATTTGGTTGAAGATTAGCCACAGCCTTCCCTAACTGATTTTCAGGAAGGCAATTAACCTCTCCAAAACTGGACCGAGGATAAATCTTATCACCTCCTCATGCATTTGTGGTATATCGGGCCCACTTTCTCCGTGTCCCTTACATAGAAGGGGAGGAGAGAGAGGAGTATAAGTGAGAGGGTGTATACTCAAAAGAGCTCTAACCAAACAGATCAGAAAGAAAAGAAAAAAAAAATATTGGGAATTCAGTAACCAAAGATAAGCTTACTAAGCAATGCGTAAAGACTGGCATAAATTCTAGGATTAGGCTCTCACCTGACGTACCACAGTCTTGCCAAAATAGCCTCAAAGGGCCTAAAGTAATTTTTATTACATGAGGGTCTGTGACCCTTCCTTAGTCAAAGGAGAACTTAACAATACTTAAAAGTACCAGTTCCCTTTTTAAGAAAATATTTTTTAAAAGTTGAGACTTAACACCACTTTCATCACAAGTCCAATAATAATCTTCTGAAGTTCCCGTTCAGATCTAGGTGCGTTCAAACCCAATTCCTGACCCAAATTCCTGAACCAGGAAGTGAAAGCCAGAGAGGAGGCTCTGAACATGCACTGAAGAGCACCCACCTTCAGCCCAAACAACTGGGCGTTTACATATCCTGTGCTAAAAACAGGAGCAGACAACAGCAGTGTCTGAAGGGATGCCACAATGAAACTCGGCGTGCACGGGTTCCCACAGCTGAAGGTTTCTGAAAGGAAAGCGGTACCGGGCACAGTACAAGTGAAGCCAGATCCAAACCCCTGCCATGAAATCACACAGACAATTGGATTCATTTTGCCCCCAAACTGGGTTTACAGTAAACGTTTCATTCCTGTGTGATTTCATATGTGTTCATTCCTGTGTTGGTCCAGAGAAAGGGTTTGCGTGCCTGAAAATTTGTTCTTTTTTATTTTGTTTTGTTCTTCAGCTCTGTGAGATGACGCAATAAAAGAGACTGCTCCTCCCTATGAACCCTGACTCCCTTAGTGGCATACAGCATTCTTTAAAATTCAGGATGTTGAAGTCTTTATGATAAACACATCTCTGCAGCCGAAGGGATCTTTAATCTCACTTGATTTACAAGCATTTCATTGCATTTGAGTATAACGTATTTTAATAGCATGGTGGAAATTGCAGCAGGGGCTAATTAGAGCAACTAAGTTAGTTAGATTTCTGTGCGTTTGGAAAGCAGGCTGCATCCTTTTAATAGGATAATCAAAATGGATCGCCCCAACTTACAGAGTTTCTCTGTAGGTACCAGGAGTACTGCTGCATCTAGTCTAAATGGAGGTAAGTCTATTGTAGTTAACGGGACAAAGCTGATTTATCCCTGTGAGTGTGTAGCCCACCCTTAGGGTTAGATCCTGCAAAGTGATGGGCATCTTCACTTCCCACAGAAGTAGCGGAAGGCCTGAGGAGCTCAAAACCTGGTAGGACGGAGCCCTGAGGATAAACCCCTCTGCTTTCTCTGCCATATTATCAGTAGACGCTCAACTTGCCAGCAAGACCCACTGTTTGAGATTTTCAAGACTTAAAGTCATGGTCTTAAACTAAATTACAATCCATTTGGCCTCAACAAAATTTGACTTGTTTCAATACCATCAGGCTGGTTTGAATTTTTCTCAACTTGCAGTCATAACCTACAACTAATTTGAAACACATTGTGAAGGTCAACAAACTTGTCCCTTGCTCTCCCTCTTGTCGTTTCCCAAAGTAAGCTCTTTTCTCTTAGACCTAGTCATCCTTGGTTCCTACTACAGTCCAAGTAGAGAAACAACCATATGTAGAGTACAACCCATCTGACCTATTTCATACACGCACTTTAGGATAAGATGAATCGCATCCTACAAGTAGCATTTATTTCCTCTGTGGTGCACCAATGAGTCTAGACAACTAGCTCAGAGGCAGACATGCCCAGCAGAGTTTATTAGTTCAAGTTCTGCCCTGGTCTCTAATACTGGGTTACCTCCCAGTGATAGAAGCCTTGGCTTTACTCTTTACCCCAGGCTCAGCCGGGAAACCAGCACTTGGCTGCTCCACACCACACGAGAGCGCCTGGGTGTTGCAGCCAGAGGCTACAAGACCTGCCACATCCACTCAGTCCTGTGAGCATCCGCACAATGAGAACGGAGGAACAAACGTGGAGAAAATTAGATGTCAGTACACACTGATGGTAAGTCACAACCAACACCATTCTCTATCAATGAAGGATATGAATGTGTCATATCCAATGTTAGAGGGATACTTCAAGCTGGTTAGGTTGGCTGGGATTTTCATGCACATGCACTCCTGCTCAAGGGATTGACCAAACACCATTCCTCCTGTCTTCTGCCGCTGTCCATGCAGTTGCACTGACCTTCCTAAACCTGAGTGGACCTGATTCTATCCTCATTTGTACCAAGTAAATTATCTGACTTCCAACAGTTACTAGATTTAAGACAAAGAAGGAAAGGGAAAATGATACCTGCTTTCTGCTGAAATGCTTTTCCAGGGGTTCCCTACCTTACATTGGAACTAGGATGTGTTCCACCTGGGCTCAGGCAAAAGCTGGGGAGCATCTTTGATCCCCTTTGAAATTTGCACAGAAGCCTTGCATTTAATTTTCCAGGCTTCTTTGCCTTTCTCATGTAATAATAGCTGATATCATTTAGTGCAAAGCACATCAGCAGCCATTAAAAATGGTTATTAGTCTGGAACTGCTTTCTTAATAGGAAACACGCATGCCACACTCTGGGAGTTCAGTGTTTTTTAATAGACTTCAAGGTAAATGCCACTGTGACCCTTATTTCTAAGGCGGGAGGGAGGGATGGAGAGGAATATGTTTCGTGGGCTGAGATTTTGCCCTTAGGCAGAGCCTTGAGCAAGAGGTGGAGCAGCTCCACCTCCCCTCCGCTCCTCCCCTCAGGAGGGACCCGGCCTCTGACACGCTCCTCTGAGGGTCTGCTCCTCTGTGGCGACTTGCTGGAGGGAAGGCAGGTGCATTAGCACTTGGGCATCCTTCCTCGCCGGCATCCAGCTGGTGCAGAGGAGCGGGGCCTCGGCTCAGCACACCGACAGCCTTCTCCTCCCTCTGCTCACCCTCGCGCTGCTTTCTCCTTCCCACGGGCAGAACGCGGCCCTCGCAGAAGCGGGGTGCCCTTCGAGGTAACCCTGACAAACCTCAGCGAGGCAAGGGATTTGCACGTTCTTGAACGGTGGCGTTAAGGCTGATCACAGTCTTGCCTTAAATGCCCTCTGTGACTGGCCAAATGCCCCTTCTAGAGCGAGAGAGACTAAAAATTCCTGCCTTGGGGAAGAGTAAAATAGCATACAGCAGCCTTCAGCAGACTGAAAAGTGATGTGTCTTAAATGTGTGTGTGTCTTAAATGTCCCGCGGTGTGATGCGGGACTACACGTCTAACATTTAAGTAACGTCGGTACCTTAAGTCTTTAAGAGTTGTCTTAATTTACCTTCCCTTCTCCTCCCACACTTGCACCTGGTGTTTAAAAGCAGACCCTGGGACCTCCTAAATGAAAATAGGAACAGCACCGTACCCACTGCAGAACAAGGACACAAGGGAGCCGGGCGTTACTTGGCTTGATGACGGGACTCTGAATCCACAGTATGTCCACTGTTTTCAGTTCTTTACCTCAGCTAATAAAAGATACCCCCACCCCTTATAAGCCTATTTCACTAACAGGGTATTTTATTTGCACTGGCAGAGAATGTCTAATGCCTATCTGATGTTTGCATCGGGGTTTGTTGTCTGTTTTGCTCCTTTCATCACCTTGTAAAGGCCACGTGACGATTGCGTGATGTTGAGACTTTTGACAGATGTAACATATGTGCAACAATATTTATCATTTATTTAGCATGCTGGGCATAGCGGCTGGCAAGACACTGCCATGCCTGACTTAAAGGCTGCTGGCATTTCCATTAGATAAGCAGGGGGTTAAGAATTCAGGCATTTCAAATCGCATCAGGCTGAATCATGATTCAAATCAGAAAAGCCAGTTTTTGGTTCACTAAGGGCTGACGAAGTAGGGATAGGGGGAGGGTCAGGAGGAGCAGGAATTGGTGGCAGGTCACGAATATGTTCCTCTTTTTGAACGGATGACCAGGCTAATGCAATATAGCTTATTTTTTTTAAATAATTGGGGAAAAGAGGGTGTTCCGCACAATTCAGATGTAGCGCTCAGACATACAGAATTTCAAGGTGGGATTTTCAAAGGCGCTCATACCTTGGCCTGGCTGTCTTGCTGCTACAGACAATTTCGGTGGAAGCAGACATAAGCCAGCAGTCATCCGCTTTGAAAATCCCACTGCAGAGTGTCTGACAGTTGCATTTTAAGGACCACATGCCTGCCAGACACAGAAAGCCTCCTGCTACGTACTGGGGTCCTGCAGCTCTTAAGAGCAGAGAGAAATGTCTATGCTGACGGCAAGACGCAGCAAGACCAAACCAGCCGGAGCCCCAGGTCGAGCTCAGGAGCTCAGCATCCAAACCCCCTGTGCTGGCCCAGCGTCTGTTGGATGCGACAAACAAATGTACAAATGCTTCAGACCCGTATTCGGTGCTGGAAAGGTTAGCACAGAGCAACCAACCTTCCTTAAGCCTTCCTTACAGGCAAGACGTAGCTTACGGGTTTAGCGGACATTTAAATTTTCTCTTTTTTTTTGTTCTCAAGGAAAAATAAATTAAAAAAAAAAACCCCAAACAACCAAGGACTGCCCGTTTACCCTGAACCTGGCTTGCCTGAAGAGCAATAAGAAGAGTCCTTTAACTTCTGCCCAGTCGCAGCGCGCTCTTTTCTCTTGGAGCGGCAACATACCACACATTTCATAATTAGGGCAAGAGTGAGAGATAAGGCCATCGGTCTGTGCACATGAAAGGAATGTGCTGGGTGTGGGGAGATGGTGCTGAAAGGAAGAAGAGTTTTATATGGGCTGGAAAAGGCTCGGGGAAGAGCGGTTGTGGAAGGGGGAGCCGCGTGTGTCAGTGGGAGTGTGCACGCGTGTTAGGAAAATGTGCAGTTTCTCTCCAAGTCTTGCCTTACAAGGACTAAAAAGAGGCTGGTAAAAATACTTAAGTTCAGATTCCTCCTCATTGCATATAAGCAGACGCATTTGTGAGGGAGGTTTGGCATTCGGGTAAAAGGAACAAGTGCTTTGCAGCGCTTCTCACCTCGAGAGGGACGCAGCTTGAGAGAACCTCTGACGGTTGTTGTCACCGAGGTCCTGCACACCCGCTAGTTTGGGCAGAAGGGAAGGTGGTATCGTTCCACTGTGACCATTTTGCACAAATCCACCTCAAGGTAATATTTACAAAGGCCCCGTCTGCATTTCAGAGGGCCTTTGTGTTTGTTTGTTTTGAATAGCCTTGGTTTTGGCATCAGAGTCTAGGAAACCACACATTTTTACAAGCTTCCAAAGTGGAGAGACCTTAGCGCCGAGCACAGAAGCACACTACTGTGGCAGAGGTAGAAGACATCATTATTTGCTGAATAAAACCAGAGAAAAGTCAGGAAATATGAAACTCCAGCAAAATACAGAACCTACAAATTCTGATATTTGTTCTGGTCTCTGCTACCAATGAATTGCGTGACCTTTGGCACATCACTTGATTTCTTTTGTGCCGTTCTTGCCCCTCAGACCTTGGGTTTGTTTCCTCCGATTAAAACTCTGGGCTCTGAGCCCACAGCACTGGGCCCGCTGCACTTCTGACCTTTCTGGGGACTTACAGCTGCTTCTGAAAACACCAATAAACGCCCGTACTCGGTATTTCACTTTCAGCCCATAACACTCACTGACCAAATAGGAGACCGAGACACGTCAGAATACTGGAGCCCGTTATTAATCATGTTAACATTCCTCGGTATTAGTAAATGCATATTAATTATCAGCCTAAAAACATCTCCATGTGACTTTTTGTCTTGTTTTTAATATTAAAATTCAGGTCTTATCGAAATGGTGGTTTTTTGCCGGGCTGCTTTGTGAGAAGGCTGGCCCAGAGCGTCAGGTGCGGCAGCGGCAAGTAGCTCCTTTGTCTCGGATAAAAGAAACTATCCTGATTTACACCACTGCAGCATCCGAGTCTTTGTTCACAAGGGCCTCACACAGATTTCTGTCAGTGACGAAGTGGTAGGAAATATCCTAAAAGTAGTCCACTGTTATTTTCTTTTTAATATATATTTAAATGCTGAGTTTCTACCTGACAGCCATTCCGGGTGTTTCCTCCTCTGGGCAATGCAGTAGTGGAGGCAACGCTCAAGCCGCAGGCTGACTACAAAGACACTTGTACCAAAGCCTCGCATTTTACTAACAAAAGCAGCACATGAACCCCCCCATATAAGTGGTGTGGAGCATTTTCCTAAAATCAATCAGGCTCTATTATTCTGTTTCAGCCCAATCTCATTGTCTGCTTCTTCCTCCGGAGGCCGATTTCTGCCAGGTAGAAAATTAAGTTTCCTTTACTTTTCTTCCCTACACAATTTTTCAGTGTTTCGGCACCGTTGTTCGGTGTGGGAAACCGACTTCCTGTCTCAATAAACAAGTGCACACAGGGCTTTTCTGGACACATAATGGGGTCTTTTTTTTTTTTTTTTAATTTTATACAAAAATCATTCCACACTTAACACATCAATGAAGCCACTTAAGCTCTACTGCATCTGAATTAAAGGGGGAATTGTGTGATCAAAGGGTGTGAAGGAACCACACATGGAGTTCTTCAGACACTTTACTTTTGTTACATTTGATACATAACAAACCCAATAAATATGCTTATCCCAGTAGCTTGTTTCATTATCTCATATCCTTATGTTTAAGAGTACTTCCTTCAAGAGCTTTTCTTTTTCCTTTGTTTTACAGCATCGTAGTTTTGAGGCAGTTTATTTTAAACTAAGATGCTAAAAAGACAGAGAAAAAGCATAATTTTTTCTGGGTATGCTCAAACAAGACCAAAAATCCCACTAGTCTGAGTTTTCCACCACGCTTCAACTGCACAGAGTATATCTATTGCACGGCAGAATACAGATACACGTGCAGTAACCTCAGAAAGGGGTTATTAGAGACTTGCACAGGACACAGGGAAGGAGAGGAATGTTTCCTAAAACTCTTTGCAGTAATTCTCTGCATGTTCAGCACTCTTCCCTACACTATGGATCAAATTGCTTAGAAAAATAAAGATTTCATGTACCTTTGCTGATGCTTGCTGTTCTGGGAATAATTGCAGATTTGCAGCTAACAGTATTTCTCTAGAATTACATCAATTTCATGAAGATTAGAGTCTGCCCCTTTTTTCCCCTGTTGTTTCACATGGAAGTGGCCAGCTTCTCCAGCCAACAAAGAAGCTGCAAGGTCTGATTTTTGGAAGTGCTTATCATTCGTAGCCCAGAGCGAATGTCTGGCTGGTCAAAGGGTCTGCTGTCAGAATAGCTCTGGCTGAGCCGAAGCGGGACCTTGCTCCGTCCCTACCGTGAGCAGGAGGTTTTGGACGGTACGACTTACACCCACGCAGAATAGATGGGCAACTCCACCGCTCCTGTGAGGAACCTGGATTTACACAAGGAGTTTCAACGGGATTTCTGTTGGAAACTGCGTGCTCACACGGATACACGGTTTGGTCTGCCGCGAATAACCATTGTAAAGCATCCACCGAACCCTCAGGATAACTTATTTGGAAGGAAATGACAGGTGCTTTTAGCAGAGTTGCTCATTAAAAGGTATTTTAAAATATGTGATTTTTAAAATTGCCTTTGTATCTTTTGTTTTTCCTGTCTTCCCCCCGCTTTCCCCAAGGGGTCTTGACAGAAATGCCTGAGACAACATCTTATATCCATTGAAATACCGAGGTCAGAAGCTGCTTTGGGGAACCTGCTTTCTGCCACACAAGCTCGGTTTCTTTCTTTCCTAAAACCGGACGAGAAATTATTCTGCCCCAGAATCCCAGATTGAAGTGAATACATCCAAACGCTTCTACAGACTCGCGTGCAGCAGAGGCAGTGAGGAAAGAGCACCTGAACCACCAGGAAGGAAAAAAAAACCAAGTAATTTCTGCTCTGTTTAATTCCCATCATTAAATACCATGCTTTGGTAACGAGCACGGCCTGGTTATAGCTCCCTTTGTTTCGCCGAGCCGCGTTTATCTCTTGTCGCTTCCCAAATCAAAACAACTAAACAAAACAACCCCCTGCCAACAAGGCAGGGTCTCAACTTCTAAGTAGGACACATCTTCCTCTCTTCTCTCCAGCTGAGCTCCCACCGAGGTCGGTAGGGACTCCCGTAAGTACAGATGAGAGAAGACTCGCAACATTTGGCCCCACGTCCCTCAACCCCAATCTGTAAAGGCCTTTTACAGCTCAGAGACGTCCAACGTGCTGGTAACGGAGTTTTGCTGCCACCATGTTCTTACCACAAGTCTAACAACACTTTTAGGGTGTCTGCCATGAAACACAGTTCCTGAAATCATGGAAACCTGTGACTATCAGTTTTCAGAGGCCAGAAAAAGGAAGATGCCTTTAATACTCATGGCTGAGGAGGAAGATCTTGTAAAACGTAACCCAACGAGAACGACTGATTTCAAAAGCTAGCCGGCAACGGGAATAAGTCCCACGTATTACTTTCCTGATCGCAGCGTTCTGAAACTCGTGATGTCAGGCGCCTGACACTTGAGTTGCGAACGCTTCAGTTGGCAAAACTACACCAACACCTCATTGCTACGAAGCGTAAAAAGGAAGTGCTTGGCAAGGAAGAAAAGGAGGATAAAACCCAGCAGCCTGGCTGATGCTAAAAAGTAATGCTAAAATATCAACAGAAACAGCCATGCTTGCCCTTTGTTTCTCGTGGTGGGGGAAACATTTATTTATACTAGTGGTAGCCACACACACACGAAATCTCCCACGCTTTTCCTTCCTCCGTTGCTTTTTACAGTGCAAATCCATATTGGTCATTAAATCAAAATTTTTCAAAGTATTTAGCAGCCAGCAGCTGGGTGGCAAAAGCCTGCTCTAATTCCTTCAAGCTCCTGCATCCCATTTATTGGTGGTGTGAAATATCTATCCTATGTACATCCATGTTATCACGTCTGAAAACTACCTAGCTGAAACAAATCGGAAGAACCGAAGAACAACGGAGGCATTTTCATTCCCTCAGGTTCTTCCACAATTGAAATCCCCATCCAGTTTTGGACTTTTGTCTCAGGAGTCTTTTACAGGCAACTGTACTGGGTGTGGTAATCCAGCAATATTAGTGGTTCTAATCACCTTTTGCTTCTGCGAAGATATGCTTTGGGGGAAACTAATAGAGGAATAACCAGATACCAGATTTTAAAACTACCTGATTACAGGAATTTGAGGGAAAAGGTGGAAAAGCTGTAAAATCCGGCTGAAGTCCTTGCCAAAATACTTAAATGATAATGAAACAAAGCAGCAATTTACAGATTAAATAGAGAAAAGACACCACAAAGAGCCACTGCTGCCTCAATAAACCGCAGCAGATCATTAGTCTGGCAATACACTGAACGTAATGATTAAATCAATTCCGCACTGACAAATTTTTAATCTTGATCTAAATTGTGAAGCAAATTTCAAAATAAAGAAGTGGATATTTGAATGGGGCTGTTTGGTTTGTCCTGCTATAAGAAAGAAAGTTTTCATAGTTGTATGAATTCAATTAAGCTTAAAAACTGCCCTGGGAGGAATAAAAAAAAATTTAGAAAACCTGTCTTATCCATATGTAAACTAAGGTATTTCTATGGATTTAACAAAACCAAAAGAAAAAGGTTCTGTCCACCATGTGGACAGAGATGATCTGTCATGGGTCTCGATGGGACACAGGAAAATTTTTTGAAGATCCACTTCAGCTTTTACAGTATAAAGGTATCTGCAGAGCTTTGGAACTTCACCTTTTCCCTTCGCAATTTACAACAGATCACTCAAGTCCGTAAGTCCAAAATCCTTAATTACGAGCCGTAGCCATCACTTCTTACGCATGAAGAAGTAGTACTATAACAAAGAAGTACGGAAGAAGCGCCTTCCACTAGCACTTTCTAACTTCAGACTTTTCATGGGTAGTTTTAGGCAAGACCACTTGCCAATGGAGTATATGTTAGTCCCACAATCATCCCTGCAAGCAGAAAACAAATAACCTGGTTTTCATGCCTGATGGCAATTCAGTATCCGCTTGGCAGAAGGGGAATTCCAGGAGCCGCTTTACCTTCTTTTGCCCTAAGATCGGAGCTGCCAGGAAAACCCTCCTCACTAACCTCAGCCGCCACGACGGCACACAAAAAGTACGGCTTCAAGCCAGAGAGGCCTAAGGAAAGTCGGATCCAGAGTTAATATACTGCAAAGTGGGTAGAAACCAGCGCAGTCCTTAGGGATGCCTTGCCATGGGCAACGTCCCCTTCCACTACTGGAAGCTTATATTCTGTACTAGATGTAAATTCCTCATAGCTCTGTGGTATATCCATCCCAGGGAAGCAGCTGAAAGTCAGACCTAAAATCTGGAGGCCATAATGTCAGAGACTAAAATGATAAGTCACGCATTAAAGAGAAATACTGAAAATAGGTAAAAATTCACGTTTCTTGTTTGATGCAAATAATCCCAAGAAGATTCTGGTTTGCCCAACAAACTACGCTGCTCAGATGGTACCACTGGGCTATTTTCATAGCATTCAGCAGAAAAAGCCACTATCACCATATTGTCCTGCATATATGCCACTCAACTCTCCAACTACATCTTTCACTTGCCTTCACTTCATTTTAACTATTTTTTTTTTAAAAAAAGAAAAAAAAGAAAGAAGTGTTGTGTTTCGGTGCCTCCAGAGTAGAAAGATCACAGCTCTGACCTCTGATACAGGACTTAGTAAAGCTGGTATCTGAGTCCCTTCCTCAGATCTAGACCTTAACCTTTGGTGGAGCCATTGGAAACAGCAATTCTATGTGCAGATACAGTACAGAAATGCATACACTTTATATACATGTGGGGCAAGGAGTCAAACAGTATAAGCCTTCCTCTAGCTGCCCCACAACCGCATCTCACCTTCAGAAAAGCATCGGTCACCACGAGGAAAGATTTGTAGCACAGGATATAGCTCATCGCGAGCAAAAGTGGGAATCTGAGCCATGACATTTTAATTTCAGGCATATTCCAAGGTGGGAGAGTCCCTCTGTTCTGACTGAACTTCAGATAAGCACGCGCTGTGCCATGGCTTTGGTCTACTCGCAGCATTCCTCAAATTTTCACTGCAGTAGGAGGAAAGAGAGAAAGAGAGAGGAAAAAAGAAAGAAAGGGGAAGAGAGAAAGAGAGTTTGGTTTACAGGAGGTGTTTTATTGTGTCGATACCCAAAGGCTGGATTCAATAAAACCTCCATCTGGCTCTCACCCAGAGCAACCTCCTCTAAGACCTCGCAGCAGCCCTCCTCACCTCCAGAGTCAATTTTTGGAGGCTTGCGAGCGTTTGCACGGGCTTCCCCCCTGCCACAGCAGGACAGGGCTTTTTATTGAGACCCACAGAAAGCATCTCTCCAACTTACACTTATTTCAGAGATTAAGGGTGACTTCAAACCCAGAGGATGTGCCAAGAGTGCTTTAAAAACTTGGCTTCAGAGAATCAACTATTCCCCATGTGCCAGAGTACGAGTAAAGCTAAAGTAGCTGCTGAAACACTGGGCGCAGAGTTTGCTGAGCGAGGTGCCTCGGCTTCGCTTACGGATGAGGCCAGACAAGCTGTTTATGAGGGTCTCTTATGGCTTTACATTCTACAAATACACTTCCAGCCACCCAACTGAAACTTCAGTCAACAACCCTGTTTTTGTGGCTGAATCAGAACATACGGTTAAAAACGCTCAGAAATGTGTAAAGCTTTGTCCCGCGGCCCTCATTTCCTGATCTATCACATACTCAGGTACCAGGACTAAGCACAAAGAGCCTGGAAAGACAGTGAGATAAATGACACAGACATCAATAGAGAGAACCAATTAATTAGATAGATCTGGTAGATGTTTAGACCTTTCTCAAATGAAACAAGTATCAACTCCCAGGGACTCGGGTTTTTTCCTTATATTGTAAGATTTGATCAATAAACCTTGGTTAATTTTATTTTTTTTTTTTTTCAATCAAGCAGCATGTTAATTTTTGAGTAAGTTACTTCTTTCTTTGTTAATTCCTACATTGCCTTTTCTCCTCCTGAAAGTTCATTTCATAGCTGGCATTTTGGCTCCCATTTTGTTTCACAGCAAAGACACACAGACAGACAATAACAGAAAAACCTATTCCTTTCTTAACAGATAACACCCGTGTCTTGTTACAGAATTTTCAGGCTGTAAATCAACTTGAAAAGCTAATTTAAGGATATTCACTTGCACTATTCAGGGCTGTATAAACATTCCAAATTCCAATTTTTCATAAAGACATATGCGAACATTTAAAAGGGATTTAAAGAGCCATTTTGCAGTTAAGAAGATCTAGATCTAGCATTTTATTTTTCTTCAACGAGATTATCATGTAATATTAATACACAGAAAAAATATTTCCAGTGCCTCTATGTATTTATGAGGTCCTAAGGGATAGCAGAATTCCTTTGGCCGAGAGGAAGGCTGCAAGAAACTGCGGGAATAAGACCAACCGTTGAAACATCAAATACACGACAGAATCCGTTCATACACTGCAATTTCTGCGAAAGCGCTGGGGTGTTGGTTTTCACTGTATCTGCTGGTTTAATTGTTTCTGCCTGTTCATTTCTTTGTCCGCCGAAACCACTAGCCTAAGGGAGGTTTAAAAATCAAAAGGTAAGACCGAGGTTGAACAGGAAATGAACACTGGTGCTGCGGCGTTATTAAAGCAAAAAGTTCAGCGGTGGCTCTAGGAACTCGCGTGGTAGCACGGGGCTTCGGTGCCATCTCCCTCGCTCCCCGCGCTTTTTTGTTGTCGCCTTGCCGCCACAGATAAGACCCAAATCCGCGCGGCGACGCGCCCCGGCTGCGCGAATCCGAAGGGGTGAGGATGCGTCCGCGGGAGCGCGTAGGTGCGGACACCCCCCGGACGGCAAACGCTGCATTTCATCCGGCGCCGGCGCAACCGCGTCTTCTCCCTGTGGGTCCCTTCCCCACGTGGGAGCTTGTGTAGACAGAAAGCTCCAACGGAGAAGGGGAGCGACACGCGGGTTTCTATTTTCGGCGGGGAGCGCAAAGCGAACTTCCAGAGTTCAGAGCTCCTCGCCCCCGCGGGCTGGGTATAACGCCAATGACACACTTAATGAAAATAAACAGAGCTGGCATTAGGATCTAGGCAAGGAATTTTTTCCCCCCTTTTTTAAGTGCACTCTATCTTTCGCCTCCACTATCTCTCTTTCCTTTTTCTCTGATCTCCAGGACAAAAGATTCAACAATCGGAGATTCAAACCCCAAGCGAGGAGGATATGTACTTAAAATACCACATGGCCAATAAAACCTATTTTACAACATATCTCACCTTTAACAAGCAAATTGACTAATGTAAGCAAAAACTGACCCAAAATCCTTTTATAAAACAGCCCCCAAAAAAACCCCAACCCTCAATTACAGCTATTTAAACAGCCATACGATTATCAGAAAAGTACTCGGATTTTTTAAAAAATCACAATGCTGGGAGTTTCGCTGCATAAACGTGCTCGCTAACCAAAAGGTATGAGGCCACAGATTTCAGGAATTAATTTGGGTTAATTCAAATGGCAAAGATGAGGTAGGCAAAATAACAAGCAATTACCTTTTCCTGCCTTTGAAGAACAATGAATTTGGGACTGGTCCAACTTCAGAAAGAGTGATTACAGATTTTATGCCCAGACAAACCTCTACCTTTTTAATACATACAACATATATATGTGTACACACATGCTACGTATGTACTTTTTATGTACATACACTTCTCTGTATTCCATAACACTTGCACTTGAAGGATTGATTAAAGAGAAAATTCAATTATTTATTACGTACCCTGCTAATTATTTTTGAAGCTCTATAAAGAGAGCAGGAAAGCTAACCAACACAAGACATAATTAAGCAGAAAGGCAGCATTTGTGTGGTCACTTGGTGAATTCAACGTGCAAAACGTTTATCGTTTAACCATTTCCTTTATATTGTGCATCAGGGTAGAAGGGCTTGAAAGCGAGGCAGAATTACAAATTTGACTTAAATACATTTTTGTGGAGGAAATATCTATTTCTATGAGTATTGACAATCGCTTTAGTGGATAATAAGCAATGTTAAATAAAACATGTAGCTAAATAGGCATTAAAGGCCTTTTACATACTTGGAAGAAAAGAAAACAGTTTTTTTCTCCTTTTTTTCCCTTTCTTTTTTTTTTCTTTTTTTTTTTTTTTTTATGCTGCAGACTGCAGGCATTTTGGTCTATCTCTGTCAAGTGCAATTCTTTCTTGATGAATGACAAGGTACGATAATAGGCTGCCGTTACCAGGGCAACCAGACAGCAGAGCTGTGTGCCTTGAATTTTGTCATCTGAAAATGAAACCAGAAGCAAAAGAAAAGCTGAGAATCTAGCGACAGATTAACTCATGGGGGGGCTGGCGGGGGGAGAGAGCGCAGGAGGAGGAAGGGGAGAGCGGGGCGGGGGGAGAGGGGGCTACTTTACAAGCAATTAAAATTACTGTAATATGTGGTATGGGTGTCTGTATCGCAATTTCAGACATCATTTGTCAATAGGCTTTTACCCGTGTTTTCCCCACCATTCTCTTTGTTCCAGAAACACAGAGAAAGCTTTAAAAAGTACCTTACAGAGAGGCCTCTCCAGCACATCCACCTTTGCAATAGGTGTCTTTGCAATGCTGCTCTCCCCCCTACTCCCAGCAGCACCCCTTCCAGTTCCTTCCAGTTCCTCCCAGTCCCACTCAGCCCCTAAGAAGCTGCAGCTGAGCGTGGGGAACCAATACTCACTCCTGCAGCTGACGCTGGGCAGCTGGCATGGGACCTTACTGCACCTGGAGTTGTTCAACCCGCGGCTAAATAAGACCCCTCAACGCAAGGATTTGTCCAACGCCTTCACCTTGGGTTGGGAAAGTCTCTGCCGTGGTTTCTCTGAAGTCCTGGGTCAGAGGCAGCCACAGAGGAAGGGGTTTTGGCTCACACTGAGGTTCACAGAGGCAAAGTTGGGGGGCATTCAGCAAAAGATTGAAAGCACAAAGACTGAAGAGGAGCCAGTTGCCAAATTCCAACCTGTGATCAACTTTTAAAACACCAGGATGTCTGGATCTGGCTTAGCTTGGGCTTGGACCTTTTGGGTTTAGAAAAAAAATACCTAACCTGCAAAGCTCAAACTGTTGATGCACAATGTAGCATTGCTACTGGCCTTCACAAACACACAATATTCATAGCCGAGACAAAAACTCTGCCTGCTCAAGCCATTTTAACTAAACCTGTAGCATTTCCTCAGCAACATAACCTGAAACTTCATCATATTCATGTTTCAGAGACACCGTATTCCATAGCCTTCACAGATTTTTACGGATGTCTTCTCTCACAAACTTCTTGAGTTATCAGATAAAACCTCGCTCCTACCATTTTGTGGAAGAACTGTTGATAAAATAAGCCTTCTGTAATTTCTCTTTTCGTCCCTCAGGCAAAACTCTCCGTGATCCTTGCACAGTGTGGGTGAATCATTAGGCTCCCATACCTAAGAAGGAAGCATTTCTGCCAACTTTAAAGATGAGGAAACCAACACAGAAAAAATGCTGCCTGAGTCAGACCCTTTGAAGTCAATGGGACTCTTTCGTTGTACTTCAGCTACTTTTGGACCAGGTTTTAACAGCCTCCCACTGCACTGTGAAATGGGACCTAGTACTCCTGGCTCACAACTGCAGGCCTCGATAAGCCAAATTTCTTCCCAACTAGCTTTCTCTCAACATACTGATTTAAAATGTAGGTAGTTCAATTAAATAAGAATGCAAAGCAATAAATGTTGCATAACCAAAATTACTCCACCTTTGCACAGGAAAATTATACTTTAAGCATGTCAGTTGTAAAGATGACGTGTTCTTGAAATAAAAATTCATAACCTATGCATGTCTTTACATGGGGAAATCAGTTACCTGATTCTTAAGGTATCTAAAGAAAGTGATCATCCCTAATATTTCTCCATAGACACCCAGTATAATGGATTATATAAGAATGACTTTATTTTTTTGGCATCTTGACTGCCTTTGAACATTTTCCATGGAAAAATGATGCGATTTTTCTCAGTATCATCACTTGCATGATTGACTTTTTTGCCATGACAAGTCCAGGACATTTCAGTTTTCCTGATTTATTTTTGCTTGACTAGTGTCCTATGACTGTGTCTACATGGCATCGAGGAGAGGAACCCCTGCTAGCTCTGGCATCAGCAGCAGTCTAGTTGCATCAGCAGCTTCGTTCCACATGGACTAATTAGCTTCAGTTTTCAGGCGAGAATGTTGCATTAAGTCCAGTTATGGTAAGTTTTGGAGCCAGATTAATATCATCTACATGTTACATGTGGCTTTAGCTGACATCTTGCACAGGTAGCAGGAGGTCAGCAGCTGCTTTTTCAGACTGAAGGAGTAATCTGACTACTTCGTTTGCCAGTCTCCATCCAAGCAAGTGGTCACTAGGACAATTACAAACTTGTCTTTACTGCAAGTTGCTTTCCAAACCCTTCAGTTGAGAGCTGGCTTATTCCTTCTGCACATTATTTCCATTTAGTTTTCAAGAGGTAACAGGAATCTTCATTAGAATTCATCTATTACCAACTGGATTTATAAAATGTGAAGGTCTTACTCTTGATGATGTTATCTTGTAACTCCCAAATCTATTTTGTCCAATGCAAAGAGTGGTATTTAGATTTTTAAATCTCCTGCTTTTTCCATCCTTTCTGCATTCTCCTATTTCTGCATTGTGAGAAAGGAAAACAAAGTTCTGCTTTATCTGACTAATTCCCAAAAAGCAAGTGATTTGGAGAACACAGTAAAATACAGTGCTTCTCCAGCTACTGCATGTCAATTCTACTTCTCCCCTGTCACATACCATCACGTGGCATAGGTGTTTTTTGCCATACGGGAGAACCCATAGCTGAATGGCAGAACCATGAAAGCCAAACTTTGGGAAATGCTGGATTAAGCCTTGGGCACTCCTTACACCTGCTTTGACCAAATGGAAAATCAATCATGTTAAAAGAAAATATCTATGTATTAGTCACATATTGACAAATTCTAAGCTGCTTTTGCTAGCTCTGCCTAAGCCCATGGTTGGGCGAGGCAGTATAGGGTATAGCCATCATGACTACATACTATGTTAAAGATGGGAACTCAGTTAAGGCCTCCTTAGTTTCAGACCCATGTCTTAACCGCTAGACCATCCTAGTGTTGCTTTAGTCTTCCTTCTGTGCACCTCTGCGCTAACTCAAGCTGAAGCTGAATTATGGCTCCTATCCCTGATAAGCCGAGGGAGCTGTGGAAGAGCAAGCTGGAGTTTACTCGGCCTCATGCATCCATCAGCAACATGTCAGCTAGTTTCCAGTTGTGGAATCCTTATTAGCAGTGATGATGGAAGAGGCACATGGAGAAGGGCGGGGTTTTCAAAACCCTCCACTGAGCGCAGAGAGGTGACAGCTCAACAAATCACCTTTAGATTTGTGAACTCAGCAGATTGTTTCTGGAAGCTGTTGAAAGAAAATAAATATGGAAAACCACAATGTCATTTCTAAGAGTCACTTTTCAGAGCCTGACCACATTTTAAGTATCTGTTAAGTGATGTCCTTTCTCCTACCATATTTCTCGCCAAAACCAATGTTGTATCAATCTCCTGACAAAGACAATTTTGACATAGGGATTCCAGATACCAAAACAAATAATACCACCTACAGCCCTCGTGAGTCACAGAACTCATGTGATTTAAGAAAAAAAAAAAAGAAAAAAACCCACAACTAATTCTTGGTATAAGAAGCTCAAAAAAGGAAGTAACTCAGCAAGGCTTTCCCCTTTGTGAATGATCTTCTGTTCAAAGGAGAGAGAATGATTTATAAATATCCTGAAATAACACAAACAACACATCTTTATATACTTAATGAATTTTGCATCTGGACCCAAAACTACCCTGCACAGTTTGACCCCATGGACAACCTCTGGGAGGACTATCTTCTTGTGGCAAGGTGCATAGCTTGCTTTAATTTCCATGGAGTTTGATGGTCCTGCATTCCTATGGCTGTGCATGTGAACCAGCTCCAACCCTGGTATATATATCCTAATATGTTAACACGGCTGCGTCGCTTCCAGACCACGGTCAGCTCAGCTTGGCCAGCTGTGGGCACGGGCAAGAGAAGCTTTGGCCTCTTTGCACCTGCCTGTGTAGATAAGTCCTTCTCTGCTGCTTGCTGTTTGTGGACAGCTGGCTCAGGTATGTCCCTCAGCTCGGCAGGCCCTCAGAAAGCTTCTCCAACAGCCCTTCCTGAAAACTATGTCAGGAACAAATGCAGCATTTATAAAAGAAGACTGGGGAAAATGGTTCTTTTGGAGACACACCGTGCTACGCTTACATACATGGCACTTGGATACTCTGGTTATGGGTACATCAAAATGTATTTAAACGAGAACCTTCCTAGTGCTTCTTACTCCAAGTGCAGTTGTCCAATAAATTATTTTTGAAATGGCTTTAGACTTTTGCAATAATAGTATTTTGGCAAGCAGCAGGACTCTTAAAAGAACCACTTTATCATTATAAAAAGATCATAAATGAGGGTTAACTTGTAGATATGGTCGTTTGTTAACCATCAGAGGTAATAATAAAATATGAGCCCCTTTTAAATGAACTGCCAAGGAGGAAGCTAGGAGAAAAAAACCTGTTGCCAATCCACAGTAGACCAACAAATGCAGGGAAAATGTATTACACCCTGCAGTCCAGCAGATCCTCTTTCTGTTAGATTGCATTGGCACAATATATTTTTTCCTTTGAGAAGAATCACAGAACTGTCTTGTGGGCCTCATCTCCAGTGGACATGGAGAACAATGCACTCCCTTCTCTGCTTCTTCCTTTTATGTATTTGAAGACAATTTTCAAGTGTAACTTTCAGCCTTCTCTTCTCTTGAATAAAAAAAACCCAAAGCAGTTCTCTCAGATTTTTTTCCCCCCCAAAAAAGTCATTACTCATAAACCTCTAACCACTCTTGCTGGTTTTCCTACAGAGTGGTTGCTTCATGTCATTACTGAAGCGCAGATCCAAGAGAAGATATTGTCCCATACCCAAGGCTCTGCTGGGTAGAGGGGCATGTTTATTACTCATACACAACATCCCAATGTGATGACATTGCTGACTCATGCTGAGATAGCTGGTACTACATATGCATGTTAAGAATACAGTAATGGTTCGTCTTCACACATGATAAGGTGGCCCTTCAAGAATAAAGCAATGTCCAGCAACGGGGTGAGCAAAAATGAATCACGTTGTTCACAGAACTCTGAAGAACTAAGTCTCAGATGCTATGGAGATGGGGACTATGTTGATAGAGAATTGAGGGACTCAAGCTGTAGTGGCAAAGGAGACCCAAATATTTGGAGTATGACAATAAACAACATAGTCAATTAACTTATCTGTTTTTATAGCAGTTGGAGAGTCTCCTACATCTACATTAGCAAGTGGGTGGGGGGTTAAGATAGCTGTCACACTTTGATAAGTAGGCCACTCAGTTATGAAAGATTAAGGCCAGAGATGTGGATGCAGCTGAGTGTAAATGAGACTCCCAAGAGTGAAGATCAAAGTTTGTAGGAAAACCATAGTAAAGTATGAAAACCAAACTTCCTCCCAGGAATTTAAGCATGCCAAGGGCCATGGTAACTTTCAGCTTCAAGGCCAGAGGCTGAAGACCTTATTGAAAGCTCTTGGAGGGCCTCTGTGCCAAGCTTAGATAGTCCTCACTGAAAACAGACAGGAAAAGAGGGGTTTCTTCACGTCCAATAAAAAGAATCAACTTTGGAGGCTGGGGAGTCGTGCTAACAAACTAAGACAAGATACAGCTTTGATATTTCTTGGCATTTTTCTCCTATAAATATGAAGACCACAAGACTTTAAAAAAATCCCACAGGGTTCTTGTCTGTTTGTAGTCATGTAAACCACTACTCATCAGAGAGTCTTTCTGGCCAAAGAATTAAAGCCATTTCCTTCCTGGCCCCTTTTGTTAAAAGATTTTGTCTCTGCTGCTTCACTACATTACAACTGGCTGGGACTTCGCAGGATGTGAGAGGTATTGGAAACCTCTTCCACAACAAGGTGATATTTATGCATTCTCATCTGGTGTAGGAGAACAAGGTGCACCAGTCTAAGCTTCATATTCTCTTTATTGCAGTAACTCTGCACACTCGCTATCTGACTGTTAGAGCCTACAGCTACCTGATGAAATCCTGGAAGTTTTTTCACAGCTGTCAATATAGCCATGTTATTACCTCAGCCATTTTCCTCATTCTGTGAATGACTTAATGTGAAATTTGGGATAAATAATTAAATTTCCCTGTGCCTGTAAAATGGGGTGTTTAATAATCATTGTACTTACCCTACAAACTGCAACACAACCATTAGATCCATCTTATCTGAACACCTGATAATCTATTGCTCATTACCACATTATAACCATTAGGTTTGTGGAAATATGGTATGTAAGTAGCAGGAATGAGGTCTGTGCTGATGTTCTGGTCAGACGGAACAATAAAGGGAACACTGAAGAGCTGGTTTGGCAACGGTATTTCTCACTTTTCAAACCCCAGCCTCCTTTAATTAACTTTTCTAAAGTATGCAAAAAAAGAAAGATGGAACATTAAGGTCTGCTCATGGATGCTCGTGTGCTCTTATTGCAGCAGAGCTTCTCTCAAAGGCTATTTCCAGCAGCTGCTGCTCACTGTAGCTTTCAGTGGAGGGGGAATAGGGGAGGTATTCCCCACTACAAATGCCAGCACAATTGCATGCACTATAACTTCTTAATCTGGTTTTAAAAAAGACAGTTTAATGTACAGCAGAGCGTTTTGAGCCATCTAAGGGAAGGCATGGCTGCACACTGCATCAGTGCTGCTGGGGTTGGTCAGTTGGAGGTGAGGAAGGCAAATTCTGCCCTCCATTGTAGTTGCACTACAGTGCCTTCTTCTACCCCCATGGACACTGCATGGGGAGGGCACTTCACTGCCTCATCAGTGGCCCTGCTCTGTGAGAGTGAGCTGCACGCAACAAGCTAATACTGTCCAACCCCTTCCCTTTTACAGCTGGGGTCAGAGTTTGTAATGGGAGACGAATCCCTTGCTGGTTTATTTCCCCCTTTCCCCACAATTTTCTCTTCCAGTTTCCCATTTCATTCTCATCTTTCTTATCAAGACACTACCTCTCTTGATCTCCTATTACTCCCCTTTTACTTTGGGGAAAATGAGTCAAACGTGCCATTCCCCCTTCTTACACTCCAGCTCTATCCACTATGAGTATGTACCAACCTCAGCCCCTACAAGGGGTTTCAGTTTTGTCTTTGTAACTCTGCAGCAATAAATTTAGCAGAACTAGATGGGGGTTTAAGTGCCACAGCAGTTGAGAGCAGGACGTGTAGCTAGGCCTGAACTTGCTGAACTTAGCAACATTTCAGCCAAAACATGTAGCATGCACTTCACCATGATCTGGTTGAGTAAGGGCTCTGCATACTTACTCAGGTAACTAGGTCAGTCTAATTTCTGTGCCGCTGCGTTTCCACCCCGTTGTTACCTGTTAGCAGTGACTCCACCATTACCTGTTAGCAGTGACATTGGCTCTGGTAGCCCAAGCCATAATCTCATCGCACCTTCACTTCTGGCAGCAGAGCCAAACTCTGTGATGAATTTCCAGCACACTGGGCATCCACAGACATCATCACAGGTGGCATGAGTTTGTTCCCGACAGTTTTAGTCCATGCTCTCCCTCCTCCCATTCCTGCAGAAAGCAATCCTTAACTGGGTGCACAAAAAGATTTCATCAGCAACTTCCAGGAGAGCTAGAATGATTTACATCGGCTGGGGACTGAACCAGATTATGTTTGGCTTTAGTCCCCTGTTTCAGAAACAATGATGTTCTGAATAATCCTTTTACATTCATACATCTTGTATAAATATCTGAAACGTATAAAACCAAGGAGAGGAGGGAATTCATTAAGGTGGTCCAGGGGGCTGTTACTCTGAGAAATAAGGGACTGTTTAGGAGAGTTAAAATTATTTTATCCCATTACTTCTACTTAAGAAAGGAGGCAGGAGGGAAATTAAATGTAAGGAAATTTTTCCAAACAGTGGTAGGTATTAGTTTGTGGAAGCATACTCCTGAGGAACTCATGGGAGCATTACTGTGTTAGTCCAGCTGTCCTAAAAAATGCACAAAGTGATTCTTCTATATTTTACTTCGAAATTCCTGATCAGCCAGGTCCAAAGTCTGGAATCAATAGTAATCTTTCAATAGAGCTCAATGGACTTAAGGGCAGGCCCCATGTGCTCATTATTTAAAGGAAATAAAGGGGGGGAATAGTGAGTCAAAACGTGACACGGGCAGTGATTTTAAGAAAATCCCCCTAATTTTGAAAAGACCTGTTTAAGCCAACTTTTTAAGACAAAACAGTGCATGCATTGAATTTTCAGTTCAATTACATCATGTCACACTGATTTCATCTGGTTACCGCATGTTATTGGTGGGAATGTAACTTGATGCAGCTCAATACAGCTTGTGGCATACTGTGATTTATTACAATTTAAATGATAAAGCACTCAAGAATGTTCAGGCAATTGGATTACTCCATTGACTGAATGTCCAGACATCGATTTTTAGAAAAGAGATGTCAGTTTGTGCAATATTAGAGGGACTGATCCATTGTTACCAAAGGGGCAGGGGAATTTCCCTTATCACATAGGGCTGCTTAACGTTACCTCTGTGTTTTATTCTGTTTAAGTGGGTTGTGTAGACCTGGACGTGACAGAATTTTATTCATCAAAGGTGGGACCAAATTCTCAACACACTTTGCTGGATCTCCTTCTGAAGAAAAGAAAGACTGACTGGCAGGATAAATCAAGTCCAAGTCCAAATTTTACCTGCACTTTAAGGAGACTCAGGACATGGGTTCTGGTTTTGCTACATTTTTCCAGGGATGGGTCAGTAATGATCATTGCTGAGGAGCAGGAACGGGACTAGAACTTGCCTAGAACACACACGAGTCTACGGATGCCAAGTTATTGGTTCACACCATCCCATACTCTCATAAATTATCAGCTAGATTCTCAAAGCCGGAAACTCTTTGGACCCACAGCCCTAGACAGACAGACAGGAAATGGAAAAACTATGTTCCTTTCTTTTGTTTTACAAATATTTTAAAACAGGCTATACGCCAAAACAAAAATAACCATGAAACTGGAATAATTCATGAATAACATGGCACAACAATAAAAGGTTGGGCATTATTGCAGTGGATTCTTTAATTCAGCCAAGAAGAGAAAGTGCTAAAATCAACACAAAGGGATCCCATTTAGACCATTAGTAGATGAAAGGCTTTGGTTTACTCAGCTGGATCTCTTTAGGAATACTGAATGGTGAGGTGGGGCCTAATTCTCCATTTTTTGTGTTCCTAAGCATGGGACAGGGGCTGTGGGTGTGTGAAGGTAGGAAAGGAATTTGATGTCTCTGTTTGGAGAGATAGTAGTCACTATTATGGCCCTCATATATCAAATTAGTCCATCCCTTTGATACACCAATCAGAGGAAGTCTTGTGATGGCTCCAAAAATTTGTTCCTGTCTTGACAACAAACTCCTCATTTTACATGAAAGCATCAGCAACTTCTGGGAAATAGATTAAATCTAGTTCCAAACTTCCTCTTGATATGGAGAAAAAATACCTAGGAGAATGGTCTTGACTAATCTCAGCAGGAACAGACCTCCTGCTGATGAGCTCTTGGTTCAGTGTTTGAACATCTGATCTTACTGTCTCTGGGTCAAAACTATTCCTGGTGCAATTCTGACAATAATGTTAGAGTCAGCTTAAGAAATAATTTGTCCCATTGCATGTGTGGTTTTTGCATCAACCAAAGTCCAGCTCTTAGGAAAGAAGCAAGGCCCTGAAGGTAACAGATACAGAGAAAAAGCCAAAACTCAGAAATAAACTCAAAAAAAAAAAAAAAAAAAAAGCAAGTTCAAGTGCTGTTCTTTTAAACATCTCTACTTTTGCATCTCCTCTAGCAATAAAAATGTTTGGCTTTATAGAAGAAACATAGATGCACCAACAATGCTGAAGATTTCAAGAATTCATTGCCTAGAGATAGTCAGGGGGAGGCTCACTAGGAAGCCTATTACCTTGGTCTTCTGTTTTAGCAGCAAACAGGGAAAAGCTGAAGTCCATATGAAAAGTTATTCTGGCCCAGGCAATGCAAACAGTAGGGGCAGGTTGCTACCAAAATCAGAAGATATGTTCTCTAGTGGAACACCCCTCCTCCTTAATCCCCCGATCACAGCTTCCAACCCTCTCCGGGCTAGGCTCTTCGGGACCACGTGGTAAGATCTACATTAGGTAACTCAGCAGTCACTCCATTGACTCCAGTAGAACTGGAGCTAAATGAAGTACAAGGGATCCTAGCACCCCATCTAAGTCAATGCTTCACATGACAACCCCCACGCTTTATTTTTCAGCTACCGCTTAATTAGGGTATTCCCTGATGCTGCATGCTTCTTGCAGATTTACCTTGTCATTATATTTATCTAAAAAGAGGTGTGGCTATCAATCTACCCCACAAGGCAAAGTTTAATGATAGGAGAGAATGTGTGCAGAGTCGCCAAGACTTTTATCGTGATCTATTGAAAAAAAAACAACCAAACACAAAAAACCAGGACTTGCTGTGTATGCAGATGGCAGCCTTTTGGTCTTGAGGTCAAAGCAAACTTAGCACCTGAAGAAGTTAAAATCTTGATTTAGCAAAGATTTGTATGTGCCCCTTTCCTGTGTGACTTGTCTTACTCGGGTTAATGTGAGTTAACACGGGAACTTTTTTTTTTTGCAGAATCATAACCTCTACCCATATAATGGGAGCCAATTGGCATTGCAAATCTATCTGAACCTGGCACGCAGTTAGTTCAGCTCACGCGGCCTCACACGCTTAAACCCAAGCTCGAGTTCAGATGCTGCAGGTGGTGTAGGTAGAGCCTGCAGAGGTAGTCTCAGTCTCAGGCTGCGGGTCCCCATCCTGTGCCTGGACTTGTTAGTGCGGAGAGGAAATTTCTTTTTCCCAAGACTCAAGCTAAAGAGCAAGTAAATGGTGCCGATGATTAGGGAGTTTGTGTTGAAATTAGCCTAAGATGACACAATAAATGTAAGAAAGTAGCTTCCCTGAGTAGGATGTAAAATCCTTACAGGTGTAAAAGCTATTCAAGCTGCCAAACGTAGCACACTCCACTCTGAACATCCAAAACTGCTTTATGGAGAGAGAGAACGCGGGGTAGGAGTCAACAAGCTGCAGAGCACCGCGCTAAGAGCTCCTGAGGGCACAGCTTTATCCCTCCACTGCTGTATTACCTATACTCGAGGTGTCTTCATAGGCACAGATGGAAAAGGCTGTAAAGGAAACATTTTAAAACTAAGGGTGCATTAGACAAGTGATTGCAGGCACTGCGATGTATAGCTGTAGTAATGGACTGGATCTCAGAAAACTGAAATCCAATTATCAGCTCTGCCATCCCAGGCAAAATGCTAGAGCCAAACTTTCTAATCAGCGCTTTTAGCTTACCTTGATTTTCAAAGGTGCTAAGCACCTCCCCACCCCACAAGCTCTGTGTAGAATAACAGGCCCTCGGCCTTCCGAAAAGCAAACCCTCTGAAGGGTTCAACCCAAGTTGAAAGCCTGTATCCCCTCCCCTGCCCCAGAGAATTAAAAAAAAAAAACAAAAAACAAACCAACCAAATCAGATTATATTTGACTCTGCTGTGCTTCATATAGTTTTTGGATAGTTGGGTTGAAAATGAATAGCCTTACTCCATGTTATCAGGAAAATGAAAGTGTGGGAAGGAGGACACAGAGGTTAAAAATCTTGAAATTAAGGGGCTTTATTCTCTACCTGTGGTTTCCCCTCACGTGAATAAGGAACAGGAACGTTTCCATACCCACCTCACAAAGGGACTTGTGAAAGTTAACTCAGCTCTCTGCAGAAAGTGCCTTGAGATCCACAGGTGGAACTTGCTGTAGAAGTGATGCATTACTAAATAATGAGGTACGATCATATGTGAACAAAACACACATATATTGTTCCATATGTTTTATAACATTAATCCCGGTGTTGTTTTCCAACAGACAGATACATTCCAACCTGGAGAGGATCAAATACATCCCAGAATATTTTGTCTTTTTATTTCTGAGGTGAGGAGATAGTTCTCAAGACAGTGTTGTCTCTTTCTGGTTATTGAAAACAAAATAGGAATTAAAAAGGGGGGGGGGGGGGGGGCAAAAAAAGAAGGAAAGGTTTCACACAGCATGTGCTGAAGGAACAGGAGTTCTTCCTGGACATCTGTCCCTGAACAACAGAGGAGACCTTGGGTTTTATATCTCAACTGAAAAGATAAATGTGGAAACACACCTCCCCCACTGTCCCACTGCAGTTTCATGTAGGGACTTGGAGAGATCCCTCATGAGAAATACGAATTTAATCTCTGGTTCTGCCACTGGAGTCTCCTTTTGCCTATCCCCAGCTCCCACTGAATCTGCACCAACTACACATGCTCCAATATAGACTCCTCCATCCAAGCACAATAGATAGAGGCTTGCTCTTTTTTGTGGCTGGAATCTGGGGAAAGTTCTTCCTAAAATAGGGACAGAGGAAAAGACTGGAGCAATTTCATTTGCTTTCGCAATGCCAGTTTTTATGCCACGATTGTAAGAAAAAGCAGCATTCGGCTGCCTTAGGAATTTAGATTCTTATTGAATACTTTTGACAATTGTACAAAAATGTCCTGTTTTTACTGGGTTTTGATCACTA
The DNA here is from genome assembly GCF_964289735.1 of Phaethon aethereus. Lineage (NCBI taxonomy): Eukaryota > Metazoa > Chordata > Aves > Phaethontiformes > Phaethontidae > Phaethon > Phaethon aethereus. The sequence goes on from NC_138599.1 coordinate 3,619,175, forward strand.
TTTTTAACTCTTCTATTCATATATTCCAAAAGGAACTGAATGCTGACATAAAGACAGCAAGCAGACTACCACTAATTCAAAACCAGGGCTTCCCTCCCCCTCCAATTATGTTTCAGCACCTTTCAAAATCCACATTGTACCCCCAAACTACACATGGGATGTTAGGTCACATGAAAAAGATCAAAGGGGGATGAAGGAGAACAGGAATTATGCCAAAACTGTATTATTATTTCTGAATTACCTACGAAACACAGAAGGGAGAAATACAGATTTCATGAGGTTTTAGTGTATTTGAGCCCTCAACAGTGAGATGCAACACTTCTTTTAAATCACCTTACCCTGACAGATGTTTGTGAAGTGAAAACACAACTCAACAAAAGATTTAAAGGAGAATTTTGATCAATCTGTGTGTGAGGTGCTCCATGAGCCCACCAACCCTCTTCCCAAGATGGTATTCTCCCCCCCATCTGAGCCCCAGGAAGAACCCAGGCCCAACCACTCCATCCTCTCCTCGAGGGATCTAGGTGCTCTAAAAGCAAGGGGACTTCCTGGGGGAAAGGGGAGAAAGAGGTGATCAAATGAGACAAACACACTTTAAGTAACTGATTTACAGATTCGCCATTTACTGGAATCCTTGTGAATAACCAAATACGTACTTTGCAAGTTCAGACATGATACAAGCACACGTGCACAGGAAAAAACAAAGTCCACCAATTATTTTTTGATCCTTTCCACTTTTTGTCCTTTCCGGAGAAGCTGGAGTCCAGGTGAGTCTCAGACTTTATCCAGAAATGAGTTCATACACTGAGAGAGGACTCTTCCCAATCCTCAGCTCCTGAACGTCTGATGCTTCAGGGCATTTCTTGCATAATTCATCTTAGAAGTGGAGTTACCAGCAGGGCAGTCAAGTGAGAAGTATATAATGGCCTGTGATCATCAGACACAGCTTCCAGGGAACAGAAGCCATCGGTTCAGCTTCTTGTAGTAGCCAGAGGGAGCTGTTTGGAGACTTCTCTCAGGAGCTGACTTAGCTTATCCTCCTCTTTGCCGTATAGGACACCAACGGGCACCCCTTCTGTCCCATCTTCCAAAGGTATACAACAGCAAATAGCACCAAGTTTTGGCCGGCGTGTTGGCTGTTTGACAGGAGTAGCCATGGTCCAAGAGCCAGCAGCAAGAAATACATTTTGCCAGAGCTAATCTACTCTCTGTTTCTCAGAAGCCCAAGCCATCCTTCAACAGGTGCTGCTGGAGACTGCTCCTTACTTAAAGGATAGCACGAAAAGCACATATTGCACAGCAAAGCCTATGTTCACCCTTTCATGCTCCCCCCCAAAAGAACATACAACTTATATCCAATGTACCGTCAGCCCACTGTTAAGACAGTGCTGTAGGTGGAGCTCTGTGAGCACGACACAATCACAGATACAAGGGCCAGCAAATAAATCACTCTTATATGTGTCAGACATTTCAGTCTAGGAGATTAGAAGTTCACTGACCACGGTGTAGGAAGAGCTGTTAAATAAAAACAATTGCAGTAGTCTCAGCCTTCCACAGTCACTGTGACTACCATGTAAATCAGAGACTCATATTTCATCTTAAAAAATAACTTTTTTTTTAATTGGCTGTAATGCCCTCGTATATCAAATACAGTTGCCAGAGCATTGGGCAAGTGACACAAAACAAAAGAGAAAAAATGCATGACTTGCTCACAGAAGTAACATATTCTTTCACGGTTATGATCTGGGAGTACACAAGAGGGTCCCCCGGCATGTCAGTAACCTTATTCACAACCTAGAAAGTTCCACAGAGGAAGAATGCATACTATTAAGTACAGCAGCCCTGTAAAGCAGGAGACATGAATTATTGCTTTGCTAATGATGTACTGTGCTTCCTTGGGCAACCCACTTCTAGGTGCCTTTTCCCCTCATATTCCCTCCATCTACCTTGTATAAATCAGTCTCCGTCTCTTTTGGGCAGGGAAACGTCTCTTTCCCTGGACTAGGGACACCACTAGATTAGGCACTGTGCAATTTCAGGGCGAGCTTACAAGTTCTACCTTACATGCATAACAAAAAATTACAAACCAGAGCATCTTACCCCACAGCATTACTTGTCTGGGTAGTCCATGGAGTCAATATGCACCATAACTGTAACACAGGAGTAAAGTTCAGGTTGGGCCCAGAGTAAAAGCAAGCAGTAGTGCTGTATCTAAAAGACTGATGCGCATCCCTTTCCATTATTTGAAGGGTGAGCTGCACGCTGACATTTTACTTGAAACAGGAGATGTTTAACTGACTGGCAAAGTCGAATTTTCAGCCATTCCTTTGTTCGGCAGAGGAAAAAGTAACCTTGAATATATCAAATACAGAGGCAGTATATTACAGTTTGTAAATGCATCACATGAACTTGTGGATACATTTAGATCAAGGGAGTATAATGAGATACTCTGAATAATACAATGAGATATTCTGAGTAATATTTGATGCACCTAATTACTGAGAACATGCCTAACAGAGTTTTCCAGTAGCAGTATCAATGCCCTGCAGGTACTTGTCCATGCAGCCTGCTCCTCTGTGTAGGATCTGCAGATCGCCAACCTGGATCGCGCTCATGAACATACACAGTCACTGATTCCAGCTAAAAGACTCGTGCATCTAGAGGAAAAAATGTTTGCATGGCATGACAGTTACAGTCGTCCTACTGAAGACCTAAAACAACTCCACTGATGAGAATGGAGTTCTTCCCAGTTTGTACCACCGGCAAACGAGACAAGGCTCTGGCCTCGAAATTAGAGCCCACGTTAAACCGGAGGTCCCAGACCTCTCCTAGGCTCTGCCATGCATTTCTCAATGTCGAGCTGAAAACAGGCGATCTAGGTCCCAGATTAACTCTATAAAAAAATCTCAGACTCCAGCATTCATTCACCAACTCCAAACCAAAATGAGTCAGCCCCATCACAATCAACCAAAGAATGGCTCCTAGCTGATAATTTAATCTTTTAAATGGATCACTTATAGTAGATCTGGTTCTTCTGAAGCTATCATCTTTTTCTCTATTACTGACTAGTATTGAAAATTCCGGCTGTACATATTCACTTCCTCTAAATACCTAATCACCTTATGCAGAAAATATTACCTTGAGAAACAGCCCAATTACACGTGCAACTATTTGTAACCTTTTGTGTTATTGTATCAGGTGGTGAAGCAGTAGCAACATTGGAAAATATAGGATCTTTGGGAAATGTAGCATATTATTAGGTTTGATGAGATCCATTTTCTTGATGGCTTCTGAAAGATCTTTGTGCTAATTAGCCAAGAATACCACTGAATTATTTAATTATCTCTACTTTTGTGCAATAAAATATGTTGTCATATCACACGTTCTATCTTGCTTTTGCTGTTCATACTTAATGATGCCTTTATACTTAGCGATTTCCTTTGTTCTGCCTCTGTAAGTCGTTTTTGGTGGTGCTGGAGAAGGGGAGGGGGGCAAGCAAAGATGGAAGGCAAATTAAAAAATATCATTTTTAAAATAAATTTTTATGGGTGGGAAAATCTTTACGCACATCTATCTCTAGCTCCAGTTCCCTATGCAATATGCGAAACGTGTTTCAGTGCTACAGCAGACGCATATATTTATTGCTAACGCTACAAGGAACGCTTTCCAGGGGAAGAGGAAAGAAACTGTCGCTTCAAAAAATTTTAAATCAGCAAGGAATGTTTTTAGCAAGGAAGAGGTAAATTATGATAATTACTCTGACTGGTAGGGTCCTTAAGCATTACTAATTAGCATTTATTGCCTGGATTATTGAAACAATGTGTGTGTTCCCAAGAGTGAAGAAGAACTGGGATGCTCTTTCCTTCTGAGCCCTGGGAAAAAGGCAGGGCAGCAAGAATGTGGTACAGTTGGCAGAGAGGCTCTTCTTCCAAGCATCGTGAGCACCAGCCTTATGCAGAGCTGCACAGTGGCCCTGGGAAACCGGTACCTTTTGTAAGCCCACGTTTTGAACTTAACTGAATGTCTGCGTTCCACCTTACTCGCAGAAAAGTGAACAAAATGAGGGCAGCACAAAAGGGAAAAGGCCATTAAAACAGTCCAAATCACTTGACAATGGTTAGAGGTGCAGATTAACATTTACCTTATACTCCAGGTAGTACAGTGTCTTCTATTATTATCGGGGTTGTGTGAAACATACTATGAATAAACATTTCATCACTTTAAAGTGCTGACGTATGGCCAAAGACTTCATCACAGAGGAATTAAAGAGTTAACAAAGTTACCAAAAAAAGAGGTATATTATGCCATTTTCAACTAGCGTTTTGACTGGGTTGATGTGACTTTGTGAAGAGGCTGCAATCAGACTTCAACCTAAGCCGCATTTTAATATCAAGGATTTATAATGTGAATGAAGCTTTGAATTAGAAATCAATGAGAAATTAATCAATCCTCTAATCAGCACTAGCCACTACATAGTATCTCAACTATAATTTGGTATCTGGCTCAATAAATCCTTAAGTACTTTGGAAATGATTCAGGAGAGAAAGACTAAAAGCATTCTCCATTTTTTGAGCTGCAGTACTATGCAACTTTCGGTACTGTTAAAACCCTTGAAATAAAAGAGCAACAATGGAAAACTGCGGAATGCCTTGGACCTTTTTTACCTTTTACTGCCACCAAACCCCATGCCTTTCAACTTGGGAAAGCAAGTTCCAACTAAACTACAACGAGGTCAAAGTCACAGGGCTAAACGCTACGGTTGCTGCTCAGACAAAACTCCTACATGCCGGAGTTTTGCAAGATTTTTTTTTAAGCAATATTAAAAAAAAATGCCTCGCTTTGTCTATCTTTCCCCTTTTTAATTATTTGCATCGCATATTGCACAGGTACTTGGGAATGTGTTACATTAAATATCATTATAGCATATTAGATATACTTTTAATTGAAACTAATCCCAGTCTGGTTTGTTTTTTTTTTTTAGTGCTGAATGAGATCTTCAATCCTTACTAAGCTTGACTTACTTAGTCTATTTGCTAATTGAATTAACACCCAACATTTATTTTCTCTGCCATTTTCCTCCTAAGATAAAAAATTGTCTTCCTTGTATTCCAGAGAAAATGCACAACTACAGAGACCGATGACATTTTCACTGGAGGAACCACGTAACGCTAAGAAAGCCTTACAGCTGTATGCATAAAGCAAAAATAAAACCAGAACGCAGTACCCCTTCTTTTGTCTGCAGAAGGTAAAAATGTCGCAGGAGTAGTTCTGGATTGATTTTCACCCGCTTACAAAGGAATTGTATTTCTACCGAGTTTCGGTAACGCTGACGTTTCTTCAGATCAGCACGAATCCGGCCCTGACCCCCGCGAGCCGCACGCCCCGCGCGCGGAGCTGCGGAGCCCGGGGGAGCGGGAGCGCGGCAGCGCTCGGCTGCTGCTCCCTCTTCCTCCTGCCAGAACCTCGCCTTGTCCCCGGGAAGGGGAAGGTGGGGGAGCCCCGGCTTCGGCCTCGTTCCTCCTCCACTGCCTGCCCGTTGCTTCCCGTGCCGCTTTCTTCCCTCTCGCCCGCCCGCCGCGCTGGCTGTCCCCAAGGCCCGGCCGCTTCCAGCCGCCGCCACCCGCGGGCTCCGGGCCCGGCTCCCCGCAGCGGTCCGCGCCGCGCCGGGAAGCGGGCCCTGCGCCCGCAGCCGCCGGGCCGGGCCCCGGGGGGGTCCCCCACGCCCGCCCCGGCCATTGTTTTGCCGCAGCCCCGCGCAACTCCCCCCCCCCCCGCGCCGCTCCGCCGAGGCGGAGGCAGCGCGGAGACAATAGCGGTTCTGCAGCCCGCGGGGAGGGATGGGGGGAGCCGGGTGGGCTCGCCCCGGGGCGGCCGGGGGGATCCGCGAACTTCCGCGGCCGCGCCGGGCTCCGCCGGGACCCCCCCCGCCCCCATCAACTCCGAGAAGGGCGCAGGCGACGCGGGTGCGGGGGAATCTCGGAGGGAAAGGTACCGCAGGCGCGCAGCAAGCCCCTCGCAGACAAAAGCGCTCGCCCCTGCCCTTCTCGGGAGGGCCGGGGGGGGAAGGGCGATTAAAAGCAGCTTCAGAAAGGGGGAGAAAAAAAAAAAACCAAACCCAAAACTACTTTTTTGCCCGTCTCCGAGGTGGAGATAATAGTTGGGCAAAGGTGGTTGGGTTCCAGCGTATCGTATTCTGATTTATAATGCCGGACAGGTAAGAGAAAATAAATGCAACTCGGAATAAGTTTCTCCCTTTGAAATTAGAGGACGTTTGGAATAATATACAAATTCAGAAATCAAAGGCTTTGTTGGCATTTTTTTCGTGGAGGTAAAATCGTCAATGAAATTACAGTCTCAATGAAAAGAAGCTTAAAAAAAAAAATCAAACAAGCAACGTTTTCTAGTTCAGGAACTGTTAAACAACAGGAACCACCAAACGTATCCTACGCTATTAAATACCAAAATGTTATACCATCAATTAATTTTTGGCGTATTGTGTCTTAAGTTAAAGGGTTTGCATTCAAATATCACACAGTCCTTCGGTGCCATAACAAGGTACAGTAACTTCATTATAAATTGCCTTGCAGAACAGAGATAAGAAATACAGTTCCAACCATAATTAATTTTACAGCAATATAAAAATCTAATAAAGAAAAACAGCAGCAGGAAACATTTTTAACATTTCTGATTTGTCATTTACATAGAATCTTGACTGGAAAAGCAGGAAAGTTTTAAGTTCTAGAAAAGGACTAAAACAAAACTTCAGCATTTGCTCAGAATTTCTTTTTAGTAGTTTCCAACCATTGGTACATGCAACCATTTTATTCTTTAGCTGATTTTTGACCTAATGATGCACAAGATCCAACCCTTCTCTTGGCTGCTTGGCTTTTTCACTTTTTACCCACTTTTTCCTCTTTTTTTTTTTTTTTTTTTGTGTGTGTGTGTGTGTGTCCATAGAGCACATTTCTAAGATTAATCGTTCAGTTTTAAACTTGGAAGCATGAGGCATGCTGGGATTTCAGCTGAGGTCAAGCACCAATGTACCGAGCTGTTACTGTTACGCTCTCAGGGTACTCTGTGTTGCTCTCAAGAAGGGGGGGGGGGGGAGAAAAAAAAAAGAGGTGCTATATGCAGTGGCCTGCAGCAAGGCAAACCTCTCTCTCGATATGAAAACAGAGGCATGTATATTAATATACCTACATCTGCAAATATATATACATAGCTAGGGTTTTATTTACCTACATACATATTCATATACACGTATCATCCATATGTGTATCTATACACACACCTCAATAGCTATATTTACATGCATCCATATCGTGTATATCTTATCTACACACGCATATATAATAACCACTATATGTGTACACACATACACCCTCATACCGGCATCAGCTGCAGAATTATCTCTTGAATATACACACACACACAAAAATTCTCTCCGTCATACAAACGCTAGTTTTAATTTGAGATGAGATTTTTACAGTAAATGGCCATAACCACCGCCCTACTATTAGCCGATCAAGCCTAGGGAGGAGATACACACTTTTTTCCCTTAAAAGGTCTACTAAACACTATTGTATGTGTGTGTATACGTCTACATATATACACACACGCACACACATATACAGATATATAGAGGATATATTTATAAAATAAAATAAAGATGTCAAAGCACAACTCACAGCTCCCAAGAGCCTAACCCGTGGATTTAAAAGCTAAACATCACAAGTTAGGGTCTCAGGGATTGAGAGGGGCGCAACAAACTATTTCTTGCAAAAAACAAGGATCAAAAATGAAAGGTAAAAAGGAGAAAGAGGAAAAGAATAGCAGGCAAGTTCAGTTCATGGCTCAAGATTACAAAACAGGACACACAGGTGGAAGGAAAGAGCTTCTCTAAGGACCCTCTGTTGAGAGAATACATTCCATTTTTAATCGCTTATACAAAAATGACAAGGCGCGGCAGGTTCCTTACAGTTTCCAACAAGGTCGCTTGCGACAAATACATGAAAAGTCTCCGCATTTAAATAACGAAGAGGAAGAAAGAAAGGGAAGTTTGGGGCAGTGACGGAATTATTTTCATTGTTTCAACGAAAAGGAATGCAGAAATAAGAGCAGGAATATGCAGGCTCTCCCTCCAGCCGCCTGGCACAAAGCATGCAGCAGCATAAAGGCGCTGCCTCCCCGCCCCCTCCGCCAGCCCCGCGGCCGGCAGGGATGGAGAAAAAACCCGAGTTGCGAGAAAAATCAGGTAGAAACTCACCATTTGGAAGCGGGGGAGGCTCCAATCTTCAGCGCCAAGAGCAGGGGGGAAAAGCCCCGGGAGGCGGGGGGGCGGGCGGGACCCTCGGGCGGGCTCGGGGCAGGGGCTGGGGCAGGGGCAGTGCCCGGACCGGGCTGGGTGCCCGGCGGGTTTTGACACCCGAGCGAGCGCGGGCGAGCGAGCGAGTGCGAGCGTGCGGTGTGCGCAAGCCGGGGGAGGGAGCCGAGGGTGGGTGTGTGCAGCTGGGCAAGCCGCTTGCATTTTTAAAACATCTCTCTCTTTTTTTTTTTTTTTTAAGGGAATATATCAAGGAAAAGAAAAGGGGGAAAAGGAAAAGGAACCAAATTCCTCCGCAGCTCCTCGCCCGCCGCCCTCCTCCCTCCGCGCTCCCACCAATGCTGCCGCTGCTGTTGTTGTTGTTATTATTATTATTATTATTATTAATGAGAGACGGGGCTGGGGGCTCTGCAAGCTGCGGCCCGCTCCTAACTCCTGCATGAGCTGGGGGCGGCTGGAGCCAGGGCCAGCCCGGTGCCAGCGCCAGCCCCAAGTGCCCGCGGGGAGGGAGGGCGCGGGCAGCCCCGGCCGCCCTCCCCTGCCAGCCGCGGGCCGGGCTTCCAGAGGAAAACCTGGAGAAAAACCCGCTTCCCCGGGAGAGGAGGGTCCCCGAGCACCGTGCACACACACACACGTACACACACACACAAAGGGACTCCATCCTGCACCGACTCCTCTCCGAGCACCTTGTGCAGCCCCAGCCAATGGAAATTTACGCCGGCCATAAGCGAGAGCAGGATTTCGTCCCCAGCTTGCCACCTCCTTCTCCGCTCTTCTCCCCTTCCCGCCCCCCCAAGCCCCAAATAAATAATATGTATCTGCACCCTCCACCCCTCTCTGGAACCGCTTTAGGCCCAGCGGCATAAGCGGGGAGCAGCCGAAACGTACCGGAGGGCCCGAGTTTAAAAATGCAAACTACCCGCCGCTCCTCGCCCGGCGCTGCCGAAAGCGGGTCCCCCCCCCCGCCCCGGTCCCGGCCCCGCACGGCGGGCCAGCCCCGCTCCGCGCCCCAGCGCTCCCCGCCACCGCACGGCCGGGGGCAGCGGTAACAGGCACCATTACGGAACCGTCATCATTCACTCCGTCCTTTTCTCACCTCAGGAGTCTGAGCCCATTCACCAAAGTCCTTCCTCGTCCAGGATCTCAAATCTTTTCTTTTTTTTTTTTTTTTTTCCTCCTTCTGGATCAGCCAGTCCCGACATCATTAAACTATAGTCCTCCTTTTCCTCCTCCTTCCTTCTCCCCCTCTCTGTCTCCCCCTCTCTCTTTTTTTTTCTTTTTTTTTTTTTTATTTCAAAAAGGGGGAGTGAGGGGTTAGCTGGGGGGGGAGTAGACATAGCTGCATGAAGTGGCTGCCTTTTAGAAAGCACATTTAATCTTTACTGGCTCCCCTAGGCTTCGATGAAGTAGAAGGGAAAGGAGAGGAGAGGGGGAAAGAAAAAATACAGGCAAGGGAGGCTGTTGAGGGACAGCAAGCATCAGGCTCAAATCAACGACCAGATGAAAATGTACTAGACCACACTGCCCCCTCTCTTCCTCTCGCTCTGTCTCCGTCTCTCTCACACACTCTCACTCCTGGAAAGCTTCAGTGTCTGGTTACAGACTCTTTTGGATCCTTCCCCCCCCTCCCCACCCTCGCCCTTTGCCAACTATCCTAGAGATTCCTTGCATGCCTACTTAAATCTTTAACAGAATAAGGACCCGGCTCCCCCCCCGCCGCCGCCGCCAGCCTCGCAACCCCCCCCCCCCCCCAGTCACCCCTCCCCAATAATCTCTTAAGCTCCCGGGAAAAACCCGTCGCCGCGGCCGCCGGCGCATCCCCGCAGCGGCCGCCCCGGCCCCCCCGGGCAGCCCCTGCCCCCGGGACCCCCCGGGGCCGGCCGGGCACCCGCCCCACGCCGCCTTCCTAAGGGGGTGCAGGGGGCTGGGGGGGAAGCGGTAGGACTGCAGCCCTTCGCCTGGCATCCCTCTGGCTGGCTCTGGATTTTAAAACAATAAAATCCACCGCTGCTATCTCGCTTTCCCCCCGCTTTCCCCCCTCCGCCACACTGCAGCCCGCAGCCGCCCGTGGAAATCGCACGCCCCACGTCTGCATGGAGGCAGGCAGACTGCCTGGCTCATGCCCGTGATGACTTTAGAGCTGACAATCTCCTCTCCTCGACCCCCCCTCCACACCCACCCTCTGCTCAATGGCAGCACTGCTGCCTCTCACACCAGACTATATTTGCAATATGTGCTAATTTACCAGCTATATGCCCTTGGATTTTAAAATGAACTCATCAGTCAATGTTTCTAGTACCGATGCTCCCTCTCTCTCCCTCACACACACCCTCCGCTGCAGACATGTTACTCATTCTCCAAGCATTTCCTCTCCGAATGTCCGTCAGACGCATATACACTTCATTGATCAAACCAAATCCCTTGATAACAATAAATAATAATACAGACAGTTAACATCAGCGGGGAGCGGAGCGGGGGGCGGGGGGAGACAAAGATGACGACTAAATCTGCATTGTGCTTTCTGAGGCTGATCCCTGCATTTTCCAGAGATGCGCTACACAATGCGGAGCACAGGTATGCCCCCGAAAACCGAGCACACACCCAGCCATGCGGGGCCTTCCCCGAGCCCCCACGTTTGCCCGAGCAATGGGGCTGGGAGGTGGGGCTGTTAATGCCTACTACCTGACTCCGCAGAGGCTTCGAAAGATGCTTGTGGGAACAGAAGGTGCTACTCGCTGTAAAGGAGAGGAAGCACCTACTGCGAAACACAGAAATAAATAAAGGCGGCAGTTCCTTTGTTAGGCTGCACCCTGCACAGGTGCTTAGGTCTTAAAGGTATCCGGGTATCCAAAGATCCTGATGGGAGCACAGCGGGATTTTCAGAAACACTTCTCGGCTCCCACTGAAATCTGTTTCCTTTGTATCGAAGACAGGGAGCACCTATGCAGGAAACCAGGTTAGGGAGACGGTCTTTTAGACAGCCCTCTGTTACACGTGCCGGGTATTTCAAGGGCTTTGGCTTTAGGGCTTCTGTGGCTTTATTTCCTAGTTTTCTGGGGCTAAAAAGGGGGAGGCAGGAGAAGCTGCCTCTTGGGATTCTGGCTAGTTAGACATCTTGTGTGGGTCTGGCAAAGAGAAAGTGACTGCAGTGTAAGTGTTCGGGAAGTTGGGGAGGGTGGGGCTATCTAGAAATCTTTGACTCACTGGGGTAACTCCCTGAACACAGGAATTAAATTATTACTCAAAGCAAGCTGCATTTTATGAGCAGCAGCCTTAGAATGAAATTCTGCATGCATACAGAGTTTGAAACAACTAAAATAAACGTATGGAAATGCATATACAATACATAATTAAATTATTGGGTGCAATGCAGAAGTCCCTGGGTGATAGAGGAGGCGGGATTATGCAGTGAAGTCAGTCCAGGAATCCACGGGTACAAATTTTCTTACTTATACCAACATAATCCTGATTGACATCAGCCTAGATAGGGGAAGAATCAAACCCTGTGTACTGAAGGATCTAATCTTTGGGGAAAGTAGACTGGATTAGACAGACTGTATCTGCCAAGCATCCTTTCACTCCCCTCACAGATTCCCTCACCGTCACAGCAGTGTGCAAGATTTTGCCATCACACAAAACAATTTACATCCATTGTCTTTTTTGCATTCCGTTAACTTCCTTCCAAAAAACGTTTGAATTTTTTTTTTAAGTTTTGCTGCAAACACATAATTTCTTTATACAATTTAACCAAGTCTTTGGAGGATACTTATTTCAAGCAGTTAACACCTGACCCCAATTTTTGTGGGTAATTAGTGAGCTAGATAACCACACAAAGTGGGTAATTATTTAGTACCCAAGGGTACTGTACAAGAGGGTAGAGGCTGGCAATGTTAACAAAAGCATATCTCTAATTATTGTATCTATGCTGGTTATGTTTTAAGAATAGTTACTCCATCTAATGACCCATGATAAATCAGTAAACTGCTTTGCTTCCCTTAGCATATATGCATGGTCTAACCAAGGGCAGTACGCGAGGGCAAAGCAAATTGAAGACCCAACTTTGGAATATGCACAGGCCCCAAGAGAAGGGAGAGGCATCCACTTGGAGAAGCTAGTAAGACTGGAAGCATCTGTTCTAGAGCAGACAGAGAGGCAGAGCCTAATAGCCATCACTAATAGCTAACAGGTTGGTTGAGATGACTTGAAAAGCCATGTAGGAAGAAGCTTGGAGAGCGTCCCTCAAGGTCTACCGCTTGCTTAGGTAATGTGGCTGGGCTGATGGATCTTTGTATACAACAATAACCCTAATCATGTTTTCACCAAGTTCAGTCTTGCTTATTGAAAATCGCTTTGAAAGCCATACAAATGAGGTGTGTTGTGTTTGCAGAAGGTCAGGGCCAAAATGCAAGAGTAGCAGCACTGTGGGGAAAAAAAAAAAAATCATATTTGATGAATTTCCATTATCTGCCATCTCCAATACCCATGTTGCAAAAAACCACATTTCTCCCATGGAAAATACCGAATCCTCAGTAGATTTTTTTCACACATTTAAGAAGGAAGAAATGGGAACAATTTTGAAATAGAAACTAAATAAGAAAGAGTCAGCTACAAAAAAAAATGCTTTTGATCACCAGAACCATGTGAAAAGAAGTGTTATGCTGTAAACAGATCCATAATCTTAAACACAGCGGTCACTATCCACTGGCCGCTATTTGCAGCATTACACGCACGCTTAAGGACATCTTCAAACCAAGACATTACGCTCAGCGGAAAAGCACTTTCCCTTTTTAATTGCTTTTTATGAATCATCCCTAACATCCGGACACTTTATTTACTAGAGTCCAGTAACCTTGTTTTTCAAAGACTCAAATTCCAAAACCTAAGGGCCTCCAGGCTGGCACAAAAAAATAGAGGCGTCATTCTCTTTTGATCACAGCAATGTATTTAACTTAGCTTGCTGCTTTGGGATCATTCAAGTCAGGCACTACAGAAGAAAACGCAACTGGCCACATTACCTGGCACTGTGACCACCAGGAATTTGAAATTTAAACTGACTAAGTTTGAGGGGTTTCCACAACTTCTCGTATTTCTCTTATTGTTCTGATTTGGGGTTGTTTGGTGGGGTTTTGGGGGTTTTTTTTGAGTGAAATAAATGCAACCGAAAGAGGCCTGAAAATTGTTCTGATATTTAAAAACAGACCAAGTTTCTGCAGTCCATTTAGTCCTGAGCATGCCTGTTTGTCTTACCAATGTGAATAAGTTAAGAAAGGAAAAAAACCCAAACACCAGAATTGGTGATAAGTTCAGAGCAGCTGCGAGGTAGACACTTGTCCACTCTGAACTGCACCAGAAGACTGAAGCTTCTTGCATGTGCTACAGGCCGTTTAACAATCCAGCGACTTATAATGTTTGGCTGCTACCATGCTGAGGTGGGTATAAATAAATTGGTATCCCCTTCACTAATCCTCTCAGGGACCTGGTTTGCAGGAAGAGTTCTTGCAGAAATGGAGTGAGAGGAATTTTGCAGTGAGAAGCTGGAAAACAGAAAGGAAGAATTAGTTTAATCATGGAGACAGGTTCAAAGGAAGAAGAGACCTTGGTAGGTGCACAGTTATAACAGAAAGCAGAGTAAAGACAGACTATTACTATTTTTTTTCTGAGACCAATTGGAATTAGTGATTCAAAGGAGAAGACACATAGAAGAAGGGCTGCTCAGCCAGAGAGGATGCTTCAAGGACTTAAGCATTAACTATAAAACCTTAAGGCCTTTTTGAGACAAGTCAATAACTTCACTCTAGACAAACCATACACACATTTAGGAAATATCTGTGAAATAACAATTCTGTCTCAGCTATATGGGCAGCATATATGATAATACATGAGAATACTTTACAAATGAGTAAAATGTCTTCAGTGGAGAAAAAAGTATTTGCTAATACAAATGAAGAATCCCAACCATGTGAGGAAAGGCACAAATTCATAATGTGGCGCACATCCATGGAAAGCAAAGTTGGGCAGAGGTGTCATGATTTGGGCGTTACCAGAAGAGCGCTCTATCAAGTGAGGAGTTTGACAACCAAAAGCTACTGATTTGAACCTCAGTCTTTTGTATACCACTGTCCAATTCCACATCAAGTCAGTGATAAAATCATTTCACCTCTTCCTACCTTGCTTCCCCATATATAGAACCATCACAACAATGCTTACCATGTCCTTGGAGGGTTTTGAGGTCCTTGGAAGAAAGCGGCTATGTCCAGATCACTTTTGTTATCCTCATCTGATACCCTGTTAGTCAATAGAGAGGATGGAGTGTAGTTGAAGATCATGTAAATCCCCTTTCATCAACAACAATCCCTTTTAACCCAACTCATCCACCAACTTTCACCTCCAAACCCAACAAGGCATATGCTAGCAAGTTACCTCACCCGAGCACTATCCTGACAGCAGCACAGCCTAAAAGGCGGTTGTTGCATTTTCTCTCCATCCCCCAATTCTGCTAACAGGTTTCTCAAAGATCTTTGAGCTCCAACTATATCAAGCCCTGGATAATGGAGAACAATTAAAATAATAAGATGAGAAAGCCATAAAACAACTCTATCCCAAGGTGAGTAACGCAAGCAAAAAGCAAAATGAGGCAGTGCTGTGCACCACCTGGTGAAGAGGGCCTGGAGTTGGGCACCATTCGGTGCCCTTATTGGAAAGCAAGTTTGGGGAAACGGGAAGAGTTCAACAAAAGGTCGGTGGATGTAACAGAGGGATTTGGGAAGAAAGGTTACAGAGATGAATTCATCCAATATCAAAGAAAGAGTGTGAGAAGTGGGAATGTAGTACCTAGAGTTATGTGCATCTTGTCTATGGGGAGTTAACAATCTGCCCTTACACGTGAGCTCTCCTATACATACCGGATTTAACTGAACTCTGAAACTCAAGGTGAAAGTTGAATTTATGTGGATGAAGTCACGCAAAAAAGTATTACATCTACTCTTGCATGATTTGCCATTTCCACATCACATAAAGCACCCGAAACCCCTCATCTCTGACATGGTTTCAGGTCCACCAAAAGTTTGAAATAAGACTTGATTCACTTAAAATATAATGAATGCTTCAAGAACCTCACTAAAATTTCAGATAAATCTAACCCATTTTCAGCTGGTGATATGATTTCTTAAGATCTGAGACTTCATACTGGAAGTCTGACAAATTTTGAAATATTTCAGTTACTAAGTGATGGAGCTACATTCATATGTTAGCTTACAAGGTTGCTATAAAAACTTTCTGTCTGGCCAACATTTAATGCTTTTTAAAAATTTACTTGAATTTTCAATAGAATCATTGCATGAAAAACATGGTGTCCCTCAATCAACTCTTTCTTTTTTTTTTTCCTGAAAAAGCCAGTAAAAATAATACATACTGAGGCTGTTCAATTAGAATTTAAACCGCAGAACCTAGATTCAACTTCAAAAGAATGCATAAAGTTTAGGGACATTTTGTGAATCTGACCTGGCAGGAAAAGTAGAAAATTAAATTGAAATTAGAAATCCATGCAACTAAGAGCAGAGCTAGGATGAATTATATTTTAATAGGAAAGAAGTGCTAGGGTGACCCTGTAGAAGACAGACTGTAATTCAGGGATTGAAGGGCTGCTGCCTGCAGTCCGCAGATCTGTTCCCATCTCCTCCGTGAATTCACTGGGGACCTCCAGTCCTGCAGTCTATTCCCAATTCTCCCCTCCATAAAAACAACACAAGTAGGTAACATAACTATTGCACATAAGAAAGGAGTTGTGACTCTGAGCCTTAATTAAAGTTTGTAAAGAGCCCGGAGAGATTGCGGGGACCTGAAGAACCTCAAAGCGCTGTCATCCTTAAATATCCCCCAGACCTCCCCATCAGACTCTTAGTCCTTTTCACCAGCACTGACTTTCTTTTCAAAGATAGAGTGGAATTATTTAAAAGATAAAACAAAGAAACGCGTTTCAGATTTTCTAGTACTCCAGCTACAGCCTGCAGTTGTCACAATTTTAAAAAAAAAATTAAAAAATAAATAACTCATGAGGGCATACTTCTCTCAACGAAGAAATACTTGTCTCAGCCACAGCTTAAGAATTAAACTAAAAGGTAGGACACCAAAATATTTTCTACAGCTGGTTGGTGGGCCCAAGCCACCGACCCCTGCGCAGGGACAGGGCAGACGCCGGCCCAGAACCAGCCGGAGGAATCCCGAGTCAGTGGCGACGACAGTGGCGAGAATTCAAAAGACCGGTTCCTACCGCCAGTCCTGCTGCTCGACGTGCTGAGCGCTTGGGCAAGCCTCTCCATCCCTTCGTGTTCCATCTTCTGCTGCCTTACCTATTCAGCCTGCGAGCTCCCGGGCACAGGGGGTCTCTTCTCGCAGGGTCTCTGCAGGATGCCAGGCCACTTGGATACTGCTGTCAAAGAAATAACTGGCTTCGGCACTTCAACATAGGGGAAGCCTGAACGCGAGCCCGGTCGCCCTCACCTCTTGTGAAACCAGGCACAGAGGTCTTAATATACAGTAACTCGTTTTCAGTTGCTTCACTGGTGTTGAGAGTGTATTAAAAATCAGAAAGCCACATACCAAGAGACATGTGGCAGACAGCATGAATGTCAGAGGCGAGGAAGACGCGGCAACCTCTGAGGACTTGCGTTTGGCCCATCAGACGCTGCTCAGTCTCTGCATGCCAGAAATAGCAGCGGGACGCAAGCGCAGCAGCCAGTCGCCCCACTCCCGGTGCCAGTCCATACTTCTGCATCACTTAACGCTGCAGCGCAGGCTCTAGTACACCCCGAGCTTCAATTCAGTTGTTTTTATAACGCAAAAAGACAGCGTAACATTTTTACGAGATACAAAATGAAGAAAGCGATCCGAACAATCTGAATATCAGATTACTTAACTCATTAGGATAATAAATGACATTCTTTAACTAGTATTTTTAAAGCGCAATAATAACCTTTTCAAGTCGATTTTGCTTGTAAAAAGTAGTATTAGAGTATAAATATCGAGAATTTTAACTCTGTACAGGTAATGAACGTATATGTCAGCGTGGAGGTAGTCCATATGAAACATTTCTTCATAGAGATACGCAGTACGCTCAAGTGCAGTTCCAATATGACATGCAACACGACTGTCTCTGAACAATTCACATATGATCAGTTCCTCTGTCTTCACAATAGCCCTCATGAAGAACAACGACCTCTATTTTATAGGCAGTGAATAAAACCAACGAAAAACAAGTGACTCATCCAAGATCCCATAGGGAGTCTCTAGCAGAACTTCAGGGTCTGCACCAATGGCTTAATAAAAAAAAATAAATTCTTCCACTCTAACGGTGGACGCTGTGCACAGTCTTTGCCCCATTAATAATAAAACAAGACAGGCCCCATGAGCTGAATACGAACAAGAATCCCTCACAGTGGAGACAATTTTAAAATTACAAATCTAATTCACCTGGTGTCGAAGAGAAATCTGAACTCAACGTGTCCCAGGAACAACTCCTGCCAGTCATGACAGTAACCACTTATTCCCTGTTCGCTTGTGGCCACAGAGAACCACGATTCTGACCCTGGTGCACAGAGAAACCCCTCCCAAACCAGCCTATACCCGGGATGATTCAGTAGCAGCACTTAAATCTTAAGATTTGACCCCCACAGGTGGCCTCATGCTTCGTGCTAGAACGGGCTGCCGACATGGAACCGACTGCAGCAGCAGGTCCCAAGTCATTATTTGATCACTTTCCTGCTTAATTGCCGTTTTTAATTGCTTGTGTGGTAACAACAAAAAGTCAATCCAGCAACGGAAATCCATTCTTTGACCAACTTCTGCCTTTTTCCTTGGTCGCAGACTATTTCTATATAAACCATTCCTGATTAATATGGGGCCCTCATGGGAAAGCCACTGCGCCTCTACTGATTTCATTTCCTACGTCTTCTCTTCTCAAACTGACAATTCAAGTCCCTAAAAAGTCAGGGCAAAAGATCCCTTATTTTATCGTTACAAGATGACAGCGTTTTTCCCTTGCTATTTTCTTTCAGGAAGATATATTAGCACTACGTTTGCTCCTCCATGCGGTGGGATTTCTTAAATAAAAACGTATGTTGTATACGTACGGACTTGGAACCAGAGCTGCATTAGCCTATTAACTATCCACATTTGCTTCAGACTTGGCCAGCCACCTAGAAAACCTGCCAAGACCTTTCTGGCAGCCTTTTCCCAACAGTTCCAGGAAAACATGGAATATTCAAAGAATTTTAGGGCCTCCCAGCTTCATTTGTCACCACTCTCCTTGCCCACTTAAAACTACATCACAGGCAAATTGCTCTAATGCCCTATTAAGATTTAAAAACGGCCTTCTCCACAGTAGGGTATCTGAGGACAAATCTGCGTTAATATATAATGCAAAGCCTACGTCAATATGTAATGCAACGTGGCACGAGGCAGACCATGGGCTTCGCAACAAGTAAGGGAGCTGCTTTACAAACCTTGAGCTTCCCAGGTAAATTCTGTCCTGTTTAGAGTTTTTAAACCTCCCTTGGATACCCAGGCAAAGGAGAGATTAATTTTTGTCCTCATTGTTACTCTGGCAAATTACCATTGAGGTTTCAGGCCTGTGTCATACGAGAAGCAAACAAAAATGTGAACAGTTACATCAGAATTCACCATCTTACAGGTCTCAAAGCACTGCTTAAGCAATGCTGTTAAAGATATGCTTGAGTCCCATTGCCTAGAGCTTGTCTGCCAGCTAACTTACAGGCTTCAAGATGACCGAATGACGTGATTCTCTAACTGAGGTTCAGAGTAGGATTCACCTAAATGGCAACTGGAAGCATTTTCTTTGCAACGTGAACCAGGATCTAGGTCTTTTTAAAGCCGTGGCAGGACAAAGAGAAAAATCCTGCTGTCATTTGTGTGAACTCAGTTATTACTCACCAAGAGCAAAAACTGGCCCATCTCACTGGCACAGCTTCCCCCGGTTTTAAAACGCAAGAGAATCGTGCTTTACATAATTCGAAGAGGCTTTTTTATTGCACGGAAGAGGCCTGTGATTTCAGATGTCAGGTAGTCTTTCTTAATTCCTAGCACTAATTTGTGGATTAAACGTTTAACCCTTGACTTCAATATGGATCGAGAGTTCCTTGTTACTGAGAGCTGACAGAACTGCCCCACTGAGCACCCCCACATCCCTGCACTCCTGGCTCCCCCGGAGCACCTCTAGGCACCCCTCAGAACCTCTTGACCCGGTTTTGGTGCAGGACTGACTCACTGCTTGTTAGGCTTTCACCTTGCATCGCATGAGTCTAAAAAGTTATCACAGAATTCTCTTTGCTCCAGATAACCTCTTCAACTCATGAGTCACTGTTGGTTTGCAGTTTGTCACAGGCACGTGACAATGGAATATACAAATATATATATAAAATGTTAGACAGCACCACGACAGAATGTCTTATGAGATCCTCACCTCTTGTAAAAAACACAGCAGTGAGCTGGTGCGCATACCTCCTGAGAGGCTATCCACCATGCAATTAAACATTACCCCTCTATTGCAATATAAACAAAACAGAGCATCACAGAACCCCTCGCACTAGCAATTTCCACCAGCAGAGTATGGATGTCTCTTCTTTTATCGAAGGGGGAAGAGACTACAGTTCTTTAATTCTGATGCCAAGTCCCGAGTAGTCACTTTACGAAATGCAGCAACCAAAAAAGGGCCTTTCTGGACTTGTTAAGTGGTTATAGACTGCTGACCAGTGACTTCTATCCTAGAACCCTACAGACAGGCATGATTCAGCAGTCTAACTACATCATTACTTGCACAGTAAGTAGTGGACACTGATTTTATTTTTTCCACTGAGACCTACAGTGTTTAACTTCTCATTCAATAACTGTTCTCACATACAAATGAATGGAAACACGTGGCTGAAAATATCTTAGGGCTCTTATAAAATAAGTTCTCCTTTCACTTTTCAGAAGCTATTGGAAGGGCAATTTCCAAAATCAACTCAAACCACAAGATCTGTAGCAGAGAGCAATCAGGTCTTGCCTTCTCCCCTTCCCATTTCCTTCCTGTTTTTCCCTCTCTTCCTCATTCTTTTTTTAAAATCCTGTCCTCCAAAACTAACAACCACATTTATGAAAGGAAATGGAAAGCCGAGGGGAAGCTGTGGCATCTGACAGACTGCAGACACCACTATTGCAAACCACTCTCTGATGCCACAACTGCTACTCCTTGTCAGAAGAGATGAGAGGCCACTTCAAACACAAGAAAAACAAACTTTAAAATAGACCCACATTAGTGGCATTAATCCGGGAATGGGTTTGTCCTGCTATTTACGACAATTCCTTAAATCTCACTGAAGCTAAGGAGTACAAAGGGTCTGCCTGCAGTTGTCAGGGGACTGACTGTAGTGACCCCAAATCTAGCACCAACTTGAGCTCCTGCAACCACGGATCTCCAGCCAGTACCATTCGGAAGGGCCAGCTCAGGCCTCTGGGCAGCAGGGCTGCTGCTAGTGCAGCACCACACCTGAGCTCCTCGCATCCCACAGCGGTCACTGGTAGCTTGAGCATATCTGCATGACATGCTCTTGCACGGTGAAGACCAGCTCTAACCCCATACTGAAAAGTGGGTGTGAAAGCAGAACCAGGTGTATCCCTCCTCACCGTTTCTGAAACTTTTATCACTTCTGCTAGTACCAGGGTTCCAAGAAACATATTTAACGAGGAAGGAAAAGGTCACAACATATGTTTAGATGCAGATCTGCCATCCAGCTGACCTGGCCTTTGTACACAGCCCTTCCAACGATATGCTGCCTGGCCTTGGATAAGTCATCCACCTTCCTCTGCTTTCGTTTCTGGACAGTGGCCATGCAATCCTTTCCCATTGCACATGGTGACTGTAAGGAACTGGAGGTGGACCACGCCATTGGACAATTATTACTAATACTGCTGAGTTGTGGTTATTCAATATGCGAGCCCAAGTGAAGGCCCATCATCTATCAAACCTTCACTTTTATTTGTCAGTGGCAAACTATGTGCTTAATCCTTTGCAGGAGACAGATACAGACTGGGTCAGAATCCAAGTTTCTCTAACATACCTTCTCCAATAATGACAAGTACTAGCGTCCTTGGACAACCAAGAGCTGTCCCTCTCACTGGTTTCTTCTCTGGTCTTGAAGCGTTGTACTTCATCCTAAACCTTGAAACATGATGTCTAAACTCGGTTCTAAAGTTATTATAATGAATTACCATAATTCTATATATGGTTATTAAAAACATAAGTATCTAATCTGTTCTAGACTTGCAAACTCCCCATTAACTTCTAAAAGAAATTAGGTTCATTTTTTAATTAAATACCGGTGGAAAAGAATTGCTTTTTAAAACATTTTCAATTTGTCACCATTTAATTTCACTGCATGTCTCCTTGTATTCACTTTGTGAAACTATGAGAATTTCTCAGTCTACCTCCTCATTCTTTCTTTTCTTTTCATTATAATCTCAATTTGTTTTTCCTTTCTAATGGGAATGGTTCCAGTATATCACTTTCAGAGATCTCACTACTTGGGACCATTTTTGCTGGCACCTTTTTAAGCCCCTCTTCCTCTCCTCAGATTTGGTTGTTTGGCTCCTATGCTGTACGTCTTACCGCATTTGGTCCCAAAAATATAGACAGTGCTCCTACAACCTTCACATCAGTATCGTGATGGGGTTTACCCACTCCACATTTATAACAGGATCAAGCCCTAAAATGTTCACAGAAGCTTCCATTCATGGCTTGAGCTTTATATCTGTAATGGATCTAGGAACAACAGGCAGCAAGGTCTAGTTGCCTATTAAGGATTCAATGAGGAGTAAAGAAAAGAAGAAAAAAATACCTGTATTTGCCTGACTGGTTATGGCTTTTTGGGACATTGACAGTTGCATGTGTAAAAAATGGCCCATTCACAAAAATACTCTTACACTACAATTGTTAGACATGACATTTACATGTCACTGTTAATTATAAATGACTTGATCCTGACATTTCGTTAATACATTATGAAAGCCATAATGAAACCCTACGAGCTGCGTGTCACACCTGTAACAAAGACAAGCTTAGAGAAATCACCGTCTTGTCATCAGACCTTGGCAAAGGGTGGAAGGAAAAATGGCAGCAGGGTGACTCACACTTGAAGCGGACTTATCCTCAATGACCCGCGAGGGGCAAGGGCGAGCCCTGCACCGCAGCATTTGCTCCTCTGTGGCACGACACCGCAGTTTGGCCACCTGAATGCGGGAACCTACAAGAACATAGACGGAAAACAAAAATCAAGGACTCTGTGTTGGCTATGCTTACACACTGCTCTTAAACAGTACTCTTAGAAGGGGTCTTGAGTGTGGTGGGCTTTTTTCTTAGGAAAGAAGAAGTAGCCGTACGTCGAGAGGTGGCTGGCAGGAGCCAGGGAGCGGCTCCAGCGCGTCTCCTGCAGCCACTGGTAAGGCCCCCACTGCAGGCTGACAGCCCTTTCCCCGCAGGCAAGTGTCTTCACCCTCAGCAGCAGCAGCAGCTCCCTCCTGCTTCTACGAAAATAGTTGCTTGGAATATTTCTGGCCAGTGGTAATTTCATTTGCAGTACACCTCAGACAATCTTGGATCACCTAACTGAAGAGGAAGCTGTTTACTACGAGTTTGAGAAGGAAGCAGGGGAGGTGGTGGTAAGGAGGAACCACTGCATATAACACTGAATGCAGAATCTCAATTCCTTTCCGTATCTGCCCCAGAAACCTGATTCTTGAACTTATTTAACCAAGAAAAAGGGCCATGACATTGCACAAAGAGGCTAATTTCACCCTACTGCATGTAAAAATTATTTGCTCAGGGAGAATACATTTTATATTTTGAATATATTAAATCTAAATATATGCAACTGGGACTGCCTGGAGCATCAGTGAAGTCAGGGCAACAAGAAGTTTTGCCTTGTTTAAAAAGGAAAGAAAAAAAAAAGGGGGGATGGGGAGGAAGGTCTTTCCCAAGTATAACATTTTGGATCTTCCTCTGCTATGGGAAATTTCCAAACGTCGGATTTCCTTTCTGTTTCGGTTCAGACTGGAAGCATTTATCGCAAGGTTAAATCCTGGTAGCCCAACACCACGCATATACGAGTTTGTCTCTGACTGAACTCTGAATAGATATAGAACTTAGCTCAAGAACTCACACTGCAAATGTTGAACTTCACCTGGTTTCATATCTAAGCCACCAAGCTATGAAAAGTAAGAACGAGAAGGAAAAAGTTAGTCCAGAGAGATGCGTGTTGAGAGCTCTGCTCTGGCCTCAGACGGTTCATTTCTAATAGAAGAGCTCCAGATATTGAGCTGGTCTATACCAGCTAATTCTTTTATTTTCCAATTGCACTGTGCATTGTAATCGATATCTACATCTAACTGAAAGGACATCTGTTTCACTTGTAGGTTATACTTTTTGACTCTAACACACACACAGAGAACTTCCTCCTTCAGTAATTTACGATTTCAAAAGGAGAGTAGCAACATTTCTGAGGTCTGGGCTTTGAATCTGTGTAATGAAATTGTCTTATTTTTAACTGTCTGAGCAGCTTTCAAGCAGAAGCGTGTTAGAATTCATATTAATTTGTGCAGTACCCTATCATCATCATAATTTAGCTCACAAGGTTGCTGTGCTTGGAATTCCAGTTATGACATGAATTCTATACATTTTATACAGATTTATAAATGGCATCAATAGAACACTTAGGGCCTTATTCATTTAACAATGAGTCATTCTGGCATTCCATTCTATTTCATCCCAGTTCTTACAAAACTTTTATGTACAAATTTGACTGTACTTAATGCATCTGATTTAGCAGCAGAATTGTTGCAGCAGAGTTTCAGCTGGGTGTGGAAATAGATGAAAAGCATTGTTAAAAAAAAAGAAAAAAGAAAAAAAAAATCCCTCTAACGGTGAAAGTTTCTGAGTTTCAGCCTGCTTTCCAAAGGAATAGCATTTAGGTCCCAGGAAACAGCCCTTGCCTTGGCTTTCCCACTGTCACAGGCTGGCCTCCAAGGAGAGCTGTGAGGCAGCACAACAGAATGGTCAGAAGACACGGGGTCACAAGCAATCCGGTACTGATTTTGTGGGTAAGGAGAGTTCCTCCTTCTTCAGGATTGTTAGGCTGCCATCCTTCACAACTATCATAGCCATGTGAAAACACCGAAGCAAAAGAAAATTTGCAATGGGGCACTATTTCCTGCTGCCCAGCAAACCAGAAAAAATGTATTTCTGAATACAACATTTTAGCAGTTATTCCTGACAGATCATTTCAGTGGTACACTGCGAGAGGCTTAAAGGCTTCCCTCAGCACACAGTTTTCGACTGTGGCACCAGCAAACTAACGATGGTGCAGGACCACAACATGAATCTTTCAAAATTATTTCCCTAATGACCTAGAGCTTCCAGACGGACCGGTTATATTTTGTGTGTGTGTGTTTTAAATGATAATTGAATCGAAAATAAAAAGATTAAGCCAAAACAAGACCTGTCACCTGTGTTTGAGGAATGCATCTATATTACAAATAGTGGCTAGCAGTATGTCCACGCAGCAAAATATAGTACCATTGTATGGTAAATTCTAGCTTAATTTAGGCAGAGCACATTAAAATAGCAGTGAAGTCATGATGGTATGGGTTTTAGCATGCTCTAGCAACTAGAATACAAAGTCTTCAGGGACATGCTCGTTACTAGCCAGTGGGAATCTGTTTGAACTGTGCTCATTACTTCATTCAATCCAGTTAATCCAGGTAAACTGGCATATGCTACAAACTGCTCTCCATTTTATAGTTTGGACACCTCAGCACATATGAGTCTATTTTACCTTCTCTTCGTCCTTTCAACCTTCTTCCTGACTGCTGGATATATGGCTGTGATTTCTGTAATTTCTGTAATGCTTGCTGGAGCAGAATAGTCTCGGGAGTCACTGCTCCTCTATCGAATCTGACTGGGATTAGAAAATAGTCTCAGAAGTTGTTGGGGAGAAAGAAGGCACCGATAGACAAACGTACATAAGGCAAACGAGCACACTAGCTGTCTTTTCATTGGAAACCATTCCAAGACCTCATCATTCCTCAGACGCTTGCAGTTTTCTTCATTACGTATATAAGCATCAGTGCCTATTTTTGGTCTTTATCCTTAATAAGTCACAGTAAATTTGGAATCCATTTCACTACACATTCTCACACATTAGGACACTATCTACCAAGCAATCACCATGCCAAGAAAAGCACAATACTATCAGCCCCCATCATCCATAAGGGAGAACATGGATGCGTGCTTAAGTCAAGTGTTCCATCTCATTTTCGTTAATTCTCTCACCACGCTATTTCTAGTGCTTAACTTTATGTTACTGACTTAAAGGGACAAAAACAAGATCAAAGTTTACATTTCGTTGTCATAGGACAAACAATTTTCTGGGAGGTGGATTGTTTCTTTTTCATTTTACATTCCAGTGGAAATGTTCTCTGAAAAACAGCTTCTATCCCTCCAACTATTCACAGGCTTAACTGAATAAAAATGGAGAATGGAACCGTAATGGAAAACAAGGAAAACAGGACACTTTTGTCTGTTCATTGCCCAAGCTGAGAGAAACAAAACTGGCAATTTAAAGGAACTGTTCAAGGCAAGCCACCTTCCCTTTGCTTCCTCCTCTTTTAATCTACAGCTCATGAGTTGTTCCTTTACTCATGGCAAAAGGTCCATAATTGTAACACTGCCATATTCTCCTGGAAGTCTATTTAAATGGCATATGATAGAAGCCATATGATAGAAACTTAATTACATAGAGGGCATATGGAAGGCATATGACTTAAGGACATATGGAAGGCATATGATAGAAGGGCATCCGAGGACATATGATAGAAGTCTAATTAATTGACAATACATTCCTCTCATCAGGGGGAGAGCTGGAATGCTATTTTGTTCAGAAGAAAAATATGCACATTGAATTATGCTTATTGTCAACTTCAATGTACCACTGACCATTCTCCTTTTTAATTATTATCCCTTGTTCTTTGGAGCAAGACAGATCATTTGATTTACGTATCATACGATTAACACATTTAACATAAAGTTAAGTTTGATAGCCACAGATGTGTGTGTTAGTATAAATAACCACTGGTTTTGAACCTTATGAAGTTCCTTTGTACCTGTGCAGAGCAGATCTAAAATGCTACCACTAAAAAAGAAAAGAGACTGTTCTTTTTAGGGAGTTATTACCACCCATTTGTAAAGCTATTCCTAGAGAAGTACCAAACAGGTTTAAAAAAAAAAAATAATCAACCCTTATGGAACAGCTCTGCATTGGATGTGAGTCAATGCAGCTTGTGGATTTACAGCTGAAAACTTGCACTTCCATCTGCAAAAAGATTTATAGGGGGGAAACAAGGTACTGCCTAAAATGTGCCAAAAAGATTCCTCTTTTTTAACTACCTGCATATGTTTAATGCATGTGCCTTCATGAAACACAGAAGCAACATTGTGTTAGCCCTGATATTTGCCTTGTCCTAAGGAACTGCAGAGTTATAAACTATGGGAGTGATATCTACACCCTCTTTGAAAACAAGATGAAATAAAATCCCACTAAACCACTCTTTGAATAAGTAATAATTGAGCACTGGGTAACACTCGAGAAACCAACAGCTTCTCTTTGCATTCACTAAACAAAGGTTTGCAGATATTAAAGTTTTAAAGCGCCATTTTAACCAGAAAAACATTTTTCTGGGTTATTTAGATACTTGGAAATACTGTTATCATTTTCACACTTTTAGGGTAGCCTAATGAAATGAACCCTATGCTTTTATTCACTAACTTACAAAGTCTACCCACTAGCAAACAGTCTCTCTTATACCTGGGAACTCAAAAACTGTTGCCAGAATTAGCCATACATAGAGTCAAAGGATGCAACACAGCTCATGTTCTGGGCCCTGATCAAGCATTTTAGACATTTTAGACACATAAGATACATTAGAAACGAGGTCTTTTGCCCAGGACTGCAGGCTCACCATGTGCCCATTTTCCACACAGCTCCTCTATAAAATTTGGGGTGGCTCCACAGCTCCTTAATCCAAACTGCTGTGAGGGAGAAGGAAACCACCTGTATTGGATGTGTCCAGAAGCATCAGCCTTTGAAACACCTAATTCAACTGTACAAGCCTAGGAAAAAAAAAAAAAGCCCTTAAGAATCACCATTTTAGCTGACTGTAATCACTAATGGATATTCCCTAAGAACAGCTCTCCTGAGGACTGTGTAGATTTAGGTACTTTCACAAAAACCCTTACAGGCTTTATCTGGAAGCATCAGCACCAGCCTCCTACGCTTCCTGAGAGACAATGAGCGTGCCAGGTCTCATACTGCTACGGGGTACAGCCTTGTTTAACTCCTAGTGTAGAACTAACCGACCCAGTCAAAGACTAATGGAAAGGGAACCCTGCTTACACATCTCAAAAACAGACACAATACAGGACGTTTTTCATGTTACCTTTGGAGACTTCTGAATGCTGACCACGAAGGCAATAACACTGAAATGTTACCATAGTGCTTTTTAGGAATGTTGCACATTGCGCTGCTCGAATGCTAATAAAGGAAGACAAGCATTACTAGTCCACTGAATTTGCTAAAAACTCAATAATATAGCACCAACAGGTGAAAAATGCCAAGAGCACCAACATTTCTGAAGTTCTAGAGAAGCAAAAGAAAATAAAAGGTTTTCCAGCTCATCTTACCTGCTCTTTCCTGTTCCACGTGTCCAGAGCAAACATTGCTGAGGAATTATGGTCGCTCATCACGCCGTTCTGTGCAAGACCCAAGGAAAGCTAGGAGGTTGTACAGTTATCTCCCGTGGTGTAATTCTAAACTATACAACCTACTACCTCAACCTGGATGCATGCAGTCAAAAATGCTGAAAGCTACCCACCACTTCACAGCCGACATAATGTCAGGGTTTCTAGTTAAAAAAAGTCCTCAAAATTCTCAGTGCACTAATTTAGAAGTAATAAATGCTTTGATGGTGAAAAGATACCAAAACCAAATGCGGCTTCCCACGCTGCATATGTTAATAGGTAAGACACAATAAGCTATGGTTATTACTGCTAGATATAGATAAGATCATGGTCACTTCTCACACAAGAAGGAATTTTGTCCCTGGCCAAAAGAGTACTTTTCCCCCTCCACAGCAGATGCATCTGCACTACAGCACAGAACATATACTTACATTTTTAAAGCACTTAAAGAAGGCTCAGGATGAAATTTGTCCTAACATGTCTTTTCCTTTTTGAACACATATCACATTGACCTTGGAACGTGCACCTTGGCTCCTGAATGTTTAAAGGATGACTGCAGAAGTGGGATTAAGGAGAACAACTGCAAAAAGGCTAGAAAGTTTTAAGTAAATTTTACCCTTGCATCAATCCCTTGTTAAGATTAACGATTTTAGAAATGCAACACTGAACTTCTGTCAGCATTCAGAATAAGACAGCGTTCCCTTAAATAAGGAACACATTACATTTTTAACTTGTACTAGTTCACAGTCAAACAACCAGGATGTTATCATTGTGACTCATCCCCATTACCCACCGAGGTATTACTTAAAGCAGTATGCTGCCTATTTATTATGGCTTACAAACAGGGATTAGCATCTTAAAATATGCTAGTGCAGACAGTGGAACTGAATCAGTCCTGAGATGCTGCCTCTCAGGTGAATGCATCCCCAGGCACAGCAGCTCTGGGCTGGGAGAGGATTACAAGGGAATCCAATGCTGAGCTGCGCTGAATAGATGGCAGCTGGTTGCTTCTATTTTCTTAGCATAAAGTAGCATTGCTGCTTACGAAAAAGCCAGTGCCCTACCTTTACATGCAAAGCCTGACTAGAAATAAAGGAGGAAGGTGAGAAATAATTTCTTAGGAATTCTTCAGAATTCAGCTTGCAACAGCAGAAGAATATTTGAAAAAAACACTCTTTCTGCACAGTTTAAATGTACGTGATGTTGATAGTATCCCAAATCCCACCCAATTTCTTTGTGGCACAGGCGATATAACTCCCCTATAGACTTTTGAAAACATCCTATTTCATGTTCTGCAGCTATAAATTAAACCATTTCAGTAGCACGTGGCTAGGCTACTCATTTTTTCTACAAAAAAATATATCTCATCCTTGCAAGTATTTTCCTGTATCTCAATCTTGTCATGGATGTTAGATACTACATAATTCAAAACATTTTAAAATGATTACTTATATCTGATCAGTTTAAGGAAAGTACTGTTAGCATCACCATTGCATGGAGCCTGACACAGGCATACCTTGCAGAGCAGGTAGTTATAAGCAGAGCTGAGCAAAAAGCTCTCCAATAATTTGCTCTAAAATAGAAGGTAGAGAAAAAGTGTTTTGTTTTGTCTGTATCCTCAACTCAGTAAAGGTCCTTTCACGGATACGTTACAATAGAAAACTGCTGAAGAAAAAATTCCTTACTCTCAACTTGCGCCTAAACAAC
This sequence comes from Phaethon aethereus, assembly GCF_964289735.1. NCBI lineage: Eukaryota > Metazoa > Chordata > Aves > Phaethontiformes > Phaethontidae > Phaethon > Phaethon aethereus. Next base: position 3,649,045 of record NC_138599.1, read on the forward strand.
CTAAATTTTTCTCAGGTTGGCAAATGCCACTGTGACTGTTGCGTTCATGGCTCGCCACTTCTCCTTGCTGCTCTTCCATCACAACTTCAACTTCCTCTTCATCACCACATTTACAAATCCTTGAGCTGTCAGCTCCGTGCTGGCACTCGTTCAGAGAGCGTTCTCGCCGCCTCCCCCGCCACTATATCGAGCTGGGGAGCTATGCCCCGCTTGGCACACATGCTTCCACCGCAAGTACCGAGCCCTGCGCTGAGGTGCCACAGCAGCGTCCGGGCACAAACTGCCGGGGGAAGGTCGTCGCTGAGAAAACATTCTCATCCGAGTTCCCGCGTGTGCCAGCGTCTCTCCGCACAAGTGTGATAGTAATAAGCAAGTCTTTACGTGGACCTGTAGGCAGCCAAAGCGCGCTTGCAGAGCAATACAAAGAGACTTTAAGATAAAGTATTTTGTAAACAGCAAAGCATTTTCTCTCCCAGGGTCTGGTACCTAACTCACCCTCTGGTCAATTTTTAGACACCTTCCCAGCCTGCTGCACAGATTATCCTGGCAAATTTTCCCCATTTATGAGAGCTTGGCCTCAGACTTACAGGTGTTTTGTTCCCACCGCTTTAAGCTCAGATGAAGCTTGGACAGATGAAAGTGTATTTGCATCCCAGAGGAACTGTAATTTCAGGCAGAAAAAAGTGTCACGCGTCTAGTCATTCCATCAGTTAGAGCATCTGTTGCTATTACTGACACGAGGGATTGAGTTTAGGACTCGAGATCAAATATTAAACCAGAAAGCATCTAATGACCATTACTTCTGCACCTTCACAACACCTATCCATGCCTGGCTTTCTGGTAACTACCTATGTACTATAAACGTTCTTCTGGGAGGAGAGCAAGAGAGATTCACAGCACCAGCGTCTATCGAGACACTTTCTTTTGGTGGCGTGAATCTCCATGTTTGTTTTCTGGTGATTTTTGTCAATTATGTCTTTACCCAATTAGCACAATCATACCTAATTATGTAATTAGGGTAAGTATGTAATCTAATGACAATGTTCAATTACGATACGTATCGATGTCATAAAAGTTCCAATTAAATATTGTGGCAGGGAGAACGGCATTACATGTAGAGCTGTGCGTTCCTACGCGACTTCATGCGCCCCAGTGCCTATTGTTTCTGAGCCCTTTTAGGCCTCTTGCTTTTTCAGAATCACAGAAATGATTTCACACTTCTGTGGACAAAAGGAAATCTCTGTCCCAGCCCAGTCAGTTTTATTTTAAAGCCACAGTGTAATTAAAAAAAAAAAGTGTCTTTTTATTTAGTGTAACCCTCTGATTTCTGAAATACAGTAGCTGAAGTAAATGTGAAAAAGACTGCTGTCTTATCACAGAGAAAACAGGAGTCACATTCAGTGAATACTTATTTTCAAACAGAGAGGAAATGTCTTGCAGCAGTTCTTCTCAGACAGATCAAGGGTTTCTGTCTCTAAAGTTTACAACAGCCTGTGCCACCGACCTCAGAAGACATTAGATCAAGGCGAAAGCTTTAGTCTGGACTAGGAAGTTATGCAGAAGCATCACTCATTTTACTGCCTGTTCCCTTCATGGACTTCAGGTAAGAGAAGAATTCAGAAACCTGCTTCCCCTACTCTACACTACATGAACCTGATTTTATATTTAATTTCCCCAAGAATGAGGAGGGAATTCAAATCCAGAACAGATTTTTGAGGATTGAATGGCTGGAATATTCCATTCTTTTAAAACATGCTTCAATGCAAAGCAGCAATTTAATCACGATCCACAGAAAAGCAGAGTTTTAAAGGGCATAATATTCCCAGACAATGACACAGAAAACAGAGCCTCATGTATCGATCCCTGCAGCTTTACCCCACTTCGCGTACGTTTACAGACCATTCCCATTTACAGATAGGAAGACGCCAGTAAGGATACCAGCAATGGCAATTCAGTACAGATGTGTTCAAGAACGCTGAATTCTATTTTGTTATTATCACCAGCAAAATCATCAGCTGCGATTTGGCTCTGAATATGGATGTGAATGATGTAGAAGAAGGAAGAACCCACCTTCACTTTCAGATCCCAGGTAGGCTCTTGCAGGGCTAGCCAACGAGGGTGTGGAAAGCAGAAAATACTCATGAAGCAAACATATTTTCTTAAGTCATTGAGAAAAAAAATAAATACCAAAACCCGCAAATGATATTGTTCCAGTTTGAGGTCTGAAATCTTGTTTGCTAAATTTCAGCCTGGATTGATCTTTTTTACAGCTGACTTTCATAAACCTCAGACAGAAGAGATTTTACAATGGAAACGCTGACATGATTCCTACTGGTCATCTCACCCATTCAGCTTCACTTGATGAAACTTTGTTATTGGAACTTGGTTGTGATGAGGAACCTCAAGAGGTTCCAAGGTTTACTCTAGCTCAGAGAGCTCTCCTAGAAGTCTGGCAGACACACTAAACAGGGCTGGAACTTCAAGAGTCTGCAAAAGAAGGAAAGAAGTCTCATCTGGGCTCAGCTGAAATCCAGAGCATGTAAATATTTGGAAAGCTCTCCAAAAATTTTCAACACATTACAAAAATGGTCTCTGCCTCAACTTTTAGCAAGAATTACAGCAATCTGAAGATTTACTCAATATTACATTTCAATATCTGGTACTTTCTAGGGGAAGGGTAGCCATGCTCTCACTCCTGAACCATATATAGCTTGTTTCCAGCAGCTGGAGTGCAGCATCAGCTCTGGGCTAGACAACACGACACAGGGGCTCTGTGCCTGGGTCTAAGGGTAGCTCAGGGATGCTGGTGGGCAAGGTGGCACGAGCTAGCAGGGGCTGCAAGGCTGATGACTCTAAACGACCCCAAAGCCTAGGTTTTTTTGCGTAGCTCGGGCCTGCCCTGTGATCGAGCAGCGCCCTGTGCTTTTGGCGTGAAGCTCGGTGCGCCGGGGTTGAATGCTCTTGTTCGGGATTCTGCACGGCACGACAGGGACCCAGAGCCACGGCTGGTTTCGCAGGCACACCGAAAAGGAAAGGAAGCAGTACCAAAACTTGGTGCCGCTTCCAGGGTGGCATGGTGAGGCTGTATTTCAACGTGATACTGCGTATCTACAACCAAAGGCTCCGCAGTCCAGCTGGAGCACATCTCTCCTCCTCAGATCGCTGTGGCTGATGCTACATATGTAAGTTTTGGAGACTTCCTGGCTGAAGGGCAGGTGTCTGTCTTAGTCTTGGATTCCTCCCCAAAGAACATCCTCTCCTCATTTTCTCCCTTACTGATTAAAAGCAAATAAACAAAGAGGAAAAAAAAAAAAATCAGATCACCGAGATAAATAACTATCTGCTTTTTAAGAGTTTAACCAGATTCGATTATCCGAATAAGAGCATTTGGATATGGTTCAAATTCCAGGGTACACAATTACATTCTGCTTATCATGAATCCCATTTGCCACTGCATATGGTTATTCTAATTACCCGAATGCTATTGTGTGCTCCTCTGCTGACAACGGCTCACTCTGCTCCGCACCAGACGAGACTGGGAAAAGGGAGAGCACACAAATGTAGTAATTTCCATACCCCAGTGGGTACCCCGCAACGTGCTTGTCTGGAAGGGACCTTACAGGTGCTTTCAGTGGAAGATGCCAGTAACAGAAATGAGAAATGGTCTTGTTGTTTTGAGGGAGAAAGTCCTGATTTACCAAATTTGAAAAAAGAGGAGTTTTCTTTGGAAAAGCTTTGGTTTGCTTCTTCAGACAAGAACTTCTGTTTCTGGTTTAAACTGTAACTCTGGCCAAATGAAACACAATTGTAGTAAAGCCTCCCCAGATGCAGATATAGCCACGTAGTTCCACAGGAGGCATTTTTTTCCTCCTGGGGGGTACTAAAGCAATGACTCTGCCTATACCTAGAGAAAGGGGCTGCATTAATTAATGTACCAATTTTTGGAGAGGTTATTGGGACTTTTTGATGTCCCCAAGGCTTTCCTGGTACTTTCTACATGCAGGTGCTCTGGTTTGTTTCCAGCTACAGTAACTGCCTTCTATTTCTTTAAGTTCCCCTGCAACATCAAACTGGGTGAAGGAGTCAGTCTTTCCTGCCCTTAGCAATTTTGCAGCGTGCCTGTGCACCGTTACGCAGTCGCTGTGCCTCAGCGACAGATGAAGAGATCTCTGTGCACTCCATACGGCACTTGCATCAAAGCTGCTGCATAAATGTAAGCTCCTTATCAGCAAAGGGAGGAAAAAAACTCCTAAGAAACGTACAGGTAGAAGCGCCACAGACTCCAATTAGTTTTTTCCATCCTAAAGGGAAGACACATTTCAAGGTTCTTCACATCATTTTGTCAGACTGCCGTTTCACTCTAAAACTTAATGAAGTGCAGCGAAATACAACCCACAGAAAAGAAATACAAATTGACGCTGAAAACACAATACAGTTCTTTTCAAAAGGCTGAGCTGAAAAACAAAGGGGTGGGGGAGAATACTGGAGGCTGTAGTTGAAAAGAACAGGGGGTAGCTTAACAAGAAACAAACTAAAATGAATCTTTAAAATTTAGCAAAACGTAAGAGGAGAAGGAGGGGAGAGGAAAGGCACGTCAGCTGGTGGCAGGAAGGCAGAAGTTGGAGCCAGGCCATCCCAAGTACTAACTTTGGCCCAGCAGCATCAAGCCAACAGGTAGAGTGAGAGAGCACTTCAACCCAAAGTCCCACACTACCCGTAGCACGTGGCAGAAACCATGGCTACGCGACACCCAGAGAAGCTACGCTGGTGTTGCTGGCTCTACCCATGCCCACGCTGGCATCCTCTCCGCAGCCACGCTGCTGTACCTCTTGCTGCAGGAGACAACAGCGTTCAAGAGGTTTCCTTGGGCATGTTGACCCTGTTCCATAGAGCAGAGGCCACAGCGTCTCCAAGCTCACGTCGGGCTGAGCTGACGCATGCCCACGCAGAGGCACAGCTACCTTTTTCTTTGCCAAGCACCAGAAAACCAGAAGCAACCAGAAAACATGCTTAGCCTCAGAATATAATGCGAGGGTTCTCCTCACAGCAGCGCAGAGCCTGCATCTTAGCCCCATTTCTGATGGCACATTTCTAAAGTTTGCTTTCGAAGCATCCAGCCATGTTTCGATCAAGTCTCTCATCAAAAGGAAAAAAAAAATGATGGATATTGATTAGCAGGTCCCAACATAGTCAGTGAGAAACTGCACTAAAATATTTTACAAAAAAATGTTTCTTCCTTCCTCTTCTTTGATTCAAATATTGATTTTCTAATCCAAAAATATGCTTTCAAACCCAACCGTGGTATCTCATTTTGCGACACATCTGCCCAATTCCCCTGCCGTGGGCTTTTGGCACTCGCAAAGCAATGTCACCTGAAGTGCCAGCCTCGAGAAACAGCCATGACAAATTCCAGGCTTTCCTCAGCATATTCTGCCAGAGGCCTGATGTCTCCAAATGGCTTTACAGAGAAGAGACCACCATGCAGAAATATGGATTATATTGGGAACTGGGTTTGACCAGCTCATGTCTCTTTGGAGGTTATGCTAAATGAGCCGATACTTCCTTCATAGCCATAAACATAGGAATCTAAAGCAGTGAATATTCACAGCATTTAAAAACAAAACAAAGCAAAAGCCAACACAGAATATTAACCTCCCCTCTGGGAAAAACAATTTCTACTGTCACAACCAGATGCAATCTCACCCTGCTTCTATCACAGCCCGTAATGATACCCTACTCCTTCCACTATGGATGAAACAACACCCACTGGCAGAGCCGAAGTGGGGGCAGGAACCAGCACCTGTGGCAAAGGAGATCTCGAGTTGAGGTCCATATTCTGGGTGGTATCCCACAACCAGGCTTCATGGGGTCTTGCAGCACCCCGGCCTGAAAGAGGTTTATCCTTTCTCCCCCTCTCCCTTTACTGTCTGTTTTTTGAAGAGCCAAAACGTTCCTCGTGGACACGTGTCCAAAGCCTTTCAGAGTCACGTCACCGCGACCAGAATGGTACGGCCAGCACTCGTCCTGCGCTGCGGCGAAGGTAGGCACACGCCTGCAAAACAGCTTCGTTGCGCTACAGAGACAGCCCAGCAGCAAAAGTTCTGCTGGAAGCCATACATCTACTGCAGTGCAGCTTATATACCTTAATTTCCTATACGTGCGGGAGGGGAGTATTGACCACAGATTCCTGTGCCTAAACGCACGGTCACATAAAATGCCAAACTGCGCGCTTTGTTTTCTTTTTTAAAAGCTAGTTTCAATTCACGGGGAGAAAGAAGAGTAGTTAGACTGAAATTTTATTAGCAGAAGCCTTCTTTGACATCGTTTTATGCTTCTATAGTAAATAGAAAACACACAGAAAACCCTGGAAATTCAGCAAGGAAGAAGAAAAAGTTTTTTGGACTGCAGCAGCGTGCGTCAAACCGGCCAAGTTCAAAAACAGAGAAATTTAAAAGTGGAATTGCAGACCAAATCTTTGGTAGAATTAACACTGAAAGCTGCTGGAAAGAAACAGTCAGACTTTATTTTGAGTTTACATCCTAATTATTTTCATATAGAATCTGTATATTGGGGTTTTAAAAAATGACTTCCTAAAAAATAATTGTTCCACTTTCACAACCTAAAAAGGTTAGTTTTACGCAGCAGGTTTTATACTGCCTGCTTAAATGGTGGGGGGTTTTCCTGCTCTACTAGTTTTTTGGAGTTTGCAGCACGATTATTTTCCCTTAAAAACTATTTTAAAAGACATAAACACCATAAAATTGGAAGGAATGAGATTCTACAATAAACTAATTTTTGGGAGAGGAGTTGGAGGGCCAGTACCCTCCTCCGTCACGGAGCCGCGAGCTCGCAGTATATCCAGTGGTTCCGTTACTTGATATAAAGGCGAAGAGAAGCGTCTGTTGCTCTCACAAACAAACTGCCGCCACTAAGCAAAGAGAGAACGGATCCACGTTACTTTATAAATGAAAGAATTTTCTCTGCTTCTGAACAACCTCAGCGTTCAAGACCTGTGTTCTTACAGTCCCTACCGTGTCCCATAGCCAGACCGACGCATGACGCATCCGAGATTTAATTTCTTCAGTCTGATGTCACATAACTCCCCCGTCCCGGTTTACTCAGGCACAAATGAGTTGCTGGTTTGCATGAGTGTATTTTAACACTAACCGAAGCTGAAAACTGATATGATAATTGCAGAACAAGATTTGCAGCTCCGATTTTATATTCCTTAAAACAAAAGAAGGGAGGAGGGAAGAAGGCACGAGATGAAAGACACAAACAGACAAGTCGAACGTGGTCAGTTTAAACGCATAAACACAACACTTTGTGCACGTGCCAGACAGACACATACCTATAGATACAAGCTTGTGTGGAATATGACCACAAGTTCGGATCTACGGGTTTGTGGCAACAGGCAGGAATCTCTTCTGTAATTTGCTAGGTTTGGGTTTGGGTTTTGTTTTTAGAGAGGAAAACCATTTCTGCAAATGGCATTTCAGAGCTGGTAGGAAGTAGCAGCCTTCATTCTCCTCAGCACCTCAAACCCCTCCTTTGGAGGATGGGGGGGAGAGTTGCGTATTGACTGGGCTATAACATCAGCTCTGTTGCTACAGTTTCCTTCACTCCCATGTAACCCTTTGAAAAAAATCAGCAGAATAAAACAAAGTTTAAAATAAACAAAATAAAGCAGATCTGTGCTTCTTTCTCGTAAGTGCTTTGCTGGACAGAATTACTGATGATTACACAGCACTGAAGAATTAAGAGCCCACACTGGAGGTGTATCACTAACAGTGTAGCAAGTTATCAGAGCGCAAAGTTTTTGTATGTAGACAGATTTGCAATGCACACGCGTACCCCACCCCGCAAAACGTTGTTTCCCTTCTGGCAGCCTGGTTAAAACAGAGGGAAGAAACAACTACATAAGAGTTGTTTTAACTTTCAGAGAAGTCATTACCGGTCTGCGGTTCTATTTTAATTCTATATTTAAAGAAAAAAAAAAAAAAATCCTTTCACTCTGCTAACCAACCCAGAAATTTCCCCCAACTCCAGCTCTCTGCTGGCTCAGTGCATTTCTTCCTAAAATGACAGAGACAAACATAAAACCTCTTCAGGATTTTTCTAATAAGACTTGAAAAAGAGTTGTGGAGCAAAGTTTTGCCACTGCAAGCGAGAAGTGTCCCCTCCTTCCCCCGTAGTTTCCAAGTTTTCTTTCCTGCATAACTAATATTTCCCATTAATGAAATTTTATTGGGTGGGCAACTGGTGGGGAATCAGGCTGAAAAGCAGTCTGGCTGTAAGCTCCACGTAGAACTGGTGAACAAAATCAGTGAGATTAACTGTTGCTTAGTGTGTCACTAAATTTTCACATTTTACTTCTTCTCTTTCTTCAGAAGATAAACTGTATTATGGCAAGCTAATATTATTCTCTATAAAGTGAAACAGTCAACTCCTGGAAAATAATTTTGTTATTTGGATGCTTTTAGAAAGTTCCCCCACTTCTTGTGTAGGTTCCTAAAATAAATCACTTCAGCCTTTCCAGCCTGGTAAGTATGCAATTAAAACACAATTTTCCTTTATTGGAATTACTGCTAGGGCTGGATTACAAGAAAGTCCTGTTCCACCCAGCAACAGAGATGTTAAACTTTCGCCATCTGTCCAAAGGTTATCTAAATTGATCATCTAAATTTAGATTACTACACTTATATTCCAGGACCTACCTTAAAAGTGTCCAGCTTTTCCAACGTTTTCGGCACCCAAAATTCATACCAAGAACAGGAGCTGCAGGGGGTCAGCATCTTTGCAAAATCAGGACAAGGTTTCTGTTGGATCCTAAATGCAGTTTAGGAGCACCCAGAACTCGGAACGCTCTAGCCCTGCAATAATTGTGCAGCGGTCAAGGCAATGGGTCAGGGAGCACGTGGTCCTGCAGACAGAACAGAGTCACATCATGCACAAATACACGTATTGTGCACTTCTTTGGAGCCGAACTGCAAACGGAATATAACAAATGTTACCCTACCAAAAATAACCCAAGCCCTTCAACTACAGAGCTCATTTATTTCAGGGAACCTAAGGTTAAAACTCGAATTGTCTTTTGACCCTTCGGATAGGGCCTAATAGGCACAATATGAGGAGTCAGTAACATTGCTGCTGCATGTACCAGTATTTCTTGCAATGGCAAGGAATTTTTCTGTCAGACTTCTGCATGTCACTCTCAGGCTATAATGCGATACTGCATAAGAGTACTTTCTTTACAAGTATATTCACTTTGCCTCCAACGTTCTTTACATTAGTGTATGTATATGAAGGTAAGCTAATTTGCATGTGTCTCTGCTGGCAAAGAAATACTTTATTTTTTCATATGAGAGAGGAAAAAAATAATGATCCCACTGAAGTTACACATACTATGTGGAGGTTAAATTCTTACTAGATTTCCCTAGTCCTAAAACTCTTTTTCCCCCCCCCTTAATAGCTCACAATCTCATTTTCTAACCCCTGGGATAGTTCAGGTCCTTGAAGGAAACCAAGGTGTAACATTTGGGTGGCCTCTACATACCTCCTTGTGGTATAGGACATGTGTCCTCAATTCTGACTGGTCTGAATGGAAGTTGCAGGCACCCAACGCACTTCAGCAACTGCTCTTTATGACGGAATTATCGCAGCTCTTCTCAGAGACAGGACTGAGCCAACCTTCTAAGAGCTCATCACATGCTTCTAAGGGCAGCTGTTAGGTGTTGACCCACACAGAAAACACGCTCTTTATTTAGTTCCCTAAACGAGGGCTGATCTCTGCTGCAGTTCTGGCCAACCATCTCCTACTCCCTCACTACCTGATTGGCTTTTAGAAAACAAAAGGGAAGAACGAGTGTTAGGATCCATCACCATAGCTTCAGTCGTTAAAAAAGGAAAGAGAGGAAAAGAATAAGCAGCGATAGCTATCTCTAGAAAAGCACCTATGTCTGCCAAATAAATCACACAGGCAGGTCCCCACTATAAATCTGATCGACCACTTCTGCATTCCTGCGAGCCCCGGAGGAAGGCAGCTCGGTGGCACAGAGATTTCATTTAGTGGCACCTGTATGCTCTAAATTACAAGTATCCAGGAACCAACCTACTTCTTCTCACACATTTTGGAAAACAAAGTCATGGACAATCTTTGAGACAGTGAACTGATAAAGGCAGCAGCAAATTAACAGGGTTTTGTTTTCTGAAAGATATGGCTGATTTTTTTAACGAGCACTGCTTTTTTAAAGATAAATTGCATTTACATCATATATATTCGGGGATACTGAATGAAAGCCATACATTGTACAAGATCTGGGTTTTGAAACATTTCCCTACATTGATTAATCATACAACTATTGTACCTTTTAAAAACCTGATGAACACATACACAGTGGCAGAAAATCCATGTTAGGCAAACAAATCAATCATCTTCACACTGTATTTGTCTAGAATGCTAAGAGAACAAATAAAAAGTTTCAGCCTGTACATTAAAGATCATATTATTTATATTAAGGATTGTGATATCCTTCTACTAAGCATACTTTGCTTCATTATTAATTTTATAATATGTCAGTGATCACAGGATCAACAAGGCTTTGGTACTAGAACCTGGGACAGCCAAAAAAGTGATATACTTTTGTTAGTACTAACCCAGTTCAAGTCTGGCATTTTATAGATTTATAGCCGAAGGAATATAGAAGGAAACGTGTAGAAATAAAGTCTCTAAAGACACAACATTGGTTTTGGTCTGTGGGTGGTATTCTTGCAAACCACAAAGCATAAATGCCCTGTCCAGGAAAATCGATCATTATGGAATGCATTGTGTGCCCGAGTAAAAAGCTGTTTGCAGCCATTTCATACTTTTGCCATGAAAATAAGACAAATAAGAAACACGACCGCTAAATAATTCCCATTCTTTTCCCCCACCCCTTCCCCAAATTTTAACCCCGATCTATTTAGGCCTATATATATATACACCCTTTTTTTTTACACATATATATATATATACACACACACACACCATCTTGGGTTTAAAGACCTGTATCAATAGATTTCTGTACTTCAAATAATTTAAAGAAATTATAAGGAATAGGAAGATACTGCTTGGAGAATATACGAGAAACCAAATTACCTCAGTAGCAGCATTTTACAAGATTTCTTATCAAATGTGCGCTGCCATATTGCTAGGCCCAACTCTTCAAGGAGTGTATTCTGGAAGACAAAATATTTATGGATATTTTCATGGCATATTTTCAAGAAATTGATTCTACCTTTATATACCCAGAGGCTACAGCTTTAGAAGCAAAAGGAACAGCCAGGGTCCTAAGAGAGAAATTACTCCCCCCTCCTGATATCCCAATTTTTAATATTTTTTTTTTAAGATTATTTTCCATGTTACACCTTGGATCGATTCACTCCTGCCCTCCCCCACACAATGAGTTAAATCTGTGGAAATAAAACATTTCTTGTAACACAAACATTTAAGAAGTTTGCCAATTCTATCACCACCAAAGCGATTAAGGAAAATAAAGCAACGTGGAGGTTGCAACAGCAAATGCATTCCCTGCTAGTTAGTAACACGCATCAACTTCTTAAACTGATTAGTTATCACATATAGATCCTTATCCAATTAAAGTTTGATAAAACAGAATCAAATAGGAGGATCGTTACCTGCTTTTGAGAAGGTTCACCAAGCAAGCATTTTAAGCTTTTTGACTCTTTTAACACTGATACAAGGAATAATTATTTCTCTCTGCCGATGCGATTGTTAAAAGAAGAGAAACCCCGGATTGTGGTGGCTTCGTGGATGCTATTCTTTTTGCACCACAGCAGGATTCTTGGCTGCCAGTCCAAGCTGCTTTCACTTGCCAAGTTTTAAGATGCCGGTTTTGCCTTTCATTTTATTGTTCCTTTCGCAACGTTAAAGACCGACTTAAAAAACCATGCACAGCTGCTATCGGGGAGGGGGGGAATTATTTGAATTTTGCACAAGAATGGAGATGAGGAAGGAGTGCGCCGTGATGTAACCACAACGACACCCACAGAAATATTCCCAATATTGGGGGGGGACGGACTCACGCTCAGAATCCTGGCGTTTTCCTACAACGCCGTCGGGATCTAGCGTAAGAGAAGGAAACAATAAAACCCTCCAGATCCACGATCAACCCTAGCCACATCAGAGGTGGAGGTTGATACTTCTCCCCCCCCCAGTTTTTAAATCCACTTGCTGCGCCTTAAGACTCTTCTTTCTCCTTGAGGATCTCTTCCAAGGGGTGCAGGGAAGCCGAGGTGGGGGAGCAGCCGAACAAAAGGATTCCCCCCCGCACACGGGCTCCCACCCCACCCTTTTGCTGCTGCCCTCTGATCGGAGTTCACCCGTGCCCAAACATCACGGCCTTTCTTTCGACGCAATGCCGCCCTGAAGAGGCTCAGCATCACGGCGCAAATGCTCCCATCAAAATTCGGTACGGGGCTGCAGAGTCTTTCATCAAACACACTCGTTTATCGTAAGGGACCGATTTTATTTATTTTTTTTTTAAGAGATCATGTAAAGGGAAGGCGGGAATAGATTTTTAAAAATCCCCAACTTCTCTGTATATGAGCCGATTTACTGTATTTCACTTGGTGTAGCAACAAAATTATTGGGGCTGGTGCCAAGGCTCAAATGCATTTAAACGAACAAACAGCAACAGAAAGTTGTTTGTGATCCTTCTTAGGCTTTAACTAGCTCTTAAAAGCGTTACGGCAGCTTATGCTCAATATACACTATAAAGTAAAGAATGATACAACTCTTCCGTCAGGGACACGCAGAGCCAGTCTGAATAACTACTTCTTGATGCAGATGTTGGAGGGACGCATACTTCGTATCTGCGTAAAGAACATTCCCTCTCGGGCACGGCTGCTTGAGTTACCCGTGCAGACAGACCTACGCACGTACGAAAAGCACGCGGGGCAGTCGGGATGGCTGGGGACGAGGGTTTTTCACGGTACATAGGTGACTGTTCGTACAGCCTGCGAGCCAGAAAATGGAAGCTGTTTCAAACATACAATAACCGAGGGTGAAAACAGCTCCGACACCAGCTGTTATATGCGCAGAGGTTTACGGCTGACTTTACAGCAGAGCTAACTGCAACGAGCAGAAGACGAATACACCCCCGTATTTTATATTTTAAGAGAGACAGACTACAGACAACTCAAAGTTTCTATGAAAACCAACGGTCTTAAACACAAGCAGCGTGAATTAATAAGGGGGAAAGAAAAACAGAAGCTTTGTTCTAAAGTGGAAGCATAAGATGTGAAATTTCAAAATCAGATGGCTCGGTCTGTGATTTCTTTCATTTAAATGAATTGATCGGTTGCTAAACTGCTGCTCTTGTGCCAAGAAACTTTTAACTCCTTCGGCTCAAAACTCCCCATGCTTTGCTATTTTCTCTCTCCTCCCAAGCATACTACGGTTAAATCAGAAAGCAGAAATTAAAAACGAAGTGGGAAATAAAAAACAAGAGCGTAAAAAGAACGGGGGAATTAAACCCACAAGCACATGCAGAGCACAAAAGAGCCACGATATGGAGCGTATCGGTGCTTCGTTAGAACTTCTACTGTATAAACAAAGTGATTCTTGTTCTTACAATGTTGCTGAAACTTGGAAAGGAGACAGAAAGGCCTTCAACCTTCACAATTCCACGTACAGCAAGAACTCCGGAGCAAACTCAACAGAAACAGGGCTAGCAGCAAGAAAAACAACAGAATCCCTGACCTAATTCATTGCAAACATCCACTTACCGAGAATGCCTTAAGCATTTCCAATAGAACCCCCTTTCCTACACATGTTCGCCTATGTGAAAAAGAACAACAAAAAAGCAAACTGAAAAGCTCTCAAAAACAACCCAAAAGGTAACTGCTTTGGTAAAATTTGGGTGAGAGTTCCTAGTGTTTTTCCATTTTGTTTTGGATTTGTTTTGCTCACTTTAAAAAAAAAAATCAAATAAAAAAAATGAAAATAGACAGGTCGTAATTAGAGATAATTCCAGGGGAAAAAAATATTTATGTGTAGAGTGAAAAAAAAATATATTTATATATATCTCTCTCCCACTTTCCAGTTCTGCTGCAGTTCCCCCTAAACTGCTTCTGCTTGCTCCAATCTGCTGCCTGCTTAACAGCGGAATGACAGGCAACATCTGTTTGTATAGAAGCCAAGATCAAGCCTTCAAAATTTTTTTGGCTCGGTTTCTTTTTTTCTTCCCCCCCCCCCCCCCCCCCCCCGCTTACCCCCTCCTCCCGGAAAGCTTTAAAAAAATAGAAGTAAAAGTAAAAGCGCACAGCAAGATTTTGAAAGCAACTCAAGTGAGGCAGCAACTATTTTCCCTTGAGTTATTTCAAGGTACAGTACTTCGAGGATAACTCTTTCCTCTCTCTCCACCCGCTGTCACCTCCTCCCCTGCTCTCCCCACCCTACGTCCTCTCGCTTGCCCCATGCTATTAATAAAGTATCACACAAACTGGAGAAAAAAAAAAAATCCAACGTACCTTGATCACTAAAAGGCCACTCCCTCCTACGGGGAGGGAGGGGGTTTCTTCAGCAGGCAACTAAAAAAAAATTGTACAGGGAGGGGAATAATGGGACAGTTCGGGGGACAGTCTTGCCACAATCCTCTCACCCTCTTTTTTTTTTTTCTTTCCTCCATTTTACAGACTATAAAATATATTGTGCATATTTTGAAAATAAAAGAAATTGTTTTGAAATAAATAAGTACACCAAAAAAAATCAGCTCAGATCCAAATACAATTCAAATGACTAACGATGTCAGTCTACTGCCAATTCTGTGGCAAATCGGGAGAAAGCACAATAATTCCACATGCTGAGATGTGAACAACTGGAAAGAAACCAACTCTCTAGAAGTCACAATGAAAACTATTACAGTGCCCCCACCCCCAGCCCCACTGCCACCCCTTTCCGAGTCTCCCCCGTACCCTCCTCCCTCCGGGGGGGGGGGGGGGGGCGGTGGGAAAAATTAAGCCACTAATTTAACAAAAGGAAAAGGAGAAGGAAAAACAACAACAAGACCATCAGCCGAAGCTATTTAAAAACTCAGGGAATGTTTTATTCACTGGTGATTTGGGACAACGCTCCCGCGTGTGCACATACACATCCCCCCCATAAAAAAAAAAAAAAATCAGACAAGTTGCTAAGGAGACTTGTGTAAACTCGGAATACAGGCACATTTCTGGCCTTTTCCCCTATATTCCATCTCGTATTCCGATCACGCACCACTGCGGCACGATTGCACCAATGCACTGCATTAATCTTGGCCTTAAACGGGCTGACTGGCAAAGCAAACTGTGTGTATATATCATCTTTCAAACTTAACAAGTTAAAGGGAGAGAGGGTGGTGGTGGGTGGGGAGGGCTGGGGGGGGCGGGAACCTTCGTGCTGAATATAAAATATAGGAGCTGAGCTTAGCAAGGGAATTTTAAAGAGGAAGTGTTATCCAGGCATATATATAAAGCCGCAAGTCTCCCCGCGCTTTGGTGCGTCTCTGGCTGCGTCTCTCTCGCTCCTCTCTCTCCCACTTCTCCTGACAAAATCCCCCGTCCCTTGGCAGATGTCTGAAACCCTGCCAGCTCTAACAATGTCGGACCCACTCTCTGCCACCAGACGTTCGGGGCCGCAGACTAGCTCATTCTCTCAGCACAGTGGGGTCATATATACATATTAAACAACCTTTTTTCTTTCCCCCCCCGCCCCCGTCCCTGATGTGCGTGTTCCTAAACCATACATTTAGAGATAATATTTTCGCCTTCTACTTTTAGGAAGGGGCAGATTAAATCAAAGCCTGAAGTGTTCGTGGAAGGCGACTGTCGCCGCACAGCACAATCCATTCCTCAGTAACCGACGATGCACCAGCCCTTGGCTGGGACAAAATTACACTTGAGGTTTTTTCTGTTCCTTGTTATTTGGGTGCAGGAAACACATCTCTCTCTCTAAGTCCTCCTTTCCATCTCCCACAACCTCAAATCCTCTCCCACTGATGGACAGCTCAGTACTATCACTCAACACCTGCCTTTTGCTTGTTTTGTGCACCGCATTTCGCAAGATGAGGATTTCAATCCTCACGTGAGGAAGGAATCCAGTAATCTACAAATTCAACGGCAGCACGTACAGGAAAAGCCAATTTCATGGGCTGTGCCTTGGAGCAAGTCCTAGAGCATTACCCCGCTTTCAGGTCCGACTGAGGGCCTTTACTGAAGGCAGCATGTTCCAGAAGGGGAACCCAAACGGCCCTAATGAGCATCACCTTCACTTTATACCTGCACCAGCAAAAGGAAAGGAGAGGTGAGTCCATTTGCTCAACCCTCAGAAGGTTTCCATGCCAGAGCTGAGAGTGGTCCCTGCCTTCGTTTCAGCCCAGTCAATGTCACACCACCGTACCACCCCATCCAGGAGAAGCATCATCATGCGTTGGGCGTGTAGGGCCAAGCGCTCATTCCCTGTCCCAGTACTTGCTATTCACACGAGGGACTCGAACGCCACGCTACAGCAGGGGTGAAGGTGCTGAACAGCCACACGTCCCATGGGCTTTGTCTCAGCTGCGACGTAAGATGCAAACGGATAACTGTGACTAATGCTATTGACAAGGCATAAAGGACGGACAATATGGGAATCTGAAAGAAAAAGTATAGCTGGACTCAAGAGCATCATGTGGAGAAAGGAGAGGCTGGCCATCAAGAGCAACTCTACCAGTATCTTCCACTTAATCTAATGACAGTCTCACTCATAAGACTATTATCACGGCACCCGGTGGGGCCAATTCTGGCAGTGTGCTTTCCTTCCAGCTCCAAATGACAGTGTGAGGGCTTTACTAACAGAAAAGAAAGTTATATAGTTCTAATCACTAAATTTGGGCTCCAAAGTAAGTGAATCTGTGGCACTGCACTCTCATTCAGAGAATGAAATACATATTTTTAAAATGGGTTAGCGCCCAGGTGGCTCTGGAGCCACCCTGAAGCTCACTCCCTGAAATTCAGAGGTGTTTAGCATTGCCCCCACTTGTCATTTCTCATTCCTCTGCCATAGATCTACTGGAAAGTGGAACATTTCACTCACCTGGATGTTCACCTTTGTTTGGGAAGAACCACCTGAAACAAAAACACCAAATTAATAAGTTAAAACTATTCATTTAAGAGAAAGGTTTGGCTTTTGCCCTATCAAGTAAGGAAAAAGTCGGAATCGTCATAAAAATATTATTTCTCACATACTAGTGTTTTCTTGAGTTAAACAAAAGCACACAAAATAAACAATTCCCTTGCCCCAGCTTGCTTAGTCCCTTTGAACAGATAGATGCTCCAAGCCCAACAATGCGGAGTCGAAGCACCTGCCTGCAGGACACCAAGTGTTCAGGTCCATACATCTCCAAACGGCTGAAAGGAGGTTTAAGATTTTGTTGCACCTTAACTGCTTCTGAAGTTATTTTTATAGGAGGTTATTGCTTCTACAGCAGGGCCAGGAGAAGGGACCATGCCACAGCCCCTCGTAAGTGTCAATGAAAAGTCAGTCATTTTAACTTAAAACCAGCAAAGGAGAAGGTATAGACCTAACTAGACACTGCACTGGATTAGGGACTTGCTCACACATTTCTTTCCCCTGGGTGAGCTGCAGGGGGTAGAGCTGCCTGCAGACATTCAGACCTTCAACCAGTCCAGTTGAGCTGGGAAGAGGGTATTTGCCTTCGCCTCTAGCAAGCCATCTAGTCTGCCTTTGAAAACCTCATACTGCAGAGCAGACATATCCAGCTCTGCTGATGCTGATTTAGTCTTTCACCACTGAGGTAGATAACCGAGCCCCTGAGGTAGACAACCGAGCCCCAACCAGCGCTGCCTAAAGGAACACGGTCAATACTGGGCAAAGATCCGAGTACGCTGACTGCACGTACACCGCTTCCGTCAAAATCTGTACTGACCACAGAGTAGACAATCATGTGCATAGCCTAGACACAACTTAAGCATTTTTCCAAGGAAAACAGAATCCATGGGTCTCAGGCCACTAGATAGGTATTAAATAAACCATTAGGCCCAGTAAGACAAGGTATTTGCAAGGCACCAATATGGATAGAAAACTGCGAAGTAGTAAGGCAAGGTAGAAGAGGCAAAAATATGCTAAAACCACCGCAGATGCAATACCAGGTACTTTACATGCTTTGCCAGTTCTGGGCCCTAAGGTTTCCAGCGGAATTTCTAGCGTTGAGTTTGACTAAGTGGGTCTACATCTTTGTTTTGGTTGCAAATTGGAAGCCACTATTTTTATCCACAAGTCCCCCAAAGCATCTGTTTCTCTCTAGCTATTTAAGACTTCCTTTTATAAGGCTTAGTTAGAGGTGTATCTTTATTTTTAAATGTTACTCTTTACAGTCACACTTACATTTTATCATCATTACATGTGTCATTATCTGTGTGTTTGAATTGTGTAATTTGAAGATGAGGAGATAAAATCCTTGCAGGGGGTCTGAGAGTTACTTTCCCTTGTACAAATATTTTGGGACAATACCCACCATTGGGTACAAGCTCGTGCATCCCCAATGAAAGGAAAAGCAATCCTTTTACAGGTCATGCTTTAAAGTCACCTAGAGTAAGAAACTGTTTGGAAGCATCCAAAGAGTAGGCTAAATCCCCAGCAGAGAAGGAGGACACCCCACTTGTGCCTAGCTTGCAGTCAAAACATGGCCATCCAGAAAAATCTGTACAAACATCGTTTGCTTTCACTGGAAACACTCTGTTCACAGCGAGTTGTGTTCCTTGCAAAGAGTAAAAGATGGGGATATAACAAACTGTTTCATGGTTGGACTGTAAGACAGAAGGCACTATGTCTTATTTAATGAGCTACATGGAGTCACAATTACAACAGACCTGACAGGGTAGTAGTTTTGGACCAGTTAAGGGCTCATATCGTGTGGTGTAAATGCAACTCGGTTCATTTAATTTAGGAGGCCACTTCCATCTTGCTGTTCCTGTAACTGATCTACCTTGCTGCTACTAATGGCTACGGGGATTTTTTATTGCCTCGTCACTGCTGTCCCTGAGTGACGGGCAAGTAAATGACATCTACTCCAATCTCTTCCTATAGCAGGCAAAACATACCCTCTTGCTACTCAACAGGCTAGGTACATCATCAGGTTCCAGGAGACTGTAAGGCACCAGTAGTCGGATGCTACCAAAGCAGCAAGAGACCAAAGTCTCAACCTCTGGGTCTAATCTGAGAGACAGCCGCATGCAGGAGTAATGTCTAAAACCGCATTTCAAAGGGAACAGTCAGATGTGCCATGCAATCATCAACAAGACATGTAGAATTTTTCAGTTTCTGAGCAGCAACAGCCCCAATTTGACCTAAGACTGTGTTGGACTTGATATTGTTCTTGCAAGTAAAAGCTGCTACGCTGTCCAAGAGTGGGTCACGTGCATGAAGTAGTCATACATGTTATGAATGGTTTAGGTTACATTTTTCACACCTTTTGAGGCCTTCAAACAAAAAATTTTGTCCTCTACATAACCTCTCCTAGAAATCCTGAAGAGAAAAAAATGTACCTTCTTCCACTCTGAAGTCAAAGGTGTAATGAAGAGACCAAGATAAGCAAAGGCAAACTTTAGGCAGAATAGCAATGGTTCACTGAGGGTGGGAGGAAGCTTATGTAGTTTGTAGGGGAGCAAAACATGTGGGGTACATCCCCAGCAGGGGATCTCTTCTTCAGCTTCTACTATCCAAACCCAGTTCACAGCTGCTTATTCAAAAAGTTCAATAAAGGAAAACCGACTCCAGTGTCCTAGGCTGTATAACACACCCAAGGGTTTGCAAGTTTGTTTTCATTACCAAAGTGCCACATTGTGCCAAGGGAACACCTTTTCTAAAAGGGAGGGGGCGGGGGGAGGCGTGTCAACTCATGGACAACCCTTTGGACAACCATCTTCATTCGGACTTAGCACACCCTGATGAACATCAGGAGGCACACAGGGTGCTGAGACCATGGTGGGTGAACATGCAGCAAACCCAGGCTGCCCAGCCCCACCTGGAGCTGCCACTGCCTGCCACGTGCGCCACGGGGAGAACGTGTGCACACCTACGCATTCCTTCTGCATTATTCCCTGGGAGGTTCATTCCTTTGGCCACCGATTCACTGAGCGCCAAGGAAAGCAGCCCTCCAAGAGTCAGCACAAAGACAAAAAGCTTGACTGGCATCTCATCAGATTTGAAAGTCAGATATACATCAGGCAAGAAAGAGGTTTTGTTAAATGTTGCTGTCATGTTTATATGACTCCAAGCCTTCAAACAACAAACACTGCACCCCAAAACAGGACAATTGATTCCATATATTATTCTAGACACACAAACCTACAAGTAGGTACAAATGAATTTAGTGTGAAATAGATGTTGACACACCTAATGGAAGTCTCCAGTAACTGTCTTTCCCTCTTCCCTTCCCTCCTAACATGAAGCCGGCAAGTGTCCAGGTACCAGTATCAGGTACCAGGGAGACAAACCTTCATTCCAGTCTTCTCCATCAGAGTGTGACTGTCATTTACGAAGTCCTTCTCCAAATAAGTGGATTCTCATAATCAGAACGGCTCCATTTAAAGCTTATTAAAATACAGCTATGTAAGCATACAAAATCGATTCTTCTTGGCCAGCCTTCTAAAAGGCTGCTCATGGAGATTCATTCCTTGGGCATCTAACTGAACCCAGAGAAAAATGTGCCCTACCTTTATTTCCCAGTGTTGCTACCCTGCAACCACTCTGAACCAGGCTGTTTCTCACTGTCATCAGGCTGAATAAACAACATTAATCATTATGTCCTTCAAACTTGTCTAAGCTTTTGTGCCCTTACTTTCAAATTTTAAATGGTTCCCCCTTGTAGGCGCGTGAGGCTAGAACACTATTTTAACCCTGAAGTTAAGACTTTCAGAAAATTACCTGCGTCATGGATCGGGAGCTTTCAGTATTGCGAGTCGCTACTGAAATCCCAAAAGCAGAGCGTGACGTTTTACATGCGGAGAATGGAAGCATGGAGAGGAGTCATGTTCGGAAGCTGAAAGAGGAAGTGCACAACAGAGCCTGGAATTTATCTCACATCTCTTGGTTCCAGTCCAAATGCTTAAACCACAAGATCATCCTTCAGGCCTAGGACACCAGCAAAATCTTTAACTCTCGTGGTGTAGGATCCTGAAGCATTTTCAATAATTGTTTTGTAGCAGAGGTGGCCTCCAGGCTAGGGCAGGGTCCTGATCTGACTGCCTGATATTCAAAGACAGAGAGACAGAGTTTGGGACCTGTCTGTTGGATGACAGCTCACACAGTTTTTAACAGCTGATTTGGGCATTTCACGCCCTGGACATGACGTAGCACTCCACATACTGCCTCAGCTATGCTCTGACAGTTTGTTGGGATCTGAAAGTGGTGAAAGGGATTTTTCCAGATACAGTATCTTACTGAGAGAGTGTCCCTGGCCACTCCTTCCCGGTATAACCTCAAAGGGGAAAAAAAAAGAAATAATCAGAACTTTAGGAAAACTGTAAAGTAGTGAGTAGAATTTCTAAATAGCTTGGAAAGAGAATAAGCACAAACCAACAAGTTTTCTTGGAGAAGATTTGTGAGGAGGAAGAAGGGAGGTCTTCTGCTGTCCAAAACATTGCTTTTCAGTAGATACAAAAATACTGTAACCCCATTTCCCATCAACACAGAACCAGCCAGAAAATAAAGTGAAACTTATTGATTATCATAGCGAGAGTGATGGCTACGAAGGGGAAGAAGGAGGGGTAAGAGACATGTGTCTACATGCTCAATTCCAAGGCGAGGAGGGTTGAAGCAAAGCAGACTGAAATCTCTGAAAGCAGCCAGTCTTATGGGGGGCGGGGAGGGTGGGAACTCTCACGGCCACTCATCCTTTTTGGTCTGAGACCAGAGAAAGGACAAGTGAAACAGATGCGGTCACAGCTTAGCACATATCATAGAGCCACCTAACGGGAAAAAACGGCCTCTTTCAGCTTCAAAGGACTCAATGAGAAATTGTTCCACCACTTCAGCTTTTTGGCTGCATGTCTCCTCAGAACAGAGCGCAGCGAGCATTTTATCTCAACTCCATTTTCTAAATCTAGGTCACCTCAATCCGTGGCGCTGCTGCTAGTGATACCTCTATGATTTGCCACAGCCCTGGCTTGAAGTAAGACAGCAGCAGCTTAGGAAACGTGAAAGGGCAGGCAGCATCCAACTAGCAAATGGAGGGGGCTTCCCATAGCCCGGCCTCTGCGCAGTCACTGAAGGAGACGGATCACCCACCTTCAGCTCACTTAGGGAGAAAAGCCTTTGAGCCCACAATCAAAAGCCAAGAAAATTCACCTCTTCAGCTGCTGGACACAGCACCAGGAGAGCGCATCATCCATTATCACCATGCTGTTCCAGTACGGCTACAAAACTTGCCTCTGGTAAGAGGAAACAGGGCGGGAACAGAGTGAGAAAGTGGTTCACACACTGCTGTCAAACTTTCTGAGGTATCCTGGTGTCTCTCTTTG
Organism: Phaethon aethereus; assembly: GCF_964289735.1. Taxonomy (NCBI): domain Eukaryota; kingdom Metazoa; phylum Chordata; class Aves; order Phaethontiformes; family Phaethontidae; genus Phaethon; species Phaethon aethereus. Next base: position 3,671,602 of record NC_138599.1, read on the forward strand.
AGATGCTTGCAGATCTAAGCCCAGCATAACTGAAGTAAAAAAGTGAATTCTGAAACCAGCCCTCACAGTTCAAAAAATGTAGTCTTTCCCCTTTCCTTACTGATGTGGGATTGTCCCTTAAAAAGGCTTAAAGGATGAGCGTGTAGAAGATGGTCTCATTTGTCGTAGGAATGTTGACTGCTGCAAACTGGAAGAGGGAGAAGTGCTTCAGACCTGCTTTAGATTAGGAAGAGACAGGAGAAATAAAAAGAGCATCTGACACCGAAATAAAACTATTTTGGTCACTGCCATCTCCCTTATTCTAAATGAAGCAATTGTGGGCTACGTTTGTTTTGCATTCATAATTAGCAGACAGAACAGATGGCAAAGGCGTCACTTAAAGCCACACGTCCGACAAAATAACCCAGGCTGCCAGTGCAATTTTTCACTAGGAACAAGGAATACTTTCCCCTCTTCTTCCCATTGAAACGTATCCCGAAGAAATGAGGCCAGTGAATGTTTGCATCAAGAGAGGATTCACCGCAAAAAGGAATCCATTGTGTTTTGGAGTGTGTTGATTACTGGCTGAGTGAGGAAGAAAAGGGCAATAGCAAACGGATTGCTAAGAGAACAAAAAATAGGAATGGAAACTAGCGATACATTGCCAGCAATATAACAAGGGGCTCAAATAAACATATACTCTTTGCTTCCCTTTAGTCTTGTGGTTCAGGCACAGGCTGGAACTCAGGACATCTGTGTTTCATTTAAAAGACCGCTGAATAGGAGAATCTTTATCAGTGAAGGTATCGGTTGTTCCACACCCACACCTGACTCTTTCTGTATTAAATGCACTTACCCTCTCAATACCTGTCTCAGTCTAAGGATACTGGAAAACTCACTGACAAACAAGGCACAAGGTTTAATGCATCACCCATGGCATACGGACGGTTCATAACCATGGCCAGGAGCGACTGTTTCACTAGAAATCTGGAGGGTGAAATGCATGTGTGGCACTTGCATCCTATTCCCTCTGCCACAAGCACAGGCAAGGAACGAGAGAAAAGCAACCCAAGCCACATGCTACTTGCTGAAAATATTAAAGCGCTGTTCCGTGGTCTGGTGGATAGTACTGTGCTGTGTTTGGCTTGTGACACCCAGAATACAGGTATTGGAGCATCTCAGGGGAAGAAATTCTGTGGAATCTCTCCTGACAGCCTATCTTGTGTGACAAAGTCTCTTTGTTAAGTTCTTAACCTCCTACAAAGCCCCAACAATTTAATCACAGCGAATATCCCTGCTTGTTGGGGAAAAAAAGGAGACAGATACTAATATGGTTTCGTTCCTTTTATAGCCTTTTGAGGTCCTCTGACAGCCTCGCTGATGGACTACAAGAGGATTTTGGCATACTGTTCTCTGAGCACTGTGGATAAGCCGTTCCTAGCATGCATGACTGAGCAGTATCAGGACACAGACTGATGGGCAATATAATAAACATCACGAGCCTTGCCTCACTCGTATTGCAAATGTGCTCATAATCGTGAGCTTCCATAGCTACTGCAGTCTCAAACCCTCCTCTCTGATGTTATTAAGATGCTAATAACTGTGACTCTTGTCCAGCTATTGCAGCCACAGGCCTCCTCCCTCAGATACTGCAAATGTGCTAATAATTGTGTGCCTCAATAGCTACTGCAGCTCTCTCTGATGTTGTAAATACACTAATGACGCTCAGTACTACTGTAGCCTGCTCAGCTGATCCTCAGCACAAGAACAATGGCTAGAGAAAGAGCACAGATCTCTAGGAAAGAGCACAGGCTTCAGGGAAAAAGGATAGGTGTCTAGGAAAGCGTAGACCTAGAGAAAGAGAGTAGGTCCCTATAAGAGAGTTAAGTCCCCAGGAAAGCATAGACCTAGGACAGACCTCAGCAGGACCCAAAGCTACTACCTCCACCTCCTCCACGTGGTCAAAGGCCCTTCTGAAAAAGGAAAGCCTCTCTGGGGAGGAATACATTGACTTAAGCTCCATCTATCTGCCAGGTATCCCTCCATTAGGAGCGGGGTGGCCAGGCTGCCCTAACACTCACCCTTTCAGTGAGGCTTATGAGATCCTGATGATGCTTTGAGCAGACCCTTAGCAGTTCTCCCTCAGGCCTTTCCTTCCCTAACTCCCCTTCCCCCAAAAGCATGCCTCAAACTGCTGTGAATTAGAAACATCCAAATAATGTCAGCGCAGAGGCACTGGTATTCACGCAGCAGGACTAATGCACGCTAACAGAGATGGTTCTTCTTGTGAGGTAGAACAGTAACTTTCTTGGGAAAATCTCTCCCAAGCATTGCTGCTCCACTCACCATCTATCTATTGGTGTAGGAAAGGGCTCACAAGTTTCAGCAAGTTCCACAATATTTTCATACATAGTATTAAGAACATTCAACTTTAAACAGAGAAAGCACAGTCACCCTATTTTATGGGTGAAAGGACTTAATACAAAGCAGCTATAGTAATGCAAGATACAGTTAATTCATCTTCCTAAACCAGATGGTTCTAACATTTTTGGACACCTTGTTCCTATTTCCTCTCTGTTGTATAGTGGAGACTTAACTTTGGTTTTTACTTCTTTCCGCAGTTATCTGAACATCCATAAGCAGAGAGCACTGTGCAAGAAACGGGCTCATCCAAAACATCAGTGTGTCTTCCCCTCAACTTCAGCCTCAGATGACATTTGCTTTTTGTTACCTCCGCTAGCTCTAAGCCGCAAAATCTCCCTGCTTTTGCCAACTGCTCAATAATCCAAGAGAAGGACCACTATATGCTAAGCCATCAGGAGACACAGCCCAGGGGCATATCTTAATACCCTGCAAATTTAAAGCTGGACACTGGTCCACTGGCATATCTTTCAAACATTCAGCAACTGCTCCAAATTAGGAAACTGATCCACAAATGCTCCTAGAGCTGTTTTGCATCTACTGGGAATTCCCTTTAGCTTTATAAGAGAGGGAATAGCTGCTACCATTCTGCTGCCCTCACCGTTTCTGCGGCTTGCAAAGAGGCCCCTGAAAACTTCACAGGGGCTACAACTCTCGCAGGTAAAACTCTCACTGCGAGAAATCTGCCCCAATGGTCTCGGGCTCATTTCACAAAGTGGCTCAGATTCCTTGCACAGCAACCTGAGGATCTGAGGCGCCCAAGAGAGTGATTCTCAAAATATCAGACTCAAGTCTTAGCTACCCAGTTTGCTGACACACATGTACCTCTCAGGCCTCTGCATAAAATGCAATGGCCATGGCCAATTACATGCAAACCCTGAAAGCAGATGACACCATCCTCTCTTTCTCCAGCAGATCAGTGGTGAAAAGAACAAGGAAATAGAGGAGAAGACCATGCCGCCCGTCTAGCCTCTCCAAACCTTGGAGGTCAGAGCCTTAACCAGCTGGCTGTCAGCTGCTTTCTGGTGTCAGGACTCACTGCACTGCTTGCTAGAGTTGTGGACAAAAAAAGGAAAGATTCAGTGCACTGAAAGATGGAGCACAGCCTGCAGCACTCACCTGGCAAGGCGGAAACCTGGGCTCCAATCCCTGCTTCAAGGACTACGTGTATGTTCTGCATTATATAGTCAGCCATTAAAATGCTCAAACAGTCCTCAAAGCCGTAATCTCAATACAAATAGTCACTGAAATAAAACAATTCACTAGCCAAATTGTTCATACAATCACTAGAAGAGGTAGGAAGGTGAATACCCGCCTTAAGACCTTGCCTCTGTCAATTCTTAGTTGTTCAGGCGAGTGGAAGAGTGTTAACGTAGGCTGGAGTTCAGCACACATTCCTGCAAGCTGGGTGTGGTTCAAACTTCCTAAAGGTACTGGAGGTAATCAAACCAGGGTGTCCCACATCTGAGGTGATCGCACTAACTCCTGAGATGCTTGTTGAAAAGAAGATGCTACCATGATCGCTGCTGCTGCCTACCACTCGTCCTTCATCTTCTGAAATCCAGCCTTTAAAGCTCTGCATTTCCTTTGTGGAAGCTCAAGGCAAACTTCTTATGTTAAGCATGAGGAAAAATGGTGTGGGGATAACAGATTCCCTTGGGGTGGGGGGAGAAATATAGACTTTTCTCCCTTAAATGTCTTAATTCTGCCACTGATCTCCCTTACTCCATCTCCCCTAAAAATAGCCCATTATTCACACAATCTAGGAACAGATTAATGCCGCTGAAGTCAAGGGTAGCTATAAGACTTCTGAAAACTTGGTACACTCCTAATTTAGGCACCAATGAATTCAGCAGATTAACAGGTGTCAACATATTCATGCACAGGGCTTAATAAAAGCAAAAGGCATTTGGACCCAGAATTCAACAGTAGCAGAATAAAGCTGGTATGCTTATTACATAAGCATGCACGCATGTTACTCATCAGTTCGCAAACCATATTATCATGCTGTCTACACCCATGTGTGTTATTCACTATGTTACACAGCACACATATGTGCATGCAATATTTAATCTGCGGTAGCACTTGGGGACGTGAATTAGACATGTGTTATACCCATTAGAATATACATAAGTAGAGAAGTAGAGCGAGATGAATCTCAATGCAAAGAGAGGTATTTCAGATCTCCAAAGGTGAAGCCCTTTACAAATGGACTGACAGGGTCAATTCACCTTTATTGTGCTCCTGTAAGTCTTAAGCATTGGCTATTACGTAGTGTCCTACCATTTCTGCATGGTGGGAATTTTACCTGGTATGTAGAACACCTCTCACTTCCACAGCATTAATTTTTACCCATAGGCAAGATTCTCAGAAGTGCCGTAAAGTATGTAGTTACCTCATTCCTACAGTCTAATTGTAATTTCAAGAGAATGAGGTAACCAATCTCGCCACTAATAAATTTATTATCATTGTTCAACCCAATTTCCCTCCTTTCTTTTAATTTATTCAATTAAACGTATTCACATCTATGGTCTTGTATTAATGCAACGCATTTACGGCACTTTGAATAACAATTACCCACAGTGTGAGGCAGCTCTGAACTCCATCTTGAATTCCAAATCTCCTGCTGGAAAGACACTATCTTGACATGAGACGTCTGCATCTAGTTACCAGCTCACGAAAGAAGGGACATGTACCACTACTAGCAGTGCAGAGGCTCCTGGTAGCTTCTGCAGAGCTACATAAGGCACCTTTGTGGCATAGGTCAGGGATGCTGGAAGTCTCCCTGGTGTGCTTTTTCCACAACTTCTTTCTAAGCTTGGGCAACTAGGCTGAGATACCTTAAGAATGCCTGAGCAATTTTCACAGCCTCTTGAAAATCAAGCTTTATTGATTTTTGCATTTCCGAGCATGCCAGAAAGCCTCATAACTGTGTGTTACCAGTCACTTTTGATGACGAGACTGTGATATTGCTTGGGGCTTGCAAAATATACATAAATATTATCCCAGCATTAAGACATACTTTCTGATAACAAGTTTAAGGTTCCTTTGGCTTTCTTTCATCCTGTTGTTATAAATTCTTCCCCAAATTTCTCAGGAGGGCAGAATTCAAATCCGTTTAGATGTACCCATGCAGTAATAAATAAAATAATAATTAATAGGTTACTTAGACAAAGGCTTTCCATCTTAGGGCAGAGGAAAGTATTAGTTAATTAATCATCAAGTTGGCATTAACTTATCTTTTGGCACCTACAATAAAATGTAAATCTAAAATGAGCAGTAGGCGGGGAACAAAGAAATAAGAAGCCAACAATAGTTTTGGAAATGGATGACAAAATCCAAATGTTCTGCCTCACTGCTGCTAAATTAAGCGCTGTGTTATCAGTGCAAAGATTAAAAAAAGAGAGATTTTCCTCTGAACCTTAAGTCACACTTCTTAGCTGCACAGGACATGACAGCAGTAGTGCAGACAAGAGAATTCACTCACCCTGAAAATGAGTGGGAAGAAAAAGGATCTGTTCAGTTCTTGATTTCCCCAAACAGTGCTACGGAGTAGAAGAAGAAAGAAGGACATTAGTTTATTGTACGCAGCAGACGAAGAAGTGATCCCCCGCTCCCCTTCCTAGGCACCATCCAACCCACCTTTGCCTTGCTCTGCCTTCAGCCGCTCTCCCCTGCGGGGTGCGAGGCAGGAGATTACAGCCAACCTGCCTTTTTTTTATACTGCTAAGTGGTAAGGGCTCTAGCGAGATCCTGGCTTTAGCTGAATATTGTTCTGGGAATTATTTTGGTGTAAAAAGGATGAGAAAAATTGTTTTCCCACCTTCCATCAGAGGCTCTCAGCTGCTGAACAAAGATGAAAAATCCTCACATAGAATTGACTTTTCTCCCATTGATTTTGTTTAGCTTCCTTTTGAGTAAAACTCACTCTTTCGGAGAGAGGTCAGTTCCAGAAACACATCAATTTGAGTATTAAGGGATGCACAGTTCTCCCATGATTCCTCTACCCACAGCTGAGCTGCACCTTCTCTGCCTCTTGCTCTGTATGCATAATGAAAAGTCAGGTAGGTTCTTGTTTGTTCTGTTACGATTTTCTGGAATTTTTGCAGAAGCAAAAGAGGTCTCTCAACATATCTGTCCATATGATACAGCAATGATACCACAGAAGACACCAAAAGCGACATTACACTCTCCTAAACTTCTTGAACAATCATTTATTCTCCTGATTAACATTAAATTGTGGGAAACCTAGGCCTTAATTTTTAAGCTGCTCCAGGGCTTTCCTATTGTTTTCTACTGCTGTTCATTTTTGGTAGTATTGCTAATTATTACTAGTACAGTGGACCATAAACTGGCAGCCTCAAGTCAAACAGATCCAAAGCCCATCCAAGCCAAAATACCTCTGCTACAGGCTTTCTCCAAGATCTTGGGCAGGGCATGTGCTCTTCTGGTGCATCAGTTCCCCATCCATTAAGGTAAGACAGAAAGCATTGCTTGAGTACTACGGACCGGGAAGTTATCTAGGCACTAAGATGGAGAGATGCTTTGATGGTCTTGGGCTCAAAAGACAGATCTGCTGTAATGGTTTTTGGATTAGACAGTTAATCCTAGTCTTTACCATTGACCCATTCTTGGTAAAAACACTTAATCAACCTATATCACTACGTATTTTCCAGATAAACATGACTATCTATTTCCCTCAGAAGAAAAACGTTGAAAACAATCAATGCTTTGTAAAGTGATGCTAAAAAGAAAAATATTACATCTGGCACTTTTACCCCAAACCCAGATGAGAACCAGCAAGGGAAATGATTGTACACATTTCTTCCGAAACTACAACTAATAAACATTCAGTTCAATTCCACGTCAAACGTTTTGCAACCACCTCTGGGTGTTTATTTGATCAAAGTAATGCTCCTTCCTGCCCAGTCACAGGCAAATCACTGCCTGGTAAAGGAGACAGTAGGATGGATGTGCACTGGGCTCCTCCAGCAAGACATCTTATTACCAAATGAACTGTGAATAAGGAAAGGTAGAAAGGCAGCCTTAAACTCTCTTTGCTCCTGCCTTTAATTCAAGATATGTAAACTACGTTTGCCTACAATGACCTCTGAGAAGTCCCACTACCATCCAAGACTCTTCTAGAGTCTATAAACCCAGTGTGGCCAGAAGGGATGAAGGCACCTGATGCGGAGGCAGCTCCAGAACTCATGTGACACCTGAGGAAATCGTGGTATTCCACAAAGACAGGATCAATAAGCAAAAATCAATGTATTTCTAATCAGCAGGGCTACTTAGGTTCAGCATAGAGCCCACAGCTTCTCAGAGAGCCCCTACAACCCCATCCAAATGAAAATTTGCTCTTTGTATAGATCCGTACACTACCCCTAATATTCTCTTTCCTTCTGTTTCCCTTTTGCCACCAAAATGATATGAAATCCAGCAATTCAGCACGTTCTAATCGAATGCACAAAACCCACCAAGACCTGGTCTTAGCTGCATCAAAGTCCATTCAGAGGCTGCGTTTTCTCCCCCAACTCGTCCGTCCACAATGACTCACAAAACCACAGTAAGAAGTAAAGTGTTTCTGGGTCTCTAAAGAGAGGATGCAGTTTTAGGTGTGGGTTTGGTTTTTTTTTTTTCACTGAATCTTGCATTCATTAATTTCATTTCAAGAATGAAGTCAGATTTTTTTTTTAATGTGGCTGGTTATTTGACGAGTGAAGCATTAGATTTGTGAGTTGTTCTGCAAGCCAAAACATGCTCCCTTTCATTCATAACACTGAGCTGCTCTGCGTTAAACAGCCGATTATCATGAATGAAGTGGGTGTAACTTCCTTGAAATCCTCCAAAGACCTGTCAAAGCAGAGCTACTGCAGCTCAGTTTTCTCCTTGAAGCGTACAGATCATTGGTTTAATTGTTCCACACTGATCTTGAAATATGCTTTCTTGGTTCAAAGTATTAGGCAGTATCATTTTTTGAGAAGGAAAGGGGAAGGGTGGAGAATGGTGCCTCAGGATAAGAGAGAAAAGTGGGTATATGTCTCAACCATCAAATTTAGATTTTCTTCTGGAATCTAAATTGAGCTTGATTCATTCAAAAGTGTGTCAGACAAAACCTTACAAATCAAAGCCGTGGCCTGTTTTGCATGGATAATCAAGAGCCTCTGGCTCTTTTTGTAAGAGGAAACGTTTAACCCTAAAGAGAAGAGGACTGATCTTATGGTTAAAGTGCTGGCCAGTGACTTAGAAAATTTAAATTTGACTCTAGGTCTGCCATTCTCCATACCACTTCAAGCCTTTTTGGTGCTGCCCCAGTGTTACCACTTTTATAAAGAAACATGCTGATATTTGCAAACTGTTACGGTCTTCAAGCTTAGAGACTGAAAGACTGCACACACACTAACAAATAAATATACCGTGTCTGTGACCTTGTTTAATATAAAGGTCTTCCCAAGGATGGCCATTATCCTTAAGACGACGACCTGTAACATCTCAGCTATTCATCTTATCACACTTTAGGACACCAATGGATGGATCTTGGCCAGTAATAAGTTGTGATAGTGCCATTGACTTCATCGGACCCACTACATATCTGATCCACATCTGATCTCTTGCCAAACATTTTTAAAGCCTGGCAAGTTAGAGATGACTACAGAAAACTTAGTAAAGAAAAACAAAAACATGAGTACTAACACACTTAGAACGGTTAGTCTCAGGAGACACTGGGGAAAGTGGCACCAGTGAAAACTATTACAATTTTTGTACTTCAGCTTAGATTTTCTGCTAAATTTCATTATCTCACCCACCACCAAAACAACAACAACAACTCTTGATGGTAGTTTCACGACAACAGTTTTTACATGTGTCTTAACAGCTATAACACTGAAAAAGGCTGGCACTTTTGGAAAAGAAGTAAATATTTGTCCAGCGTTTTGGAAATCGCAAAACTAGTAACACATTGCAGCCAGCTCCAGAGACAGCGCTGCTTCCCACCTGCTCCCGATGCCTTTATCACCTCCCTGCAATGAGGTGATACCCACCTGGGAGCATTCCCATTTGCCTCGAGACTGTACTGAAACGCTGTCCCCTCTCCTTAAGACTCCAGTGCAGTAAGCTAAAGGTGCCCACAGCGGGGCAGGTACTCTACCAGCTCCATCTTGTAAAAATCCACATCTCTTCCTTGCTTATCAGCAAATGGAAATCACAAGACCGTGTCCCGAGGGGTTATTCCACTCCCATTAAAGTGAGCGAGAAGTTTGACACTGGTTAAAAAAGCAGCAAGAGCTGGCTGACACACAAGCAGGTCTGACAGGTTGCATTTTCCTTCTCATTACTATTATGGGCAGGAGGATTCATTTCTATTTATCTTTAGCTGGCATTCCGTCCTGGATTTAAACTGCATCTGTGGTTGCATTGCTGTGAAATGTATCACTACTTATGACTCACGCTGCAAAGGACACATTTGTAAACTGACCCACCATTGACAAAATCCTCTCTTTCTTCATTTGTAGGAGGCGAGATGAGGCATAGGTTCCTTGTCTGATTCATTTCCTGAGGAAATTTTTACTCTATGCATCTTTTTCAGTCCTTATTCAGTCAGAGAGTAGTGAAGTGATTAATACAAAATCCATGCTTGACACAGGGTGGAAGGAGGATTCAAATTCTTTTAAAATCAGCACTTAATTAATTGCTTAGAAAAACAACCCATTGCCAAAAATGTGTGGGGTTGTTTGTTGGCTTTTTTTCCCTTTCCTTTTTTTTTTTTCCAGTTGAGAAAGCTTTTTCAGTTGAGAAACTAATTACAGGCAACGGGACACAGCAAAATGCATGAAGGACAAATCTGGCACCTTTTGAAATCAGCCCCTTGGAAGGAAGAATTAGCAACCTGGACAGAGCTCCAGGCAACTCCAGCTCTCCTGCGTCTGGTGCTCGATCTAATTCACTTACAGCCAGCTCTGGTCCTTTCTCACAACGCTGCAGAAATCTGAGGAGAGCTGGATATCGTACACCTCTGACAAAGACAGACAATGATCAGAAAATTAGAATTGCCAGAAATAAAAGATAACACAAAGAGAGCTCTGAGGAAACTGCAGTAAGTTTCTTGACAATTTTTATCTACCTGATTATTCATATCAAGACAGTACTAACCAAGTCCAGATCGGGATGGGGTTGTGAACAATCCCCGGGGCTTGGAAGGCTGTTCAGAACTTGGCACTCGGGATCAGGCTCATTTCTCCGTCCTATTAGGGTGGACAATGTTAGCCTACAGAATTAGGGAGAAAAATGAGTGTGTCCTTTCCCTTCATTTCTTCTCCCCCTCTCTCTCTCTCTCTCTCCACAGTCTTCTCCTCTTGTCTTTTTCACTGCGAGCACTGAATGATGGGATTTTTGACATCAGAGGAAAGTCATCCTTTCTCCACTCCCCCAGCTCCTGTCCGCTTCCTCCTTATACACGTCTGTTCGTTTGCATACTATATCCCCACTCAAAGAACGGGATCAGCTGATCCAACCACAGCTTCATCTAACTAAGCATCCTAAATCCTGCCCAAAGTAGACCAGACTGACTGGTTCATTCACCCTGGCAGCCTACTACCAACAAGCCTTTAAAGTACATTTTGTAACTGCTACATAGCTGGCACTGACTATAGCAAAGTCATTGTTTAGTCAAGGTAAAGTGACCTCTATTTACTTAGACAACTCAGCTGCCTACAGGGAATAACTGGATTTGAGAAAAGTGAAAATTTGCTGGGAAAGTTTCACTTTGGCTGGGCTGATGCTTACTACAATAAGCTAAATGTTTGGTCAGTTCATGACCTTTCTCCTGCAGTTTCTTCAGCCCTTTGATTTATTATCTGTGACCAGACAGCAAATGACCCCATCCAATTTCAGCAAGTCTGTGGTGAGCCGAAGACAGAAGAGAGACTTGTTCAAGGAAGTATATTTTCTGATCCCAAATAAATACCCCGCTGATTATCATAAGCTGCCAGGCACCTGCCATAAGTTGTTTATTCATGTATTAAAGAGTAGCGTTAACTGAATCGGGTCTTTTTCTACACGCAGCTTCTCATTTTCCCCCTGAGATAACTCCAGGCATCAGCGCAGGGGTGCAAGTTAATTCCAGCTGCACTGTAGGGGATGGTGCCCGGGACTGCATAGAGGGTCAGGATAAGGGCTGGTGCGGGCTGAGCACCACCCCAGGAACCGCGTATGCAGTGACTCAGGCATGACTCTGAGTCACGGCGCTTCTCCTGCTTCCTCCTTTCTCCAGGGGGCGGAGGTAGGAATTTCCTGCTGGCCCGTCCTTGTAAATCATAACGTCCTGTTGCAGCAACGCTGCTGGGAGGGTCAGTGAGTGGGAGAACTGGAGCCGCTGCCCGGTCCACCTGCTCTGGAGAAGGAGAGATGGGCCCCATCCCCACTCGGGCATGTACACTGGGAAGACGGCAGAGAGATACCACAGCAGGACCCTGGGTCCCCTTGCTCCACGTCGTAGTTCAATTTGCAGAATAACCCCGACACCTTCAGATACCTAACAACTTGACTGAAACGGCATACTATCCATCCAGCAACCCAAGAACCCACATGTCCTCTTACAAACCCACGAATTACCCTGATATAACCCAGGCAATTTCTCTGCCTTTCTTGAAGACAGCACCGTAAGTGAGAAGAGAATCAAGTCCCAAAAGTCTGCATGGCCTCCCCTATACCTATGAATTTGAAGGTGAAAACCAAGGCATTTGGTGGAGGTTCTGGGACAAATCCAACCATTAAATGCCACCCTGTCAAAGTCTTCCCAGCTGCCCTTCAAAAAAGTTGAAGTTAATTACAGTTGCAGCTGGAAGGGTTTCACTATCACAAAACAACTCAAAAACATGGATGAGCTGTGCCATGATAAGTCTGAGAAAAGCCAGTGTATAACTGTGAGAAAATGGGACATGCATAATGAGGAAGGGAAGGAAATATATTAGCCTTGTGAAGACCACCTTCCAGAGCAGATCTAACCTATTCACTGGCGAAAATCAGCATTTGGAGTAAGAAACTGAGTGTTGGAAAGGAAAAGAAGGATGCTGGCAGAGATGGTACTAAGCAGAATTCATGGTCATACTCAGGAATGGTGAGACAGGACCAAGCTTAGCTTGCACCAAATACACATGCAACAGGAAAAATGAGCTCAGTACACCATGGCAGTTGTTTCTTCAGATTCCACACAAAGAACTAGACTGACAGACACCACTGATTTACTCCACAGGCTCGCCTGACACACAGACACGTTGTAGAGTGCTTAATCACTTTACTTAGAGGAACTGTTAAGTACCGCACAGTGACAAACAATATTACACAATAACATTAATACCTACCACAATAGGATTATATCCCTTCAGCTATGCTGGTATAGTTATATGACGTGCCACCAAGCGTGGACACAGTGGGTGGGACTTTTCAAGCTCGCTTTCTAAATTTTCAATCATGCACCTTTGCATTGGTTTAATTTCATCCCTTCTATGGCTAACTTTGCATTAGCTATCGCGGGGCAAAATATCACAGTGTTCAGCCAATGGAGACACAAAGGGACGTGCATGCAAGGAGATGACCACTTCAGACCAGGGCTGTTAAAAGCATTTTATGACATCGATACTGGAGGGGGAGCTTGTGGATAGTCAAACCTGAATGGATTTTGGCACATTCTTTAAAAAGTACGTTTTTTGAGAGATAAAATGGTTCCAATCTGACTTTCACATCTTATCTGGAAGATGACAGCTCTTGGAGGATATTGTATCTGGGGATCAGAGACTTCTACAAAAAATTTTCACAAGCGTTATTCTGTCTACAGATAGAGGTATAACCAAATGCAATGACAAGGAAATTAAAGCTAAGTAGATTTTGACCAAAAATAAGACACTCATTTTTAACAGCCAAAGGCAATTAACCCCTGGAAGTGCTTCTGAAGGACAGTGGGTGGTTTTCCATCACTCAACGTTTTACAATCAAGGATAGACATTTTTTATCTAGACAGATGCAGTTCAGACGGGGAAGTCTTATGGCCAGTATTACAGAGAAGGTCAGAGCAGACTCTGATGAGGATCCTGGCTGCCTCCATAACCTACCCAGCCGTTCACCCTACTGACTCCCCAGCACTGTTCTTGCAGTACATGGCCTTGTTGTTCACAGTCAGTCTGTTTCCCCACGGATGACCAGACCTGACCCTGCTTAGATTACAAAAGCTAAAGGGTTCAGAAGTGAGGAAAACAGGAAATCCAAACAGTGAAAATCTCAGCAATAACGTTTCCTAACAAAGACCTTCAGATCTCACTCTCAGCCAACAGCTGTCTTCATGACGTCCAAAAAGGACGATGTTTAGCATGGTGAAGACTGTCTTTCTGCCATTTATTTTTACCCTGTTTATTTTTCTATACTAGGACATTTTCCTCCTTGTTAAAATCTTGATCGTAAATGAGTGCGCTAATCCAGACCTAAGAAAACATACACGAACGCACGTACTCCATATGCTTCAATTACATGCAATTCTCCCTACAGAAAACCCAACCAATACCTGTGCACCACTTAAATTCCCCTTTGGGACACAAAATGGGATTGAATGCTGCAGAGCCTTTTTATTTCAAGAGAACTGAAATGACATGACCTGTAGCTTCATTTATTGCATCACAAAGTCTGGGACTGCAAAGCAACTCAAAACATTATCCTGTGTGGAAGCATAAGCAAAAGCTGAAGAGTGAGGAAAGCTTAATTTTTAAGAAAAATGTAATTTTTGTCTGCTTCACTGTTTCTGTATCTTCAACCTTACCCAAATTTCCTGACCTAATATCATGCTTATGCAAATCACAAGTATGATTGTGATATTCATCACAGCTCGGTGGGCCAAATTTATGGGCATAAATTGGTATAGCTCCTATGCCATTGGGTCAGGAGTGAAGACCTTGTCCTAGGTCTTTATAGCAACTATTACAGGAATTTAAGGAGGTGGAAGAGGCATTTTAAGGTCTGGTTGTTTTGCATTCAATTTTAAATTTCGTCCACTTTTTTAGGTGAAATTTGACTTTTCTCCCGGGCAGGACAGGCAGGGCAGGTTTTTGCCATTGCACTGCCATCTAGTGATGCGAGTTTGCAAGGCAAAAGAGCCGGCAAAAGATGGCTGACCAACAGCAAGTGCCTGAGTCAAGTCCCGAAAGGAGAGACCGGAATTCAATTCAATTCAACAAAAAGAATTGCAAAAGGCACAGCCAGTGGTGGCCCTCAACCATTTACGGGAAGGATAAGCATTCTGGTGCATAAGATAACACAATGCTTACAATAGAAGCAGTTGCATAGAAACTCATCCATTATCCAGCTGTTATCCATGGTAGGAGACATTTGGAACACACAAGTTTGCAACTACAAGACGCAACGTCCAGCTGCTCAGCTGATACACGCTGCTATTGCTCTACCGATTTATAATTGCCAAGCTTACATTCAAGCAAAGCCTGCAGAGAAGTTTTTCACAAGAACGGCGCTCTTGCAAGCGCTTGAATGTTTTTGGCCATGTTTCTTCCAGCTTTACTGGATATGTTGCTCAGTATAACTCCCTCCTCCATTCAGCTCAGTTGCATCAGGCCATCTGGGCCAAATTTATTCTCTTTGTAATTGATTTCAGTGGTTTCCACCATGGACCATTTCAACAGTCTCTATCCACAGCCATTACTATGGTCAATGAGCATCCAAAAAGGATTGATTAAGCAAGCACGTCATATTGCTTACAGAAAATCCTCCTTCTAATCCCCACGCTCAAGGACTGGACTTAAGCAAAGTTAAGGCTTAACATATGAACCTGAAATGAACTGAACTTTATGAGTTAAAATCCCAGTCCTAATGTTTTACTCATCTTGAGGATATTTGTCCTCAGTGGTATGTGTGTCAGAGGGCGTGAAAGTGAGAGTGTCTTGAGGTTAACAATTGTTCATACTCATAGTGGATGAATCATACGATAACACCACAGCAACATCCTGTATAATTGTCGGGAGCCTCTATTTCTGGCAGTGTGTCCCTAGCCTGTCTCATGAGTAAATGTTATTTGTGCTTTACTATATAAAACCAAAACCAAACAGAATTATACAATGGGACACTATTTTGCAGGCACTAGCCAAAATCACAAGTGTCTAATTGAGCCTTCAGTTATCCACTTCAATGATGGATTGTGTGATGAAGTTTATGGGGCTGAGATGGATATCTCTGTTCTTCATCTGATTAGTACATGAGCAACTCTCCACATGTGAGTAACAATATTTGTGTTTCCTTAGCCACAATTGAACTCAGTGGGACTATCACATACGTAAAGATCTGGGACATCACTTGTGAGGCGGTGGGTGCTAAGGGAACAAGCATTGTATTGCAGGTCAGAAGATTTATGTTTTCCTTCTGGATGACTACAAGCGAGTCACTGCCCCCTCTTCTCCCTCCCTTTTGTCTGTTCAGACCTACAGTCTGCAGGCTTCACAGCTCTTTGAGCAGCAGAGCTGCACCAAGGGGACACCCAACTTGCTTCGCCAACCTAAACACAGATGTACCTGCGGAAAGGCAAGCGCAACACGGCAGGCAATGCCAGAGCATCACAGCAAGTCACAGATTTAGAGCAAACGCCCCAGGACGCAGCAAAAATACCAAGTATCTGTACCACCCCTCGCACACAAAGGCACCGATCCAACGCGGATCCCCTGTGTTGGAGTTTCAAACACACATCGCTGTGCCCTGAACCCCGCGGCCGAGGCACCAGGGGCTACACGGGTAACATACGCGGCCCCTTTGGGGTGCACGTATGGCTGCTGTCACGCATTCCTCCGTCGGGAAACGTTTGCTGTAGGCACTCTGGTAATACGCACACTTAGGGCAGAGGCCAGCTCTTGTTTGCGTTTGTCAGGCGATGGCAGGATTTTGGCCCGTGGTTTGTGACTTCGGTTCTGAAGCACTAACGAAACACAGCGCACTGGCAAACGTAGCTAATGTTTCATCCGTAATTACAGAAGCTTCAAGGGAACCGTGGCTGAAACACCCTGGGAAAAATCAGGCTAATGGTGCAACAACATTTTGCATGGAATAAAACTAGGAAAAGCCTTTAAATCCTGTAAAACTATCCATTCAAAAACTTCAGAACAAATGTCTTATTTCCCATTAGAAATAACTTTTTGCTTTGATGTTTACTAGCTTTACTATTATATTTTCATATATTATAGAAAAATTCAATAACGACATAGAACCTTTTTAATCCACCTATAGTGAATACATTTTTTTTTAATAGTAAATATTTTGATTAAATGGTAAATCCTGTTCAAATGTACTTTTTTTCTGAAGGAGGAGAGAGACAGGTAGAGGAAAAGCTTCCTCCAGAGAATTTCAAAGTATGGGCCTGTTCCTGAAAATAGCTAAAGTTGAAATATTTTGCAAGAATTATATTCTGTTTAGCTCTAAATTAATAGACTTCTAAAATGCCACCCAAGTTCACTAAATGATTACCATTATTATTTTTTCATTTTCATTGGAAATGCTTACTTTCAGTGCTTTAACCACTACTTACGGTAGAAGTTTACAGGATATTCACACTAATAAGGATGAGATTTTTAAAACAAGCTAGGGGACTAGCCGCACATCTTCCATTAAAACTAAAGTACCCTTCACTGCTTTAAATTCTCATGAGATTAGTTTTAGGAAAGTCTATTTAAAATTAACGTAGAAATGGGCCAGTATTAGAGTGTGGGATCTGAAATCCTTTTCATTGCGGTGGCAGCAGATGGGAATTTCTACATGTGCAGCACCCAAAAGGCACTGACTGCTCTGGGTTCTGAAGTGACCTTAAATTATTTATTTCTGTGTCAGAAACAAACAAACAAGGAGAAAAAAAACCCAAAACCCCAAACCCAAGCAAACTAAAATCAAACAAACAAGCAATTGAGAACATCAGCAACAGAAAGCAGAAACGCTTTCTGAAGTTGCGTTTACTACTTCTGGCTTCAAATCTTTGGATCATTCGCTCGCGTTTCGCTGCTTTCAAATCCCAAGCCTTAATCTGAGCCCAGGTCTAAGGCAAACCCAAATTCAGACACCGCATCCCTGGGCCAAGGGTTTCAACGAACCCCTCGCTGCAGGACCGGCCGGCCTGAGCATTCCCGGCTACAAAGTAAGAAAAAACCCCGTCAAATTCAAAAAATATCTTCACTGCTGCCTCCTCATTTCCTGGCTGCGGCGAGACCGGAAATAGCTCCATTTCCTGAGCAAGGCCGCTCTCCAGGGAACGGCAGCCCGTCGGCAGCGCGCAGCGGCTGCATGCTCGGGCCGGACGCGGGCGTCTCGGTGGGTGTCAAGCGTGAGCTGGAACACCGGCACCGTCCGTACTCGGCCGGGGACGCTTAGGGAGAGAAGGCGACAAGGCAGGGAGGGAAAGCGGGAGCAGACGTAAGCGGCGAAGCAAGATGGGAATATGAAAATGTGCTGGGGGGCGAGGGGGAAGAAAGAAATGACAGAGGAAGACAGAGGAGAGTGTTACCAACAGCCAGAGGCTGTTCGGTGAAATCAGATGTAACTCCGTAGATCCCCACACTTTAAAGGAGAGTCTCCTTAGCCCACGTTCTGTGTGTGGGCTATCTATTTGGTCCTGATGACTTTGAAGGGGGTATTTTCCTGCAAAGCACAGTCACGTTCAACAAGAAAAGCAATTCATTAAGACAACATGGAGTTTTCGTTTTAGCAGAGTGGGAAGTGATTTAATAGCCTGCAGGGAGGGGGGAAAGATGGATGAACACAGACTACTTCTGAGAAACTCTGCAAGTAGGTGGAGCAATTCACAATCCAACAAATCCCGCAGGGAAAGCCTTATCTTTCCTTCCCGCATTGGAAATCCATTCTTCCTTGGCTCTTTGTGGCCAGGCAAGTCTCTAATTATCCAGAAAGATGTAAAGTGCAAAAAAGTCCATACACCTTTCCGGTAGTCATCTTAGATTGCTCTTGTCGGTAGAGAAGCTGACCAGTATTTCAGAATTTTTACCAAATTGCCTTTGCAAAGTCTATGGGAGAAGAGTGCTCATGGCTACAGAGGCTGAGAGGCAGCTTGAGGCGTACTCATCTGTTAGCTGTAACCATCTAAAAGTTGGGTTTCAATTATCATCTATTTCTTCAGGTGCTTTGTATCACAAATAAAGAGAGAGAGGCACCTGTGGGGGTAAATCAACCAACCCTAAAGCAGAGGGAAATGATAGACACTACCAGTTATTCCTGAGTAGTAGCTTGGTCTAGACAGCTGGATTTTAGATGACTGAACTTAGTCATCTCACTCATAGAGGCAGTTTAAGGAGAAATAAAAAAATATATATATCAGGGCCTAACTCCCACTGTAATTAAATAATAATCTCAAAAAATGACCATCAGTGACCCAAGGTCACACAATGAGTTTGCAGCTGTGAACCACAAATTCCTGAGAGCCAGTCTACTAAAGAAGCAGGCTTGGACTTGACCTCTGCATCATCTGCAAAGAGGCTGTCAGTTGATAAAAGTGTGCCAAGTTTAATTGTTGAAAATACCACCTCAACCTGACCAATATATAACCCAATCTGCTGAGCCTTCACAATTTTTACCCACAAAACATCTTTGCTTTGGTAATTATTAATCACCCTTATGCAGAAAGGTTCTTCCAATTTTTTTAACTGCTCAATCCTTTGAGAGACAGATGAATTTTAATGATTTAGATTATTAACCTAAAGGTTGATCCAGACTGGGAGGAACAGAATAATTTGTTTAATCATTATTATTATTTATAATTATTTAACATAGGGGAGAAAAATATCACCTTAAATGTCATCATGATGCTTTTTAATTGCCTTAGATGAAATTCAGAATAATCATCACTCTGTAAATGTATACAGATCTAATTTTAAATACCCTAAGATGCTGGATATTTATCTTGAAAATGCAAAGAATGCATATTCATTACTGTATAGGGAGTTACAAAGACAGAAAAGAATTGATCAACCATTTATTGAAAATTAATTCTTTTCCCAATTCACAACTGGGCTGTAATTTGACATGAGGCAGAAAAATAAGCTGAGCCAGGTAATTTTTCTTATTCATTCGTTCCAGGACTTTAGGATGCATCCTTTAGGAGGAGGTATATTCTACGGATGCGTAAGACCATACTTTTGTGTGGCTATAATTTGTAATACATACGTTGTGAAGTTATCTGCATTTAGAATGTTCACGCTAAGGGATGCCCAGCACACGGGCAATTTCAGTATATGAGGATTATTGGTACCCAGGCCCATGTGGGGAGTATCAATACACGGGAAATACGTGAGACTCAAAGGATTTTTTGTTGTTGTTGGGTTGGGGGGCGGGGGGGTGTTCGCATTCATGTAGCTACTTCAGGGAGACGCACATGCATGCAAAAAAGTAGGTTTGGGATGAAGGACAACTCTTTGTAGGGCCAACATCTCAAGGGAATGAATATCATATACATGAGATATGGGAAAGGCAGGTATGGGACTACCTGGGGAGGTTCCAGACCCGTTCTTGTACAAACACACCATAATTTAGTGATAATGCACCCAGTGTGAGTTACTATCAGATTTAAGTGAAATGTAAGCTATTTGTTTGGGTTTTTTCCCACATTGGAAAGACAGTCTGTTGTAAAAAAATCCTCAAAAAACAAACACAAATAATTAAGCAATCATCTTTTCATGTTTTAAGATAAAGGCAAGCTTAGAGCATAAAGACAATCGTGCCAGTAATTCTGACTCCAGCACTGAGCTGATGCTTTGGGAGGGAATACAGTTTGCATTGCATCAGGCCTGGAGGCAGGACCGTGAAACCGAACTAATTCAGAAATGCTGTAGCCAGCTGAGCTAGTAACGCAAATAATAGTTCGTAAGGCGTTAGGAAAGAATAGTCATTATTAAATAGGGGCGATACTGAAGTTTCAGTACTAAGGAGCATTAGGCTACACCAGATAGGCAGGGAAAAGATCTTACTGGTTCAAACAACTTGGTTCCCTCATCAAAATTCTCAGTTAGAAACAAACTCCACGGTTAGTGCCTGATTCACTGGCCCTGATTCTACCCCTTTGAGCCACCCATAGAATCAGGCTCCAGTGTGCGGTGGGACAGCCCTCAAGACCAGAGGTCCCGGGCTACAGCAGCACAGACAAGAGTTCAAACCATCAAGCAGGATTCATCAACTACTGCTTGAACAGCTGCCTTTTCAAAAGGCTCCACGTGTAGAAGAGACATTCCTGGTATCTCCAAGCTTGCCTTATTCACTCCTGCGGGTAGCAAGAGCCTGGGATCCGTTTGTAACCTCAGTTCTCCCGCAGTGAGAGTCTCCGATGCCTGTGGTACCTAACACCACCGTGCCCACTGGCTGTAAGGATGCACTCGATGACAACTTCTCCGCAGTTGAATGAATAACCTTCTTTCTGACATGAAACCTTCAACAGTAAAAATCGATTAAACAAATAAACAAAAACTGAAGGAAAGAGATATCAAGTCCCTCTGTAAATTGGTAACGGATCCAATAGGCCAGTGCCAGGTGAGAAGGTGATGGACCTCACTACAGAACAGCTCCTGGGTTTGCAGGAGTTCCAGCAGGTACCCTGCGTTTTGCCCTGGTCTGCCTTATGCGTGCTTCCTTTTCCAAAGCCCTTTGTTTTCTAAGCTGAGTTAGATCAAGGCCTCCCATTTCCCATCACATACGTGTCTCCGTGCCCCTGCTGCTGCTATCGGAGCGGGGGCACAGGCACTCCGAGTGCCTCGTCTCAGGGAAACATTTGCATTTTCATTGGCACAGGTACAGCATTCAGAATTCTTTCAGGCCAGGCCAATTAAAACAAGCTGAAAACTGCTGAGTGAAGCAGTTTCAGCAAGGATCTGCTTACATTCCCCCTCTGAAAAAAGCAAGGGGCCCACTTTCTGTAACTCTCTCCCTCTCTGCACAGCGTGGGTTTTGCTTTTTTTCCCTTTTTCTTTTTTTTCTTTTCTTTTTAAGGTGGAATAACTTGTGCCCTTTACACAGTGGCTCCAAGAGATGGATGGCAGAACTTGGGAATGTGGCTTCATGTTAAAACCAGAGCCCGATCTGTAATACCAAATTGAGGCATGGGAAAAAAGAAAAAAAAAAAAAAAAGGAAGAAAAAAACCACCAACCCCAAAACTGGTAACTCTCCACAGATTAACACATTTCACCACCTTCACAAACCTTGCATGGTATTTTCTTAAAAAGGAATAGAGCCACATAATTAGCAATCAGTTGAAGCCTAAGGCTTTTCTACCACCACAGAGACTATTCAATGCCTACTGGCTCTGCTAACACACTCTTATTACTCTTGGGTTTCTTTTTGGACAGCCTCTTTCAAACCTCAGATGTGTTGTAAATGCATACTGACAGGTTAAAAGATACCGTTTTTATACCCCTGAGCCAAAAAAAAAAAAAAAAAAAAAAAAAATCCCATCCTACTAGTGCTGCTTTATTTTATATTGATAATCCTCAAGTGCTAGAGTGAGGCACGAGGTTCTAGAATGAGGAACCATCTCAGAGAGTCCCAGGGAAGGCAGGATGTGCTCCAAAGGGTCAGGTTTCTGCACAGCCCTCCTTATCCTAAGAGGTTGGCAAAAAACGGCTAATGGCAGCGGCCTCACCGGAGCCCAGCTGTGCTAGTCACCGTGGCCACCCTTCCAAACACCTGCGTGCCAGGACCCAACGTCAAACAACTACCACAGAGAATACACCTGCAAGTGCCCTTGCATCCATCTGGGAAAAAAATGGGCTAATCCAGCAGAACAAACCACAGCACATGGATTTGCATTTGTTTTCATCTCTGAGAATGAGGCGGTGTCAGTCTTAGACTGAGACTGAACTGATTTGAAACACGTATTGCATGTAAAATTTGCATCCATTTGGAGTTGATCTGGATTTCAACCAACCACAGGACACAGAGGAATCTGAATCAAAATTTCTTTCTTCCCACTTCCACTTCAAATGATCACACCTTGATAAATAAGCACTGGGTTTATACAGCAACCTGCACGATACAGTTCCCATCGAGGCCTGTACACCCAGGAGCTGCTACAGTACAACGAGAAACTAAATCATAATGCAACAGTGACACATAATCTGCTCACCTAATCATCACGGCATTACTAATATGTTAATAAGAGAAGCACAGAAGAAACAAAACAGGTGACAGCTGGAGTAAACAGTGAAAGATTGGAGACAACAGAAATACCAGATTTCTTAGATCATCCCTGAGAGAAGACAATTCTCTTCTGTTCTTTTCTGTTTGCTTTCAGAGCCCTGTTCTAGGAACAAGCTGGCCCAAGGGACTAGGGAACTAGGACATCATGACTATTCTGGATCAAAATCCTTTTCTTTTTCAAAGGCTGCTGGGATGCCCTCTTCAGTGACCTCAAGCAGCTCAACTTGTCACCTGCAAAACAGGTGACTCCAAAGGCCATTTATTGACCTAATTAGGGCAAACAAAGAAAAGACATAATCAATCCCTGAAGTACATGGAACATGCAATGAGCACCCTGTGATCCCCGCTGTGCCTGTTTAGAGAATGTGGGATTATTGATCTTTAAAAGTGTGAGCAGATCCCTCACTTTAATAACAATAGAGAACAGTATCTGACATTCACATGGTGACTTTTATGTTGGAGTGTCCTGAAGCACTTGAAAAGACACGCAGCTGTACACCTCTCCTTCCTGTCCTGCTTTGCAGCTCCACCTCCACAATGGCCTCTCTTCTCAAATAACCTGCAGGTTGAAACAACCCCCATCCCTTTTATCCAAAAACAGTGACATTTTTTAATCTTTTAAAAATCAGTCTTTCTTCCTTTCTTTCCCTCACCAAGGAACCTCATTTAGTCTCCACTTTGATTCATCTCCCTGCAGAAAAAGCAAACAATAACAAGCAAGCGTATTAAAGTATCCTCCATGCAGAGAACTCCTTTCAAGGTATAAGCAAGAACTGGACTGAACAGGTGATATTCCATGGAAATCCAGGTACCACAGAAAAGAATATAAAGAAAATCTTTGCAAATGAGCTATCTGGGCGGCTCAAGGTTACCACCCACCTGGGACACTTGGCTTTCTAGTGACATTTGCTAAGGGCATTCCCCAAGTCATGCCCTACTAGGCATCCTTTCTTCCTGGCCCACAGGGGAACAATAACAACCACCAAAAAAAAAGGGAAAAGAAAAAAAAAAAAAAGATGGAATCAGGAAACACTCACTTGGTCATGTCCTGAGCAATTCCCAAGATGCGAATGAGCCTAGGCTTCCCGCTGTCCCCTCAGATATGTTATTTTCCACTCCCACCTTTCTTCCTCCTACTTATCTCCCTCCCCCCTTGCCTTCTGAGGCTGACTGAGTCAACTAGTGCAGATTAGATGCCAAGCAATGCAGTCTCTGTACAAAGATTCAACTCCCACAGACAGACTAGAGAGATAAAAGCAGTCTAGTCAAACACTGTCCAGAGACAGCACAGGGAGCACTGGGCTCCCAGTGGCTCTGACTGGGTGATGTCTTCAACTGGTGACACTCCAGCAACGGAACTGCAACTACTAGAGGCATAAGCACTTCTTTCAGGTGCCTGCACTTAAATACAAATGAGATGGGTCAAATTTTCCAAAATAGCCATTCTTTGGAGAAAAGATCGACCAATGGAAACCCTGATTCAGGCATCAAAGACCTGCTGTGCAGAGGTGCAATGAAATGGCCCTTTTCTTTACACCTGGGACCTAACGCTCCCAGGCAGAGGATGACCAACACTATGCCAGCTACAGGAACACTCATATTCCCTCGCTCTTGATAGGGTCATATGCAAACACACCTTTATCCAGTGGTAGACATGCAAAACCGTTTCCCCTGCCACTGAAATGTAAGAATTTCTACAATGCAAATTGAAGCCCACTTAACGATGCACATGAAAGTACACAAAACCGCCGCTAGCGTTACCGCAGCTATCTGAACCCACACAGAGAGCCTGTGGCAGTTTGGAAGGTAATGTCCCCCGGGAAGCGTGGACAGAGCCTACCTCTGCAAAACCTGCTGTAACGACACGTACCGTGGGTAGGCAGACTTGCCATTCTGCAGTCGTGCCATCCCGTCTGCACTTGTAATGCTCTCCTGTCATTTCGAACGGTATCGTTTTCCCCTTGAATGATACGCAGAACATCATGGTGTAAACAGTCCGGTGGCAAAGTGCCTGCCCCATCCGTGGACCTCCAAATGACCCTGAACGCAGAGGTACAGAAGAGCTTTGCATGTTCATTTGGCCCATCTCTGGTTACACAATAAGAAATGAAGTTGACACAGCAATATAAACATTATTACTGACAACGTTAAGATAGACAGTGGGTGCAGGTCAGGCTGTAGTACCCAGGGGATACTCTATAACAGTAGCTGTCATATTTATCTCTGGCTTCTTCAGAGCCAGTTTCAGTAGTTGGAGGCAGAGCACACAAAAGGACTATTCAGTGCAATCCATGATCTGAAATAAAACAGATGCGTCGTGGAAGTTTGCAAACTCCCCAGCACAGAAGGTTGGCAGATCTCTGCTCCGTAACTAGGGCCCATCTTCTTGGCAGCATCAGGAGCCCTTCCGTAGCCCTGGTGCCAGTGGTACTGCTCACGCTGTTTAGCTGAAGGACAGTCTGGAGGACAAAGCACTTAGCTTGGCAGTTAGCGGGGATGCAGAACTAAACCAAGGCTCAGAGGCCACCCGAGCTTTTAAAGACTTCCACCAGTTTTGGCTGGTAAGGTAAGGTTTCTTTTGCTTTTTCCTCTGTTCTGGCAAATTACGGAGCACAAGGGGAAAGCACATTGCAGCAAAAGCTATCATCTGACTTGTCGGTAGTTTTAGTCCGTGTAAAAAACCCGAGAGGCCAAGGTGCAAAGAACGTATATAGACGTCAGATTTCAGAGACTGCGGTGTGGCATGAAGCAATTTTGAAGATCTAGTAAAAGAGGATACAGTAGATCGGGTATAAGATCAAGGATTGATTTGAACAAGGCCAGTTTTCTATCTGGAAAGCATTAAGTGAAGATTCAAATGCTTTAATTGGGGAAAAAAAATAATCCCAGTTTGAAATTAATTTTGTACCCATTTTAAGACCAATCCAAAAATGCTTTGCTCGTAGCCGGTATTTCAGGAATGAGTACAACCAAAGGCACCTGGTCTGGTTTTACGGACTGAAATGCTTTTGGAAAGGAATCAGATATGATTTGGACAAAAACAATGGAGGCCCAGACACAGAGGCTGCCCTGGGAGAGTATACCAGCTGTCTGCTCAGTTTCAAACCTCTAATCATATTCTTGGAGAGAAAGCAAGGGGACCTGTTAGGGGCTGCCGAGCTCTGTGCTGGGGGCCAGGTCCAGACGGTGGAGCCAGCGAGCGCGAGTCCTCCCCACGCAGAGCCGGCTCCATCGCCTCGGACTTCCAATTCTGGCACCAGGACAACAGCAAACGAGACCAAGTCTCTGAGCAGACACCAAGGGCTGGGAACGAGACAGAGGGATTAAAAACAGCAGCACGAGCGAAGACGAAACACTGGAACTCAGGAGAACAGCCGGAGGAAGCTTGGCAGTGCCCAGATAGGCAAAGCACCTGCTGGCATCGCACGGAGAGGACTGCATTTAGCAGGCAGTAAGTCCCACCGTCAGCCAGCATAAATCAGCCCTCGCTCCTCGCTGGCAGCCTGGCTGTGCTCAGGCACAGCAGTTTTACGGCCCCGCTCCAGTGCTGAGGAATCCAGGCTGGCGGAGTGCGCTGCCTCAAAGCAAAACAAATCCTCAGAAAGAAACGTGTAAAACTACTACTGCGCGCTCCTCCAACTCTTTAAATCCTCACCCCTGTTTTCAAACTACCCAGCAGCATCCATCAGCCAGCAGACTGCAACGCCTCTTCTCTACAAATCATTTTATGAGAACCCGATATCCTCCTTTTCGATTCACTTGGGCCGTGCGTCGTCTCACTGCGATGAGTGACCACCACATCTTGGCTTGCATTCATCCCAACACAGTGCAGGCGATTAATTGAGACCCCTTGTTAAGAGCATAGTCTTCTCGGGCTCCACAGCAGGTCAGCGGCGTCTCCAAAGGTGATTCAGCCCACCCCATCAACTCCGAGAGGTTTGTGCAACTAACTTAGGTACTGGTGTTAAAGCCCGAAAAGTAGGTGAGGTGAATTAAGCCAGGCTGGTGTGCGTGCGGTTCTGGTCTGCATAGAGGGCCTCTTGTTGCTGCCACTAAGTACTCAAATGCCAAACATGGCTCATACCAATTCCACCTCTCACTAATATGTTTTGTCAGCTCATCATAATCTTAAAAGAAACCCTTAAGTGCTGGGAGGCATCCTGGTTTCTAATTAGCCTCAGTCAGATTTTGTGGCCTCATATGCCTATTTAGTGAAGTTAACCTGGCTCACGCTCTTGCTAGCTTCAAACATATGTACTTGAAATCAGTTTTTCCACTCAGAAAAAGATAACGTCTAGTTTCCTCCCCTCAGATAAGCTTAAGAAGAAAAGAAAATGAAGTAATGTCCCTGTCACCCAATACACATGTGGTTCTGTATCCCATCTCCACAACAGCTCCCAAACCAGGACACCCCACACAGAGATCTGGCATCTTGCCCTGCAGCACATTTAAAAGCCTGCACAACAGTGCCCCGAATCCATCCCCTTTCTGCTACGCCCTCGGCTCTCCCCGTGATCAGCAGGAGAAGTGGAGACTTTCAGATATTCAGACTTTCAATATTCAGTCTGCCTGAAGCCTGAGTCACCTTTCGCACGCCTGTATTTCCCTCCGCTCACTTGGACATGTGCTGGCATACCTGGACTGTGGCCCAGGCAGCCCAGCCACGTGCTTAACGTTAGACAGAGCCAGTCTGCAGCTTAAGAGACTTTGCACATACAGGACAAGAGAGTGAGAATTGCTCCAGCGCACTTACGCTATAAAATGCTACGCACCTAAAAACTTTGCAGTCTCAAAGTAAACCACAAACCTGAAACATGAATGGTTTACGCTGGCACCTGGTCTCCTCAGCGGCTGAATATGCATAAACCATGTTGAAGTTAACTAACGGAATAATCAAAGCACCAGGAAGCCAGCCTAAAACCGAGTTCTGGTTATGGGAACTGTAAGGAACTTAAACTTCTAAGCAGGAGAATCAAATCCCAACTGCCAGATTAGGGAATATCTTCTCCTGAAGCCATCCAAGACACAAGTTTGCACCAGCTGCAGATCTGGTCCTATCTGAAACTCTTTCAAAGAAAGCAAATTGCATTCTTAGGAACAGCCCAGATCTTAGCTGCACTTTACTGGCATCCAAAGACAGAAATCAAAGCACAGGATACTCTAAGGGGTGAACCAGAAAGCAAAAGAATTCATGGATTTCTAAGCCATCACAAAAGATTTTGCTAAGCTGCTGTTCATTACCAATATTATTATTTGTATTTTCAGAGATGTCATAGTGTTCTCAGCACTTTGCAAACAACAAGCCAGAATTCAGAGACTTTTCCAAGCAAACTACCTAGTCGGGTTAATGCAAAAACCCAAAGGCCATCCAAAAAAGCAGAAAATTCAAAGCTGACTCAGTCTGCCTTATTACAAAGCACTTTCTGAAACTTCTTTTCATCAGCCGTTTGCTTACTACAAAACAGTTGATCTAGTACCATTTGTAAAATCATTTAAGCCTTACAGCTGTGTAATTCCTTTCTGATACAAGTGAATTTCAGTTGTGGCATTTTTATCACCTTTAAATCCGTACGCAGGGTTTGACTGAGTTATCACAGATGTCTGACAGTGACTCCAGGGAAAAAGTACTGACCTGTCGTGGTGGTGATATACGTAACACACAGCACTTGTGTTCCCTTTGAATACAACGTGAACCTCGCCCCAGTAATCCTTCCATCACGGTGGCATTCCCTGCTCATCCAGATGCCAAAAGGAGATTTGAAATGCACATAATTAATATCCATCAGTTATGGCTTTTTTTTTTCCTGCTAAGAGTCCAAAAACCTATCTTAGATAAACAAACAAAACATTTGGCCTCAACCAAATTCTGGTCCCAAACAAACTGGATAAGAAATTTGTGGTTGGGATCTGTCATATTAAATCCAGTGAAGTAAATTTACCTCAGATGTGTCCGTTACTATGACATCTGGACCCCAAACCATTTGATGGGTTGGGGTAATGTCTTTTGGCATCTTTCAGGATGTGGCTCCGAGGTATTCTGCGCTCTGCGTTCAGGGACACTCCAGTTATGTCTGAGAGCACTAATCCAGACCCAGAAACACTGAGCAGTGCAGAGGAAGATGCATTCCGGTTGGTTTTACGTCAGCAGTCTAATCATAGGGATCAGAGCATCTCTGTGACTCTGTGCCATGGCTAACTGAGGTCAGGACTAGCTTTGGGATCTCTTTCTCCCCAGGGACATGCCCTTAGGCCTGGACACATCTCGCTTACCTTTAGGGACCTGCGTGAGGTAGCTCCGGTGAGGGACATCCCCAAGGCACTCCTGCAATCAACAGCAAGAGAGGTAACTTTGGAGATGTCGATCTCTTGCCATTAGCTACGATGCCTTAGGGCAACTCAAGCCAAATGGTCTAAGCCAGCCAGTGGCTCAGATCCAGCTCTTCCTTTGTGCTCGGTTATCCTGGCTGCTGTTTGGCTCACACCCAAAAATGCAGCACCCTGGAAAGCCTGCATCACAGCCCAGGCTTTCCAAAACGCATTACCTGCAAAGCTGTAATGACACGCGAATGTCTTCGCTTCTCATACAGCACATCTTTCCTTCCCATTGACTTTCCATCACTGCTCTAACTTCCAGGAAACACAAGGGATTTGCTGTGCCATGTGGGACTTGAGGGCAAGCCATACTGCTAAAATCGAAGAGGGTGAGAGACTGTATCGCCTTTGCAGTTTCCACTGAGCTCAAATTTTGCCCAAAAGGGATTAATTAACATTGGACAACCCCACGGCGATTCCTCATCAACTCTGGAGCAGACTAGCCCATCACTATGGTGATACAACATTAAAGGGCTGGGTCCAAAATGTTATTCTGGCAGGAAGATGCATGCACCAGGCCAGAATCTGAGATCCCGGGTGAGCTGGTTGTAACTCTGATGGAGATACTCCAGGCTTACCCTGGTGTCACTGAGATCAGCCCTGGCCTGCAGCCTTTGAGGAGAGCTCCATCCTGTCGTGCAGATGGTTCGCCTTCTAATTTGGAAAGGCTGAATGACTTTTCAAACCTTTGATTCCTGACTGATGTATTCACTTCAGGAGACACAAAAGTACAAAATCTCAGCATGGAGTGACTCCTGTGCTTTCTTTTTATTTCCTTCCCCCCCCCGCCCCGCCCTTGTCTTTTCTTCTCTCCCTGGACAGTTTTATAATTTGGCATGCGGCCAGAATGTCTGTCCTTATTAGCTTGGTCTGGCTGTGAAACACCTGCAGCCCATTATAGCAGGAGGATAAAAAAAATCAGTTGTCATAGGTAAAGTAATGACCACTTATTTCTTTGTTTTAACATACTAAAAGGACAGTTGGGGGGGGGGCAAAAAATGACATAGCTTTACCATCACACCTACCATTGACTGGACTCAACTGTAGACACTGGGTCATATTTTTATCTTGTAAGTGACTCCAATAGACTGTTGTCACTTCATACCAACAAGGGTTCCAGTTTATTCAATATGACATGAATTTGCTGCATTTGAACAGTGTCTGTGCACCTTTTTTTTTTAATTTATGTCTTTATTATGAACTAAATAGGCACTAGGAAGAAACTTCCCTCTGGGCAGGTTATAACTAGAATGCCTACTGGCATATGCCTCTAATATCCCAGCTGGTATTGGCTGCAAACACTGCCACATCCAGCAGAGCCTCTGTAACGGCAAGGCAAAAGGGCTACAGGATGGGACGGACACTTCTGAGTCTCATGGGCCACTGCCTCAACAAGAAGGGCTGCACATCCAAAAGACTGACCAGGGTATGGGCAGTGATGCAGAAGTGGTACTTGGGGTGTCACTGAAGCTCTTAGCTCTAGACCTGTGCAAAACCTTTTATAATAAACACAGAAATTTCCATGATCTAGGTACACAGCGACACTGGTGAGGCTGTGAGAGGCAATAATTTGCTCGCTCAACTTGAGAGCCTACAGAACTCCACCTTATCTCAAAGACCAGCTAATTGTACTTCTGCAGGACTATCCATCTGCAAATGAGCCCTACTTATGATTATGAAATACAGCTTCAAAAGATGTATTTGTGCACAAAGATGGCTATTACTCAGAAGAGGTGCTTGGTGCCTGCTAAGACGTTGACAGTAAAGAGATCAAGACGCCCTTTAGATCTCCTACTGTTTAGTAGTGCCACAACCAAAACATACCTGGTCTGAAGGAAAGGCCATAGTCAGACCTCCAGGTATATATGTCTCACCGAAGGTGCATGTATTGTTGTAGGGGATACCGAAGAGAGAGTATCTGGGAGACAGCCAGAGGTCTAAATAATTTATCATGCTCTTGAACTATGACAACAAAGTAGCTTAAATGTAGCTCCTAAAGTTTTGCGACTGAAAAGCAGACTCACTGTCTAAGGACTAGATGGTATTTCAATCTCAACAGCTCATTCAGTGAAAATGCCACAGTCGGGATGTCAAGAGACCCAGAGTTCCTTCCAAAACTTTGCTGTGTTTTAATCAAACTTACTTGTCTAGCTGCAAGGCAGTTGAGACATTTACCCCAGCAGCTGATGTTTTTTGTTCTCCATCAAGTGGAGTGCAGCCATTTAAAAAAAAAAAAAAAGGAAAAGAAAAACTTGTCACCACAAGAGACTCTGCCAAATATTCCCACTGCTGTCCGGGAGCATGGAAACGCAAGTCTGCTGTTGCACACAGGTTTGACTATTTGCATTTTTAATAATTCAAGAGTTTAATTAGTATCATGGCCTTAATCAGAGGCTGAAAATACAGCTGAAGTCATCAGAGCTTAATTAGTTTAAAAAAAAAAAAATTCTGCAGTCTGAAAATGTCTCTGCTAATATGGAAGTCTGTCCTTAGCTTGATGTTTTGGGGTTCAGCTGAGCTTTTACCTGTTGCTTCTCATTTCCTGCACCAGCACACCTCAGAATAACTCAAAGTCCCCATACAACACAGAGTCAAATCAGCGGGCTTCCCTGTTTATTCTTATAAACTGTCCTACAGCTTTCTTGAACTGAACTGAGGAAAAACTGACCGGATTGAAGAGAACATCTTAAATTAATCTGGGTATATCCCACTAGCTGCATGTGAATTTCCCCTCTACAGGAAATACAACAAGTATCACTGGAACTTCAGTCAAGTCAGCAGGAACACGGTCCTGAGGGAAATAACTATGTATGGGCAGAAAAATCACCATGTAGCAGTGGGGCCGCAGAAGCTGCCTTACGTGGGAGCTAACACCGGTCCCTTGCAGCCCAAGTTGGGTGGTGAAGCACAGGAGGTCTGGTGTTCTTCTCCCTTCTCGAGTGCAAGGGACAGATGTGGTCTCAAGGGGAATTATCGCCAATTTGGACTGAGGGAAACTGAAGCCCTGGCAACAGCCATGCATTTACTCACTGGACAGATTGATAGCATTGTACAGGACATCCTGGATGAACTTTTTCAAACAATATGTGATTTAATGGTGGGACTCATCACCACCCAATGTTGTGGAGGCCAAATATAAAAACAGGTTCAAAAATGGATTAGCAAAATTCATGGAAGATAGGTCAACTGCAGACAATTAAATATGGTAATCCGGATGCAACTTCCAGTTCAGGAAGTTACGCGGTCTAATGCCCTTCCACCTCTGATTTACTTGTAAAAACGAAGCCAGAAAAATTCTCCCTTATGCCAAAACTGTCCCTTGGCTCCAAGCATTAGCTAGAATCACAATAAATTATTCTTTTGGCAGGGGTAGGGGGATGCATATTCTTTCAGTAATGATATTACAGCATGCTATTTATTTCCCTCTGCAGCTCCTGAACTTCTGTGTAACCTCCCATCTCCCTGTCCCCTTAGGAATATCACAAATAAATTAGTGAAACCTACTGGAAGGTGATAGCAATCACAGATACCACTAAATTCCACTTAGCAAGGAATTAGGAATCCAATCACTTATGTACGTAGGAAAACACTGACTGGATCATACTGAAAAAACATTTTGTCTTTGAGAGCACTGGACCAGAGGAAGATGCTGGAAATTCAAGATGGAAAAATATAAGTTGGTTTGTCCACGAGGAAAGTTTCTTGTAACCCCAGGACAGCTACTGTTTGATTTATTCCCTGACACATGCCTGCACAGAGGCTAGTTTTATATACATTAAATACATACACACAGTACTTTTTGTACTGCAGTGTTACGTACCCCTGTCCCCTTTGAATCCTGCTAAACTCTTGCAAACTCTTGACCCAAAGAGCAGCTTATGGCATGGGTCATCTGCTCTCTGCTCCCTTGTCTTCTTACCTGCTGCAAGCATTTCTATCCATTGTCTGGTTTTGAAGGTGTTTAGGGGGTTTGCTGGAGAGCAGAGGACAAGATGACAAATGAACTAACACACAGCAACGGAATGTAAGTGAGTCTCAGCTATTTTTAATTAAGAAGCGATGACAGCTGACTAAATTCCCTGACACTGCAGTTAAAGGCTCCCTGACCCAGACGTTATTGGACACACTCCTAAGACCAATATATATTGGTCCCGACGGTGCTTCTATTATTGTCCCCGCCGTCTCGACAGATGCAGGACTAACAAAATCTATGTCTATTATCAGCAGGCAAATAGTGAGACAAACGTGTGAATGCTTATGAGCAGGAGGAGGCAGCAGGTGAGAGGAGGACGACGAAGGTCATTTTCAAGGGAGTGCTGAAAGTGCCAATGTTTTGTTCCAATAAATGTTCAAAAGGTTTGGACAAATTTAACTGCCATTTTCATTTTCGGTTGGTTAAACCAATGATTGATTGACCATGAGAGAGGCAGAGAGACAGAAAGAACATTTCCTGCTGTAAGGCAGATAAAAGATAAGAGGCAAAGCAGTATGATGGCTTGGACTTGCTTTTCTCAGCCCACAGATCACAGGGAGGGCTCAACTGAGAAAGTTTTTCTTCTAATTTGCAGACCAGAGAGCCCAGCAACCTGATGAAGTGATCTGGATTTTGAAGGATAGGGATTCACCTGGCTTCATATAAGGACTCTTTAGCAGAGATGAGAATACAGTCAAGGTGTCCAGCTCCCACTGTCACAACAGACTGGCAAAAAACTGACTGTTTCAACAACAGGCTGTCTTGGAAAGATGTCAAGAGGAAGATACCAACCACAAAAAGACAATACAAAACTCCATTTTGTTCTCAGGGATTGCACAGAACTGAATCCCACAGCAGATCCCTTTACCTTGAACTCACTAGTTGGTTTTAGTAGGACAGACAAAGAAAAGATTCCCTTCTACTCTTTCCGATCACGGAGAAAAGGGGTAAACCGGCACATGCAGCAGAGTCACACAACTCACGTACGAACTTGGCGTGAGGGAGACAAATACGTTAAGGGACGTCACCAGGAACTTTCCAGCATGGTTGCACGGTGGGAGGGGGAAAGAGTTGCTTCCTGCTGTTGCTAAGACAGTTCCCCCACCCTTGCTCTCTCCCAGCCCAGTCCACGGGCCCTTCTCCTCTCACTGGCTCACCAGCTGCATCGAATGATCATGACAGGTTTTCCTCCTCCTCGCCCTATTGGCTTCTGCCTATGGCCTATTATCAGGGGAGAGCAAATCAGGCACGTAATCAATAGTCTGCGAGGAGGAACAGGGCTGTGCGATGCTACGTTTGCATTAAATCTCTTGCCGCCCCGCTCTCTGCATTCAGATAAGCGCGGATTAGCTGCATCGGCCGCGCTCGCAAAGCAGCGCCGCAGTGAGCTGTCAGCAAAAAGCAGCCGCTCCACGCTCTAGTCCTGAACTTCAGGCCAGGCTCTGCCCGACAAGCAGCTCGGATCCCGACCTCGCAGGCAAACCGACACAGTTGAAGGACCATCAGGGTCCTGCCTGAGCACTGATTTAGAGGCACAGCGCCAGCTTCATTTCTGGTAGCCTCTCTGGGCTAGTGTCCCCAGCTTGGCTGCTCGTTAGGGCAGCTGGCTCTGAAAATAAGGAAAAGGTGTACAGCAGGGGAGAAACCTTCTTTTCTGCAGTACCATAAGTGATGCCCTCTCCAGGAAGCTTTTAGAAAGTTGCTTGATCTGAAGGCATCTGGAGGCCTTCTACAGCAGGCAGAGAGCATGGCAACACTCCAGAAAGCTTCCCTGGCTTGAACCAGGATGGCCGATAACAGTCAGGTACTCCAGCGCTGCCGCTTGGTCACTGCCAGCCTTCAGAAATTTGGGAACGGTGGTTCCTCCATCTTGCAGCGTTCCTGTCAGCTTGGCTCTCCCTACACCTCCAAAACCTCACTATTGGGCAGCGAAACACAGCAGCGGTGGGACAGCCCCCCGGTCCTACCACAGACCAAGTCAAGGCCTGGAACCAATGCAGAGCAGAGGCAGGTGAGTTGGAACAGTTTTCCAACCACAAGCAAAATGGGTGTGAATTGATACCATGCGTCAACGGAACACCAATGCAAAACAACTAGATACCGTCAACAGCTTTAAAACCAACTGCGAAATAAAACTTACTTATCGGTGATGGGGACCTCAGACATCAGGGCATCAAGCGCACGACCAAGTTAAGTATGAGTAACTACTGCACTGGCCTCAGGCCTTAAAGCTTTGCAGTTTAACTTGCCCAAGTAAGGCAGCTGATGAAATATCCCCAGGCAGATTGGGACACTGGTGAAATAGCAACCCTTTGGCTATTTTCTTTCACCACACAGGTGAGTCAGCATCCGGACTACGGAAGAAAAATTGGTGTTTCCTTTTCTGTTCAGGACTGCAAAGGAGCTCAGTCCAGTTTCTAGCCTGTTCCTAATAGACATGTATACACACTACAAGAGGTCAACGAACCCAGCAAAGCCATCCACTGTGGCTGGATGCACATACATTGGATGTACGCTGTCCCTTAAATACTACATCTTCCTAGCCTGGACAATCCACTTGCTCTCTGTCCTTTACATTATACAGAGGTTGGGTTGGGAAGAGTTATAACTTAAACTGTGGTAAAATAATACAATTATGAGGCAAGACACAGGAAAATTTTCTATGGAAATTTCCGCAGCCGATCTATTTGTTTATTGCAAGGATGAGGGTGGTTGGACATAAAACACCGGGTCAGTTAAAAAAAACCCTAAGTGTCTGACCTGAATAAATCCATTTTTATGAAATCCACGGGGATGGCTTCTTCAATATAAGAGGGACCTTCAAGTTAAAAGGAGGAAAGAGAAGAAAAGAGTGTGCATAAAAATCAGGTTCAAATCCCTGCTTGGCCTCACTCAGTAAGGACTTTGAATTAGGTCTACAGTTACTTAAATGGCTTCAAGTATCTTGGAATCTCTCTCTAGTTCGTATGATCTAAGTTTCATCCTGAGGCAGAACAGGAAGAACGTTCCGAGCTCTCAAAAATGTTCATGACTTCGGACAAATACATTATACCCAGCTTCAAAACAGACCTGTTCTCTATTTTATCTTATGTAATAGTCTAGATGTCAGTGTTTTCATTCCTTGCAATTGTGCACTCAAAGTAATACAGAGCTCCATGAAAGAAAGTTAATGGATTGGAAGGAAATCTACACTTTTTTTTATATCTCTAAACCACGTGCCTCTTTTCCAGATACCTTGACAGAGGAGAAAAGCATGAAATTTAACAACAGCCAAGATGACAAAAATGAACTCTAACATGAGTTAAGCCTGCTTCAGCCACTCAAGAAGATAGAGCCTGTGAACGAAGCCTTTTTGATCAATAAAAGCCTTTTAAATAAAAGGAAAGCTCTTTCAGACTAATTCAAGAAGTAACCTACAATGGAGAAGATTTGGTCCCTGACGGCCTGGGATGAAACTTGTTTTCTCCTTACTGTTAGTGCCTGCGCAACAACATTTATCTGGACCCATTAGATTTGCTGCAGACGGACAAATAATTAGATTCCAACCATGAACATGTAGGAAATATCCAACACAAAGGCAGAGCTGGTATGTTATAACCGATGCTGCTAAGACTATTATGGTGGCCAGTTCACTTGTGACTGCTCACTCCACCGCCGAGGGAGGAAGGTGTGCTCGCTTACCTGGCAATATGTGCAGTCCTGAAGGACCACGTTGTACCTGTCCTCAGCGGGAAAGGCAAAGCCCGTGGGTGTGCACTTCACCTCCAACACTTAGCAGGTCCAACCTGGGGTAACAGGAATAAGAAATACATGAATATAACAAATAATATGATGGGTGACCTGACAGGAAACCCCAAGCCCAAGCGAAGGAAAAACTGTACCCATAGTTCTGTTTCCCCACCCCAATTCTGCTTATCATGATGTATCTGCTTCTGGTCCAAGGCTTGATCCTCAGGGCTCCCAAGCTGCCATTCACCACCTGTCTGGCACAGCTGATAGAGAGCAAGGAGCCAAGAAACCCGAGACCATTTCTGAGCCAACAGCGTGTGTTCCAGATTCAGTTTTGTTTTCAGATTTCCAGTTTGGAAGATTTTCGTAACTCCCAATGTATTTCTTTTCAGATTTGTCTTGCCTTAAAAATTACTGAAATGTCAGTCATCTTGTCATTTTTGTTATAGAGAGGAAACTATTTTCCATATGCATTTCAGAATCCAAGGATACAGCCATCCTTACTTAGCACATTGTATAACCGTCCATGAAGGGATTTGGTTTCTTTCTATGTGCTTCTCATTTGTTTCCCAGCTCCATTTCATTAATACGATTTCTCAAGAAGTTCGTATCATTAATAAAGCCAAACCACAGGAATACTTCTCATAACTGCTCAATTTCTCTGACACCAAAGGCTAGTAAAGGGTCTCAAACTTTAATTTTGTCATTAAATAGTTCTATGCAAGGTTACTAGTGTTACTAGTCCCATTTTGCTATTAAACAGAGGCACAGAAGAGTGCTAAGAATTGTCCCAGGCCATAAAATAAGTAGAAAAAGACAACCAAACCCTGAGTCCTGATCCACAGCCTCTTGCTCTGTCCCAGTGGACAACATTCTTTCCTACGATTACTAAAAATATTGGGGTCTTCTGTGAAACAGACTGGGATGCTGATTTTTGAGGTGAAATGACCAGCCCAGCATGGGAAATGAGTGTAAGTGAGTGTAATACTCTCAACTTCCTTGTACAATAAACAGCTTAACAACTTGTTTCCCACAGAGACACCTGTATTTTAGTAGCAGATAAGAAATGACACATGTATATACATAGATGCGTTTTCTTTTTTCCTAGTTACAGACACATATATCATATATGCACAAACATAAAATACATGCATATATATATGCATATATCAAAGTTATTAAAATTAGAAGGAACTTTGATGTTGGACTCGGCATGGTCTGAAAAAATGCTAATTACACCCCGGCACAGCTGTGGGAATGAACTGTCTGCTCTGCCACAGCACTGCAGGCACATCAAATGCAAAGGCCTATTTGGAGGAGAGCGCCGAGCCAGGACGTTGCCCTCAGGATGCTTCTTCCCACCCATCACACCTACCACCTGCTCATGAAAACGAACTTCCCACATCTCCACCGGTTAAACCTTGACCCCCTTTCCAGAGCCTGCGCCACCCCACAATACTCGCTCGGTATCACCACAACACCTGGCTACCTAACAATTACATTTTTTTAATTGAAGTACAGACGTATCTACGTAAGCCGGGACGGATGCCTGGACGCCTTTGGTTCTAACGCCAGTGCTCTCATGAATGCTGACTCTTAAAGCAAAACAAGTAAGAAAGAGTAAGCAAACTAACAAGGTTCTAGACTCATTTGTTTCGAATGACAGATAGACAAACATAGTAATTTTTAAATTTTTTTCTTTTTTTCTTCTTTTTTTTTTTTTTTTTTTTTTTTTTTTTTTTTACAAACAGCTTTTTATAACTCAAAACTCAAAATAAGCCCTGACCCAGCTGCGGTGCCATGTTAAACAGTAATTACTCTATATAAGGCTGACCAAATGGGAATATTTGTGGGCCAGTGGAATGAAATTATTTTAGGACTTACACAAACTTTTTCTGGGAGTGGTGAGACTGGCTGCGGGTAATGTGGCGTACCTAAGAAATAAGCGGACACAGGAGGGTTTTTTTTCTTCTTCTTCCAAGCCTCCATTAAAATTCACTAGCTGACATTAAATGACTTTCCCAAATTTCTGCTCAAGGGAAAAGGAAAAAAATAAAGAAGTAGAAGCGATATTTGTATACCCCTCTATAAAAGAGGCTTCACTACGTCACTGTACACATTTTGAGATTCTCCCTCAACGTGGCTACCTGTCACGCCTGCTAAACCACACCCAGACATATGGCAGAGCATAAGTAAGCAAAGGTACAAAGCAAGACCCTTGTAATATTTCATTATACTGCGAGGAAAAATAAAAATTTAAAAAAAAAAAAAAATCAAGCCTCATCTCCAGCTCTTACCTACCATTTGGGTTGCTTCACCATGAGCTACTGTGCAACATCAGCCACCGAAATGTCCATCATCAGGCATTTTCCTGGCTAGGACTGTCACACACACCCTTCCTGGAGACTGGCCTCATGGCAAGTTGGACCTTTTTGCTTGACCTTTGCTTGAAATGATGCTAAACTACATCAATACACATTGCAGAGTAATTTGTCATCCTGCCTACACTAAGGATGCACTCACATTCCTGATCTTTTGGCAATGTTTGGGCCCACTGAATCTGTCTGCTGAGGCTAAGGGATGAGGAGCTCATAAATCCAAAAACTCCCTCATCCTCTCAAATATTTAGTTCGTCGTTGCCAAGTGCCTGATTTCGAAGCAGGTGAGGCAGCGCAGCCTGCAGAGCAAGCAACAAAAGTCCTGTAACCTGAGGCATGTCCTGCCTTGTGGGAGGGTGGGGATCTCTGTGGGGAATCCTAGAAGAGGCTGACAGAGCTTTCAGAGTGGCAAGGCTCAGTTCAAAAAAACTGCAAAAATTAGTGGCATGCCATTCTGGTGCAAGTGGCAGTTTTCCAGTTTCCAAAATATCCCTCCTCCTTATGTCATGGTAAAACAGAGCAAAAATGGAAAGTGGTTTAGCAAGTAGGAACATTGCAATTCAAAATAGAATCAGAGAGGATTAAAGCAAATACCCAGACTGTTCTAACCTGTGTTTACGGCCCAAATACTGTACCAATTCCTGTTATTTTCAGGGGTTTCTTCCTGTGTTGTAACATTCTCTCTGGGATTAAACTTGGCCCATGCAACATATGACTCATCTGACTACAAATCCCTGGGCATATGCTGCAGGTTTTGCAGATGCTTATCACTGACAACCCATCCTACAGCCTCAGAGCCCAAGGCAGTACATTACACGTGGGTTTTTGCTGGAGGGGTAGGAAGAAAATGACAGCATCTGCCTGACACTAAATTTTCATCCTTAATTAAGGAATTCAAAAATAAGTCCATTTTCTGAGCAGGATGGTGGGTGGAAAATAAAATAAAGCTGGTTTTTTGTGATCTCAGTGAAACTCAAGTCCATTTTCTAGTTAATATGCATCCTTGCACCCAGGAATTTGAACTTAAAAGCTCATTGCTATGGAACTCATGTTACCTGCAGCACCAAGCGCCGGCAATGGCCAAACTAACCCGGGGTAGGACTCCTCTGCCTTCACGGATGTAGAACAGGTTCACTGTTTTCAGGTTTGCTTCTCATTCTACCTGACTTTCTGCATCCCAGAACATAACTTCTTTTTATGTCTGTCTCTGATTAGTACTTCGAACTCCCTCCACATGACATGATCATTCAACACTGAGTCCACCCTGCTGTTCTTCATTCTCTTTCAATGATTTGCACAAGTGCCAGTCCCGTACTGATATCACTTAGAGACACAGTAATGCCTTTAGAGTTACAGTGTTAAATTCACAGGTAAGGTCAATTTTAGGTGGAATGAACCACAAGATGTAGCAGGAGGTAACTCAAAGAATAAAAATTGATAGAAGAGAAAGAGCAGGAGAAAGAGAGAAAGAGAAAAAAGAGAACCACGCAGACGCAATGGACTTGTGTAATACACCACAGCCTTATAGTACCATTGTACAAATATAGCAACAGGTTATAAAGCTTCTGAGCTCTTAATTATCAGTTCAATTCAGAATTGGTAAGTCTCTTCTAATCAAAAGGAGCAAAAAACTAATCACTTCAGTTGACTGGATGCTGAGCATCTCACCTATAAACAGGTCCTCCTTAGGCTGTTTGCCAGTGGGAAGGAGCAACCATGAACTGGGACAGCAGCTTCTGTGGTGCAGTTCACCGGTATTGGCAGATCCTGCAGAAGAAGGACATTCATACTCAATAGTGGAATTAGATGTGATCTCTACGTTTTACTGAGTCATTGACGGCTGGAGAGCCCAGCTCTGTTCACATGCTGAAAGTTTGATATATGCCTAAAAAGAGAATGAGTCTGGGCCTGGAGAATTCAGGGATTTCAGTACATTGGTAAGTGCATGAGAGTCCAGCTGACTGCAATGGACATGCCTGTCAGTACCAGTTAATCAAGAGCCAGAGCCTCTCACTGAAACACCACCTGAGGTCAGACGGGGCTGCACCACCTTCTCCAGTGTTTCTCTACTGAAATCAGCAGAGTTACATCAGCAGAAGGTAGGTAGCTCAAGGTACTTGTCGACCTTTAGGCATATACCTTACCTGTAGAGAAGCAGAGCTTCCTAACACAGAAGCTGTGAGCCCTCAACTCAAGGCTCTGTTGACTGCCAGGAGAGGTGGACATCTACCTTCATGGCCCTCATCCACTGTCTCAATGCTCCGCTGGCTAAGGACAGCTCCACATTCACATTTCTACTTTCATTGGCTAAGACCGGACTCATGTGAATACCATCCTTAGTCTCTTCTTAGATATATGAACCCGCAACCTTCCTTTAAACACAGTCAGGGTAAGCATGACACAGACTACAAGATAATTAAAGAGAACTATGGAAAACAAACACACATACCCTTTGTTCCATTGGATTGCTCTAAAACACAATGCTGTGGTTTATTCTTCTCTCTCAATCTGCCACCAACGCTCAGCTACATGGGAGAAAACAAATTTAAATTAACCTCAAACTTTATGTCTAGTTCATTATTAACTCATTCTAAACCGTGCTGAACCTCTTACATAGACACTTCGCACTACAACTCCAAGCTATAGGGCTAATAAAGCAACAAAAACTGACAGCAATTATAGACCTGGGCTATATTCTGAATTAAAATACAAGAAACAAGTAATAATGTTTATAAAAACAGCAACGACAACAACAAAAAATCTGAGCACTGCAAAAGTTACTTAACTTCCCAAGCTCAAAATGTTCATTGCAGTCTTTAAGTCCGAGATGTGTGTATGTGAAAGACGACTGCTCCTGCAGTACAAGTAATACACCAAGTTTGTACAAATACTGTATTGTACAAATATTCATCCGTTAATTTCTACAATAACTATGTCAGGTAGGAACGTTAACACTGCCCCTAATATTACTGATAAGTAGGCTGAGACAGAAGGGTGGAGATGATTGTCTAAAGTGAATAAGTAAACAATGAGAACTCCAAAGCATCCTCCCATCTCTGAGTCCACGTAGGGATTTTTTCAATTTAAGAAAGCAAAAAATTCTTTGGCATAGTTTGACCCAATTCCAACTGAAGTTTGAAGACTTAAAAAAAACCCAACACAGTGGACTTCAGCTCGCACCGTAGGTTCATAGCTAATGAAGCATTTATGTTACACTAAAAATGTGGCTTAGCTTAAGTATTCATTTCTAGCTATCAACTGAAGTGAAAACATTAATTCATGTAAATCAATATTCCCTAAACAATAATTTTCCTCTAGAACTTTTCTTCTTTTTTAACATAAACTCTTATCTAACATAGCCCATTTAAAGTATTATATATGCAGAGTTCAGCAATTAGCTCTGTAAATTGTTTTCCTCGAGTGTACGGAAGGTTACATTGCATAGTGAAGTATAAAGTGTATGCAACAGTGAATGAAAATCTCTCTTTGAGTGATGATTATCTTTCAAAAAGGCTGGGATAAGGGACAGATTACCAAAACGAATTCAAGCCAGCTATTAGAGTTCTACTTGTACATCTGAAGTCCCCTGTTATTTCATGCAAGTATCCACTTCCAGTCCATCTTCGGGGGCTTTCAAATGTAATTGTTTATATGTAACACCCACAGGCTGCATTTTCCTGAAAAGATGGCCAGAAAAATCCAGTCTGAGGAATCAACAAGCAAGCAAACAGGAAATGGGTGCAAAGAAAAGCGCAGAAAGAGGGAAGGGACAGTGCATAAGACAGCCAAATGAAGGCAGGAGTTGGCACTGAGGGTACTTCAGATGCTACTGAAAGTGAGGACAAGGGTGGAGAGGCTGCACCTTGTCTGTCCGCTAATTCCTGAGAGTCAGAGATTTATAGAAAACCAGTGTTTCGCATGGAGGTTGTAAAAGACTGCTGGAAGTCACCTAAGCCATCCTTCTCCTCCAAACATGGCTAACCACAAAATTGAATCTGGTGTCATCTACTTGAGCTCTGAAAATCCCCAAGAATAGAGATCCCACAGCCTCGCTGGGCTCCAGGGCTGCACCACTCTCCCAGCTTTGGGGTTTTCCCCTCTCTTATATCCAACCAGAGTTTCCCTTGTTGCAGCTATGACAAGATTTTTTTTCCAGTTGTTTAAAGAAGGCTTCACTTGGCCCTTCCTCTCAGTCAGGTGGTTCGCAGGAAATGCCCACCATGACACCCTTTCTGTGGGCCTCCCCACTCTGACCCTGACCCACAAGCTCCCAAAACCCACTGCTCCTCCTCTGCACAAAACACAACCCTCTCTCCTCGTTTTCCGTGTACATCTTTGTCAGAGTTGTATCCACCCATCGCAACACTCCAGTCATGTGCACTATTCCACCATGCTTGCCATTCCGGCAAACCTTGATTAAAGCCTTAGTACTAGTGTACTAATTAAACAGAAGTACCGTTCCACACACTAGGTGAAGCAAGGCACACACATACTAAGAGGGTGAGTTGCCCAGCATCAAGTGTTAGTGACAGAGCTGTGAAGACAATATAG
This sequence comes from Phaethon aethereus, assembly GCF_964289735.1. NCBI lineage: Eukaryota > Metazoa > Chordata > Aves > Phaethontiformes > Phaethontidae > Phaethon > Phaethon aethereus. The sequence continues at coordinate 3,715,229 of NC_138599.1, forward strand.
GAACCCAAACTCCTCATCTTACGTGTTACCTTTTAGACTAAACAGCCTTTGACAATGTCCTAGAGGGAAAAATGAGAAGGAAAACTTCTCATGGAGAACAGTAACAAGGGGCCAGATGCTCAGCCGATCAAAATCAGTGAACTCCACTGCCTTCAATGCAATTATGCCGATTTACATCAGTTGACAATGTGACCTATATAATGAAAACTAGCTTGAAGCAGCTAAGGAATATAACCCTGATTTATTCCAAACACATTATATTTAACACTGTCACTTATCTTTTACATGCCAACATGCAAGCTCAGGAGACAGACACATTTGGATACTCACAGTTGGGAATCGTGTTCTTGCAATGCTCCTAGATGATGCACATACTGTCTCTATTTGTCTTCACCCTTCCCAATGGCATGGTGCCCACGAAACAGGCTGATTAGCACTTGCCCTGGGCTATCAAGGCAAGGCAATGGTATGTTTAGATCAGCAAACTGCATAACAATATAAATGTCATCTATTCTACAAGAAGCTTTGGCAGTATTTGCATCTTGTGCTTCATTGCATGTATGTGCCAAAAAGAAACTCAAAGACTTGCAAAAGAAAGACAGCCATGGGATTCACCAAGCCCTCCTGGCTGCCAAAACGTGCTGTATAGCAGTGGGTGCCTCATCATAATCCCCAAGGACCATCTACCAGGTGTCAAATTGTATGTAACGTGAACACTACTGGTACATATATATATATATATATATATAGCCTTTTTTGTTCAGCCAGGCTCATAAGCAGAAAACGAACCACAAACAGTGTGTTTGGCACAGTTCAAGACATGATCTGTACACTTGCCCAGAAAAGATGGCATCCAGCCTAAACAGAATAGCCCTGGGTGGTCACTAGCTGGTTGTGCAACAGCTTTGCTGACGGGGCAAACTGTAGCAATACCTAGCAGATACAATGGGTAATTGGCTAAGGACACCAAGCTTAGGACACTAGCTGGAGTGCGTGCCAGCCCTCTAATGGCCTGGCACTCATTAGCATGTGATTGTTACTGGAGACCTATATGACATGAAATGATGGTCTCACTCCAATTCCTGGTGAGCAAATGTCAGCACCATTATCACAGTGAGCATCCATCTTAGTGGTCCTACCAAAGAAGCCAAAGACCGAATGGGAAGAAAGGCTGATCTATGTCTCATTGTCAGTGGAGGGGACTTTCCAGGACAGAGCCGGGGCAAACTAGCAGGGTCCAGAACTGGTGCCTGTACAAGTCCTACCTAATTCTTTAGCAGATAGGGCAGGATGCGGAAAGAGGAGATACAGAGCAGGAAAGATGTATTGGAAGAGAGCGAATGCTGTCAGACAAAGGTAGGAAAGAGAACTCTGCTGATAAGCAGAAAAACATCATGGTGCTCTGTGGATTGTGGAATAACACACCCAGATCGTCAGAAACAGAAACTGCATTGTAAATATGCAGCTAAACAGGACACTGGAGCAAATTCGAGGAATGTTTACCAGATTTCACAGGTCCTTCTCTGCAGTTTAGGTTTTGTTCACACGCTAGGAACCAATAGCAGTGTTAAAGGTGAACGCCTCAACCTTTCTCTGTCAATCCAACAGCCTAAGGCAGAGCTCTCAGCACTCTGGAGTCTTCTAACAGTTTCCTCCTATAGCAAACCCAAGAGCTTTCTGCATAGTTTGTATAAATTCATAACCAAATGCTTTATCCTGACTACTTATTAATGCCTATTATTTGCCTTATCGAAATTTAGTTTTCCTGACCAACATACAAACCACTTGACCTAACTGTTGTTCCAGCCCCCGTTTATGAGCGAGCCTTCCTTCTCTGCGATACTCCTTCGTTGTTCTGTATAACTTCGTTGCATTTCTACTTCATCATACAAGTCTTGGTCAATGCTAGAACCACAGCGCAGACAGTAAGACTACAGAGTGACTCTCCTAAAGAGCTTATGCAAAGTGTCACTTAGCATTAAATTTCTGTTTGAAAATGGAAGTTTTTTATTCTTAATTATGCTAATGAAAATCAAAAATGATACTTCGTATTTCCAATATTAAAGTGGACCCCTTAACTTTTTGAGAATCCTTAGTCATATCCTTCTGCTATTGCATATCCCTCATAAATTCATATTTGCAATACTTTATGTTAACAACTTCTTTTACTTCTGAAAATAGAAATTGGCCTGAAATGTTTTTGTTTGGTTAGCAGTATCCAGATGCATTAAACTTCCATTACATAAGAGGATTTGTACTTTATACTAAAGTTTTCAGGAAAGAGATATTTAAAAGATTATGAAATATGCTTGGGAAAAAAAAAAAAAGCACGTTGGAACATATCCATCAATATTTCAGTATAAATTGTTGAAGCACCAGAAATACATGGTGCAATTATCTTTCAGAATGTATAGCTCCTAGCACTGATCTTTACATTTAACATAAAAAATGGCTTAATACTTAGGAAATGAACATCAATTAAGACACTGGGAAAAATTCTGTTATAACTGAGTACTGAAACTAATGGCCCTTGTGCATTTGTTTAAAAAGTCTTTGCTACTCTGACTGTATCAAGCGTAAGTGGCCTTTTATGTGATATACTTGCCAATGCAAATCTTTCTACAAAGTCAGGTCCTTTCTGACTACTGACCAGAGATCAGATTTGGACTCTCACAGCAAGCAGAGCCATACTGTATATGAAATCTTAACAAAGCCAGCGCTACTTAAGATGAGCTAGACAACTGGAGTCTGGCTCCAAGAAAGCATTATGTAAAAGGACTTGGATTTCTCTCAAGGGTTTTGGTTTTTTTAAGAAAAAACAATTAGAGACAATTCTGCTAACATGTCACAGAGTCAGTCATTTTCTGTTTGTTTTTCTTCCCTATCTCATATTCAGCCTTTGCAGAAATAGGTCCTAGTTGCCTATCTACTGACCTACTTGTTTTCCAAAGTGTCTGATGAATCAGCCTGGGGTTTGATCACATACGCTGTCAATACTAGGTTCACCTGTGGCATGTATATTTAAGATGACAAACGGGGCAGGTTTTGCAATGGTAATGTGGAACACAAGAAGAGCTCAAACAAAGAATCCCATTGACGTAGCCGTGTTTTGGATCAGGCCCACTGTGAATCTGAAGATGAAATAAGAAGCAGGATGCCTATTCCCTTCCAGTACATATGCAAAGTTCTCTTCTCACACACAATGGAAACAGTTTTACACTGATGTAGATCACGGTCCATGGATAATCAGCCCGCTATTCACTTCCCCGGCTTTGCGGAAGCGTAATCAGGAAAGCATTATGAAGAAAAACCTGCCCTGCAGGGATAGACTTGCTTTAATAATGTTTATGACTTGTCCATATTGTATTTATGTCTGGAAGTTGATTTCTTGGGTTTTCCCACCCTTCCCCCACTCTCATCCCCAAAGACAATTTGCAGGCTGAATCCTCCACCAGGATAAAAGGGGGAAGCACCAGTGACTGATGGACGGTACTCTCTATCAGCTCAAGATCATATCCAGAAATAATGCTTGATTTTACCTAGCATACAGGTCAAAGCTCACCTTTTCCTGAAGTGACTGGTTGAAAAACAAGTCCACGCTTCACAAATTAACAGGTTTGGACTGAAAGTGCAACACTTACTCCGGTCAGCTGCTGTCCTCCTGTCACACTTGTCTGGAAAACAGTCCAGATTCACACCACAAATAGCAATAATAAAAGAAAATGATTGAAGACTTCCCCGGTATCTGCCAGGCTCGCAATTTTTATTGAGCCTTACAAATGTGTCATCAATACTAGTTCTTTTAAAGCCATCAATCTTAGTCACCCAAATCCATCACAGGAAACAAATCCCAGAGAGGAACCAATCTGCAGAGCAATTGCAGAAAGACAGGCTGTGAGAAAACCCATGCAGAAATTTGCTTCATCTATGAACTCTCAGACAGGTTCTGCAGGCAGAAATCTGCTGGGTTTGCTGCTGCTGTGTTATTCCGCTCTGATTTCACTGCTCTCTTCTGCAAAATCTGCCTCAAACTGCCCAATTTTCCGACGCTTTCAAAAGTCACCAAACATCGAAGCTTATTTTGGCTTGCGTGGCGGTTAAATTTGACGGCAAAGGCATGCACTGAAATTAAATTTCCAGGGCAGAAGATACATAGGAATTGATAAGCGAGAGGAATTTCTTGGGCTTTTTGTTACATTTCGCTGTTGTCAAAGTGCTTTGACTAACACTGCCGTAAGCGATGAAAATTCCCAGGTACCACTAATTTTGTGGGTGGCTGTTTGCTTCGATCCAAAGCTGACTCTATCCAGGGATGGTTTAAGCCATCAGACACAAAACCTTTCAGACACATCTCCTGCCTGGCGGGCTACTGGCCGCGCCTGGACTTGCAAACGATCAACGCTCCCGAAAATAGAGCACAGCCCAGCTTAACACACTACACCCCAAAATGACACAAGGCCACCTTTACCGGTTTTGGACCCAACCCACGCTGAAGCACGGAGCCTGTTTGGGCTCCCCAAACTCCAGGCTGCTCTGCGGCTCCTTCCAAGCCCCAGACCAGGCGCCCGCTTGCACACAACCACCGCGGAGGGCAGGCAAATCCCATCCTGAGAGTGCCCTGAACTGCACTGGGAATAGCTGCAGAGGTCGCAACCCAAATGAGAGAGACGCCTTTTGTTGATGGCCTTGGGGCACTCCCTGACTTCTGCAAGGATGTGGAGCAGCAGGAGCCACTTGCAACGGCTCTGACGGCCTCTTCTTGGCAGCAAGTGTGTGCATGCAGCCAAGGGCAGGTGGAGAGGCAGCGTCTACGGCTCTTCTGCCTCTGGACTTAAATCTTTGTTCTGTTTTATAACGCCAAGGTTCTTCTAAAAAACACAAAATAAACAAGTAAGTCATGTTTTCTCTCTCCTGTGCACGACCCGGCGCCTGTATTTGTCTACAAGAAAAGCCCCTGAAAGCCACAAGGTTTCTTTTTTATTTACCTCTTTTATCTTTGCTTCTTTTCTGTGAAGTAACCCAACCTTGGTTTAGTATAAACCTAGCCAGAAACAAAAACCCTCTTGAATTCCTCTTCATTATAAATGGATTGTCAATGTGTTAAATAAATCAGTGAAAATGGAAATCCAAAAATAAATAGCCATCCTGCTGTTGCTATGACAACTCAAATTTTTTACCTGGACAGAGATTTTATGTTTCACAGTTAGTAATCACTGAAAAGGAGGGTCACATTTTTTTTAATCCTGGCACATTTCACCACCTACCCCCAACATAAAAAAAGGGATTATTTTTGGTTACTTTTTAGCAAATGAGGGAAGATCAAAGCGAGGAGCTATTTTTCATTCCAGACAGGAGAGACGAGATACACATACCGTTTACAACAACATAGCTTGTAACATCTACTCAGCCCAGAAAAAACAGAAAGCACAAAATATTACAGGCGGATTTGAAAGACTTTAATGTGGCCTTGCTATGCAAAAAGCATGACGTGTATAGAATAAGCTTAACATCATTTGAAACCGTATTTTGGCTCATATGTTAGGGCAATTTTACTACGGCACAAAGAAACACCATCTCAGAATGTCAGCAGAGGGTAAGTATTTTGCAACTTGTGCCATCGTTCATGCCAGCGAAACGTGTTTCTCGATGACCCAGCGATCAAGACTGCAAAGTTAATACGCTGCCTAGTCCTTAAAAGGGTGGAAATCAACCCAGTTCCCTCAAAGTCCGTGGCTAGGGAAGGCCCAAACCTTCAGAGCCACACATTACAGCAGAATTAACTTCTGGGTCATATCTGCCATGTGATGGGAAGAGACGCTGCCATCCTCTGGGATGGTAAATAGAGGGAAATTCAGCAGAGCCACTAAGGGGACCCCAGGTGTCACAGAGCTTTGAGCTGGTATCACCTGGGAATCCCTCGGCCAGCCCAGAAAAGTCACATAAAGGTCTTTTATCTCATTTTACCTGCCGTAAATAGTCTGCTTAGCACCTCCTTGTCTGGAGGCTGGTGGGTGGATTCACTAAGAAACGGATCAGATCAGAGAACACCTTCACCTCTTGGCCGGTAGACATTTGCAAGCAAGCCTTCCCTTCACCCTGTGAGCTGACAAAAAAGCCAAAAGCTCTAAAAAGTTCAGAAATTCAAAACACAGTTAAAAAAAAAATATCTCTTGAAAATCACGTCACTTCGGTATGTTTCCATTGGCCAATTTCTTTGTAAAATGTTTACAGAAATAAGACGAATTTTCAAAACAACATTGTCTTGACCAAAATATTTTCTTCAGTTTGAAACTTTGTAACTCGCTTCCAAAAAAACATTTAGAATCGGGGGTAGGGAGAAGGCAGCACAGAACCAAATGGATTCTCACGGAAAGTCTCCATAAACCAGCGTTTTCCGCAAAAAATACCTTTTGTCAGAAAACGTCTTGACCTGCATTAAACATAATTAACCCCAGTCAAAATCTAGCCTAATGGCAATAAAACGCTAAATACTCCCCAAAGCAGACACAATATCCCCAGCAGTAAAACGATGAATTCTCACAGAATCACGGCCATGGTAGATATTTTTTACAATCAAACGCTTGCGCAGTTTTGTTACTAATGTATGTTCTACCAGCCCAAGTCTGTATCCAGCTACTCTTATTTTACATAGATATGTATACACACATATGCACACATACTGTGATCGTGAAAGTGCTCTAAACAAATATGGGTGTTTGCATCCTGACTTGCCCGAGCAGCAAAGCAGACTGTTCAAGTGGCAGCCGGTGAAAGCAAGCATTCAATTCTGCTCAGAGGCTCGTTTTCCTCTAAAAGGGCCTCTCAGACCCAGTGACAACTCTTAGCTGCCTGAGAAAAAACACTGAAATAAAAAAAAAAAAAAAAAAAGAACCTATTTTCCAGTGCAAAGTAATCCCTGTTCCATTGCCATGGCACCAGACATCCGTCTCTTTCTTTCATTGACCAGACGAGGTCCTCCTCAGCCCCGAGCTTCTTTTAAAAAAAAAAAATATATTTTTTTTTTTGTTCATGCGTGTGTGTGTGCGCCTGAATTTGTTTCCTTGGGAGGAAAAGGAGTCATTAAAGTATTAGTTTAGGTTGATTGATTCTTCGGGGACAGAAGAGGGTTCTGGGGCTTTGTAATCTCTGACATGATCTCAAAACAGAGGCTCTTCAGCATGATACAATATTGAAATACTAAAAGGAAGATGCAGCTTGCCCCTCGCAAAGCCAAACAGCACAGTTCAGAGGCTGGCAGTCAAATCTCTTCCAAAAACTTGACTTCTTCAAGGTACAGGGAACGCTAGCGAAACAGAGGAGTATAACGTAATCTCGTTTTCCTTTAACTTTAGAGCAGTTTGTACACATGGTATGGTTCTGAAATGCCCTTTGCCACGGCAGCAGCTGAGAATCTACCTGGCCGTAGGTTGCAGCAAAATATAAAAAGAGAAGAAAAGCAAAAAGCAATAACTGAGTCAGTGTACAACGAAAAAGATGGGGGTGGGCGGTGGAATCCGTGCTCAAAGAAATGCCAATGCAGTAAAACACACAAACACTGCGGAGATTACCAAAACCACCTGAGCTCTGCCCCGCGTGCTTTCGGATACCCGCCATCCTCTCCTAATTCCCAAGCTAAGGAAAGCCAACTGATTCCCAGCTTCTTTGGGTGAACAGAGTAGTACAAAAGTGCTGGGTAGTGCTGTTGCTTTGTTTCAGTAGATTATTGTGTCGGGAAAGTTTAAAAGACTTATCCCTGGGTATCCGCTGCAATTTGCGCTGCGCGCAGGGGATGTTGCAGGTGCTTGGCTTTTTCAGGAATGATCCAGCACCTTGGCGGGGTCTGGCTCCTTGGTGGCAAGAAAACACGCATGCAACTGGGTGTGCTGCGTGTGCTGACTTTTCTTGAGGGGAAAGAGAACCTGTGCTCACTGATGGGTTTTGTAGGAAAAACAAAAGAAAATCTCTCTCTCCCACAGAAGGATACGTCTTTGGCTGCAACTGATGTGGCTCTATTAATGAATAATGCTAAAGAACCATCCTGTGTGCCTTCTCTCCAACAAGAGTCCTGACAAGACAGATGGCTCAGAATTGCCTAATGCCACGGTTCACCTTTTTATTTCATAAAAAAATCAATTTTCTGTGGCATCCGCAGGCCAGTGCAGGAGGAAGCAGAGAAAGGGAGCAAATGCATATGCAGTGCACACACAGACTGCGCCGCTGATGGCGCACGCGCCGGCACACACACACACAGAATTGATTCCCTGTGGCTCCTGCAGTCTGATCAATTTTGCATTCAGTGCAGACCTAGAGTGAATTTATTACTCCTCGGAAACTTTCTAGCAGAAAGGGAGATGGATCCATTATGGCAGAGGCCAGGGTTTCAAGCAGACACCTCCCGCAGTCCCGCTGCAGTCTTTGACTCAGCCCTTTCTACAGTGCTTCAGGTAAGAGCGCACCTGATTTAAGACCAGCAGCTTCAACATCAAGGGTCACACGAATGTTACTGGCGTTATGGCATTTCCCAGAGGCACTATTTGGCACGGAGGCCCCATTATACCACCCAAATTTTGATATTTAGATTGCAAGACACAGCAAGAGAAAAGGGAGAAGGAGAAACAGAAAGGTGAGGTGACTTAAAACACACTAATGATATCATCAGCAACAAAACTGAGACACTCCCAGTCCAAACCACTTACCAATCTGTAGCCCACTCCTCCTACCCACGGCCAAGAGGACCCTTTTCTTGGACATGTGGGATAAAGTTTCTGTGTAACATTCTGGATGCTTTGGCACTTGCATCTCTCAGAAATCATCTCCCACTCCAGTAAGGAAAATATGTCTCCCCTAGTTGACACAACTGTGAAACTAACTTCTGTCTGTCGCTTCCACGTGTGACAGGACCACGTACAGAAACCCAGAAGAAACCTTCTTCTTTGACAGGGCTCCATTTCAGGGTCAGGATTTCCAGGGCCCTCGGAAATAGAGGATATTGTTCTATTCCAGCAAAGTCTGGGCTCCAGGAAGATTCTCTGGCTCATTTTATATGCAACAGTGGGTTCAACATCCATGTTCAATCTCTTTTGCCATGTGCAACCAGGAATCACATTAATTCAGCCCAAGAGGGAAGAAAGAAGAGAGAAGACTGTTCATCACCTCACTCTCCCTGGAAATGATGGATAACAGTAGGGGAATGCTACTTCCTTAAGCTGGGGGGGCATTATGTGATCTCTCTTCACTTTTAGTGCTCTCTTTCAATTTAAACCCAGTTTGTAATTCAGTGCCTTCCCCAGAATATATTCCTGCCTCCTTTCAAATGTCTGGATAGAAGTTATGAACTCCAATGTGATTACTGCCTCAAAAAGCAACAGGAGTACGATGGAGCAAGATGGCAGATGTTAGACAATTAGTCAGGAGCACGTCTGCAGCTTGATGACCTTTATGATGAGACTCAGTTTCTGGAAGATGAAGCTCGGATATGGATATAAAGTTGGCTGCTTACCCCTACCTCTGCTTTGAGACAAACAAAATCTCACTACCTACACTCAGAAAAATATTGCAATACTTCAAGCCCAGAAGTTTCAAACCCGATCTCCCATTTCATTTTCTCACCCCCAGATACCGTGATGGATTTGCTCTTAGCTAGCAAGACCGTCCATGGCAGACAGATCAGGCACCTGATGTGAATTTTTCTGCCTGTTTCTACTCATGCCTCACACAACCTCTCCTGAGGATGCTCTAGGATTGGCCCTAAACTGCCTTCTACCCATCATGATTTTTACCTAGACAAATAAAATTGAAAGCACTACCGAATCAGAACGGTGGCATTTCACACCTTCTCGTAGGCACAAACTCGGCTGTCAGGTGCCAGCCAGGGGAGAACCCATCTCCCCCATTGCCAGTCCTGCGAGACCCACTAAAACCAGAGCCACACCGACTACAGCTGAGCTGCAGCCGGCGGCCGCAGATCCAACGCAGCTCCCTTACACGGCGCGCAAATTAACGCCGGCAAATGCGTTACGGCGGGCTGAACCTGATACGCAGCAAAATTACGTTCTGCTATATAATTCCAAACAGGTCCTTCACCAGGATATTGAAAACGATACCCCTGCAGGCAGATTTGCCAAGGTCCTATTGTCTGTGCTAGTCTGCAACGCTTTCCTCCGTGGCCAATTCCACAGGCTACCAGAAGAGGGGGATCACATACAGTACTGACCAAAAGGTGAGTTTACCACCAGAACGCGTTTTCGTTCAGCAGATTTTTTTATTAATTTGATTTTGCCCTTTCTCCCTCCAATTCCCACTGGTGACAGAAAAATAGTAAGGGAAAAAAAGGCTCCTTCCCAAGAATCCCTGTGCCGTGTGAACAAAGCTGCAGGCAGTGAGGTAAGGTGTTAACACAGAAATTTATGGTGGGTTTAGTAGGAAGAGTGTGGGTTTAAGTCAAACCACACTAAATTAAATTAAAAAAAAAAGAAAAAAGAAAAATTTAGTTACTGAGACAAAGTAATAATGGAACAAAAAGGAATCATAATGGAAATTAATGGGTCTCTGAGCAGCTTTTATGGACCTGATTCAGGTTCCATGCATAAAGTTGCAATGCAGTGGTACAATGCTGACAAACAGAACCTGGCTGCAGTAAGCTAGTGCAGAAATCAGACCTATTGATCTTTTTCTTCATTTTTTGGAGAGAAAAGGCAATCCAGACACAGAAGGAATTGAGCAGAAACTTTACCAGTACTACCTGAAGTGAGGGAGAACCCAGTCCCTGGATTGGCCCAGACTTCACGTACCCCACAAGCAGTGAAAGCCTTAAAATATACTGTTAGAGCTGAAGAGAAATCTTAGAATTCAAGGAAAAGCCCTGAACTCTAAAGCCATTAGTAGACAATGAAGAATTTATCAGCTTTTCCTGCCCCAGCCTGCAGTCTCGTGAGCTGTTCTTTAGGTAGCGGTGTTGGCTGACATGAGTTCTCACTCCCTCTCTGCTGTCCATCACCCGACCCTACGCCCATTTTCCTAGCGCAGACGTGCCAGGACACTGCGCAGTAGCCAAATCCCTGCTGTCTCAAACATCCCAAAATGCTCGCTATAGCAGCGTACCCGCAAGGTACTCCGGTGCCCTAAAGGCACCCGAAGAATTGCAGTCATACTGACAGAGAGGGCTCTCACTTTGGTTTACAGTGATTTACCTTTTTTGATTTGAAGAGCAAGAATGCCTAATTTAGCAGATACTGGCATAAGAGAGAAGTGGATCAGGCACCCACGTCCTGTAGGCTGCCACACAAATCCCTGTCATAGTCCGTAACTTTCTCCCCATCACTTCTAGCAGGTTGATGCAATGCATTACCATGCAGCAAAGGGAAAAAATCTCGTTAGATATTGTGGGACAAATCCTCTACTGGCGCAAATCAAAACCAAGGAGGGATGTATGCTGGTTGTATTCAATATATGTCGTATATATGGATGTATTCAAGGTGGAGCCCAGGTGCTTCCCAAAAAACCCTACCAAAAAATAGAATCTATTTTCACTGGCTTACTTTCACAGAAGAAAGAAGCCAGCTTCAGAAATAACCCAGCCAGCCCCCTGGGGAGAAGGAAAAAAAGCAAAAGCAAACCAGGCTCCTTCTGGTGTCCCAGCAGCCGCAGTACAGACGGGGCGGGGGGGTAAGTCTGGCCCAGGAAGGGCTGGGACCTGGGACCCCAGGCTGGAGGGGGCACACCCGCTAACCCCCGAACAATCGGATGAGCAATCTTTGTCAGGAACAAAAGACATCTGCTGAGTAAAACAGGAATTGACTCAGAACAAGGACAAAGCCAGACAGTATCACATGACACACCAGTCTGTTCCAGCAAGATGCCAGGGTCAACGGCAACTAATGCACCCAATAAGTCAAGAGGAATCAATAATGCTAAATAACTCGGTGTCTTCTATATGAAGCAAATCAGTGCAAATGCAGTTAAAACGGTCTCTGCGCTCCGCACGCTGCAGACTGAAATCTGATTGAAGTCCATCATGTGACACGTCGGCATTGGCAGTCTGAGGTTCCCACAGCTGCGGTAAAATGTCTTTTCAAGCTTGATATATGCATGAGGCAGGTTTGAATATGGATGTTTGCTACCCATCTTTTTTTAGAGACCTAAAATGGGAGGAGAGCAAGGAGACACTGGATTTTTAGAAACACATACATATTGCCTACGCAAAGAGGCTGTTTAATAACAAACCCCACTTCCAAACCACCCCCTCACCATTAAAGTATATTCCAGCTTCTAAACGCTGTCTGTGCATTTGTGTGTGTGTATGCACAATACACACGCAAGGAATACACGCCTACCCAAATCATCCATCAATAACCAGCCAACACCACAGATGTTGCAAGCAGCAATGACTGTGCCACGAGGAAGGTCTGAGCCTAAAATTTGGAAGGGTCCTCATTCAAGTCCCTAAAATACCATCGTGCTCTGTTTAGCTTTGGGTCAGGTCACTTAGCCCCTCTGTGCCTCAGTTCCCCATTTGTAAGACAGGACAGCACCACTGCATTCTGCCTTTGGGATGCTATGAGAAGAATACATTAGCAAAATAGGACACACCCTGATATTACAGTAATATAGGCCAGGCGAGGACCTACATTTACGTGAGAAGACTTATTATATGCTTTAACCCAATTATTAACAAACCATTTACTCAAAGTTAACTACAACCCGAGAAAGTGTCAAACTCATATTAGCCAATATTTCAACACGTCCTTCTCTTTCTCCACGGCAGACTTGGCATGCAGATGATTTTGCATCATTACGCAAAACGGCTCACTTATTTCAACCTCCCATTCCGAATTGTCAGGTGATATCCTAAGTATTGTCCTCAAAAGTAAAACTAAGAAAAAATATCCCCTCCTTACTTTGGATTCAAACTTGGACTATTATCACTCAAGGAAGGAAGCTCAGCTCCTTTTGTCTGACCACCTGTAGTTGAGTACAATGATTCCACCTCTGCGTATTGAAAAAAATGAACATTGATCTTCCCTTAATAAATCTCACAAAGCTGTGGAAAGATTACACGCCCCTTGGAAACGTCCTAAAAATTCTAAAATATATTATGTTTTATACTTTGGTTGAGAAAGTTTGCAAAGAACGCAATATTTTAAAGTTTCATCTTCTACTTTTTAACACCTCTTCTTTCATTACTAAAGGCTGCTATGTGCATCTTTCCGTACACGTTCAACTGTTCAGTCCACCTTGGCAATTGCTGGCACTGTAATGCGAATTTTATTGTTAGATGGCACAGCACTATAGGGAAAACCACAATCCAAACCACGCGAACGAATCCTAACCAGTTCAAACCAAGAAATACAGGAAAGGGAGGCGATGAAGAGGGAGGCACTACTCAGCAATCCACATCTAAGAAAGTAACTGAATAGAAGTAATCTGAATCCGAGGGTAACAAAATAACATCACAGAACACATTACCACTTTCCCTGGCATCCCTCTCTCAATCATCTAAATGGTTCATTTAACCTGTTCCTAAGCGCCTCTGTGGAAGAAAATGCAAATTTTTAGGCAAGTAAAAATGACTCATCACTTAAGCAGGAGGATCTTAATCCAAGTCAGCAAATAAGTTAAAAGTAAAATCGGTAACTTAGATAAGCCGGAAAGCCACGAGCAAAGATGAGTATACATCAAAGAGCGGCATAGAAAACGCATCTTAAATATGTTAACGAGGGCCAGAAAGTCATGCCTGGGCCGGAAAGGGGCTGCCTGAAGGCATACCATCACAGCAGCCAAGTACAGGAGAACAGATTTCTACAACCTGCAGCAAAAAGCCTCCTGTGAGAGACAGCGTGCGTGTCGTGGAGCGCTGCTGTCACGAGGACAAGGCAGGAAGCGTTGAGATTTCCCCCATTTGATTTCCCATCTCCCCACCAGTTCCACTCCCAAATATCACAAGGCATGGCTGGCCTTGGTCATTCGTACACATTTCTCTAGCCCACGAGCAACTGAAATTCAGGACTTTCAGGTAGAGAAAGGCAGGTGAATGCTTCTCTACGCTGCAGACGTAATGAAGCACAAAACACCACAGAGAGGCTTTATATAGCAGGAGAAGAGAAGGAATTAGGAAAGCTAATACTAAAAAGGCCCCAACACTACTTTGAGCTCTGTAAAGCAGCTGGATGAAGTATTTCAGGATGAACAGGACTAAGTACAGATATTATTATTATTTATTACATAACATCCCATATTGCTGCATTTTCAATTCACCCACAACCACCTCCTGGAGCACTTACACTGTCTCTCTGTTCTTATGTTGCCCTAGTTTTCCAGCTTTCTTCTATCTAGGTAAATATAGAGGCCCCGTCTCTGAAGCAGCTGAGTACCTATTATATCCTGCTGTTTCTCCCTCGCACTTATCCTATTATGCTATTACAGCTGGTGTAGGGTCGTGTGTTTTCTATTTTGTGACACAATATTGTGGGCCCAATTCCACCACCACTAATACACTATATAATAAGGGTGAGACGCACAGGAGTGCTGGTAAGAGCACTTCATGTGGCAGGAGTCAGGGCTACAAATGGTTCGACTGCTATCACTCGGCAGGAGCCAGGATCTGCTCATTCCCACAGATACTTTTATGCCTTCCATTTATATATAAATTACCATCGTACGTATAAAGACCGTACCAGCCTGAAATAACAACCACAGCAAATACAGCCACTTAATACGTGCAAATAGAGACAACTTGGATGCATAACAGAATTAATAACCTCCTCCCTCTCTCTGCCTTTTAAGCAGAGGAAAATATTATTTCAGGACTTCTGTTCTTCCCAGCTCCTTCCACCTTCTGCAGCTGAAGGCACCTGAGCTGCGACTGGCAAAATGGGAAGTGAGCAGTGCCAGTGGTATATGGGTCTTTCCCTTCTCCCATGCTCTTTGTGCAGGGGAATTCTCGCCACCTTTTGTCCTTAAAATCTCCACTGATATTTTTGTGCTTGGAACAAAGTTGAAGCGACCCTCTGGCATGCTCCGCAGTGCTCACTGGGGCCAGCAGCTGTTCATTGTGCCATTTTGAGCCAGTGTCCATGAGGTTTTTGAGCCCACATGCATTGGGCACCTGAGGCCAGGCTAAATTTCAGCCTACTGCCAGCCCAGTACACCGTGGATGGAGAATAGCTGATCAGGAGGAGCTCCAAGCCAGAATAAAAAGCACTGAAAAGAGATGGGTTTTAGCAATTCAGAGTCCTCCACCAAAATAGCAATGCCATTTTGAAGCCCAAACTGGTGTCTCCTTGACATCAGGTCACGTAGAACGAAAAAGTAGCTCTGCTGCATGTTAACTACCCAGAAGTAGCAGCTACAACAGCGAACAAGGGAAAGCCAGAGAAGGTTTTATACTTGTGAGCACAGGTACAACATGCAACAGGGCAGGAGGACTGAGCAGAGACGCAGGATCTGGTGACAGCGAAGGCTTCAGCCTTTCACCTCTGCCTGAACGAAAAGCAGCGCAGGCAATGAGTATGACCTGTAAAATTATCACACAGTCCCAGTGACCCATCCCATAAACATCTGGGGCTTATTATTGCTATTACTACACATGTAGAAGTCACCAAGAAAGACCGGGTGGTAATTTACTAAGCTCAGTACCAACAAAGAGTAAAAAACCAAAAAACATTGAAAGCAATGGGAATTACTTGCCTCAAATTAATACCATCTTCTGAGCTGAAGCATACATTATTTTTAAGAATAGAGTAGGTTCCTAATTCTCTTTTTCGAAATGCTGCTTTCAGGGATTCTCCTATGGTCACAGAGAAAAGGCACTGCAGTGCTACTGCACCCAGATCTCAGCGGTTTCAATTTCAAGCCTTGGCAACAACAGCAAAGGTCCTGGACCGAGATTGACATTATGAACAATAAGGACCACATTTTTATCCTATTTAAAAATATAAAATGATCACAAAATAGCATAATTATTGATTAGTTAGGGCCTTTTGTCAAAATCTTAATTTTTTTAATAAGGACTATAATGAGAATATAAATTACATTATAAATTTTATGTTGTATCCATATCTTCTGTTATGGTTATAGCTAACCTGCTTATCAGAAAAAAAACAAGAGATATGCAAGTTGATGAAGAGCAAATTCTGCTTTTGGGTTCCTTCTCCTTCCCCGACTTTTAAATCGGGCTGCTCTAATCTGTCTCCAGTGCCACAGGGGAATAAATCAATGAGGCTAATTCTTAATTCTGAAGAATATGGAAGCTACTGAGCCAAAGGGGATCAGAAGAGCATTAGAAGAAATCATAAAGGGCAAGGAGGGACATTTGTGGTACTCAAGGGCCTTTGCTCAAATCAGCACCATCCCTGAGCTCAGAGGATTATCTGCACTGAAATCATTCTGTAAACTAAATAAAATAATAAGAAAGTCCTTCATAATTTCAGTGAAGTACTAAGTGAATTAACCACCATCTCTCTGGACCAGACTAGCTCGGGGAACAGGATGAAGTATTCCTGTATCTCTTCCTGTGAACGGTCTTGAGGACTAAACCGAAATGTGGCTCAACTCTCTAGGAAAACTCAATAGGAAATGAACGCTGTTGACCTGACGATGCCTTTCCTCTGGCGTAGCTGAGACAGGCTCACTGAATAACAGTGATGCAAAATGCAGTTCCAGTTTACGAAGAAGTATTCCGAAGACTCCAGTGCGTTTTAAAATAATGAGCTTATCACAGGGCGTCACTTTTGTCTACTATACTATTTGGTGGCTGATTTCAGCCAGCAGCTTCTTGTCTAGAGGGGTGAAAACCCCACTGCAAATAAGCAGATAGAGGATAATCCACATCTCTAGGATGAACTTGATCCAAAATCCATTGGAGCTCCCTGAAAGACACCTACCAGCTCGTTGGCTGTTGAATCAGCTTCCATGAAGTTTAACCCTTCTCAGTTAAGACTCTTAAGAGAGAAATAATTTTTTTTAGTAAAGATTGTCTGGATTTGATTGATGTAAAAGATGTTAAATCTTGTGTTATTTCATTCACATATGGAAAGTAGAGTCATTCCCCTCAATCACCCCATAAACCAGACTGTCAGCTGTGTTCAGCCATGATTTCAACCGTGCCGTCCTGGGTGAGGACCCAGCCCAACACTCTTACAGTGTAATGCCACGAACTATGCGATCCTATTGAAACATCGTGGCTTAAGCAATTGTACCTTACAGATATCTTGACATACATTTCCCTTTATTTTTGGTTTGCACTTCTTGCCAGTGTCAGTCAATCTTTTACTAAAGCCAAAATCAGTTCCCAACAAACACACCAAGCTTTGGACTTCACTGAAATCCATCCAGGACACTCAAGAACAGATTCATAACTTAGAGTAATTTCATAACTTCATCATCTTGTGTTTTGTTCAACAGTTCATGTGGCAAGCATAGCCATGTAAACTGAAGAGCAAAACCTGCACTGCATTTTAACTGGAGGATTGAGTAATACATTATTCAATAATAGCACAATGAAGAATGCATTTATAAACCTCCTGCTTGTTCAAAGAGCAGAGGTTTTAAACCTACTCAGGCAAATGCCAGTCTGCACAACTATCCCGTCTCTTTTTGATTCTTTCTTTATTTGCCAGTTCCCTACAACCTTCAGGGGGGCTGTGTGTCACTGTGATCCACTTTCCATAATATCATACATTCCTTTGCAACCACTCTAATATCCTTGTTTTATAGCCTGTAGTGCAGAATCCCACTGAATCGAAATGATGTTACAATGAGAGACAAAGCAGTGAGAGATGAGAATTGGGTTTACTGTTTCTATTTCTCCTGTAATAAAACCAGTTAGCATCACAATCAATGCCCATCTTTATGGTGGATTAGTTCATGAAGACATCTAAAGTCACCTCTCCTCTTCCTATAGTCAGCCTGTAATGTCACAGAAACAAAATTATATTAATAGTTCAATAGTTTTTTATCTACAAATGTGCAGCCTAAGGCTTTTTAGCTTGCTAGGTTGTGGTAGCTACCTTGTCCAGCTGTCCTGGGACTGCACCCAGGACCTCCAAAGTTAAACCAACCATTTTTTACAGCCTGAGCTGCAGGGTCAAAGTGTAAGAGCCAAGACAGACCCAGTTCCTCTAAGATTTGGGCACTCAAGGGACGCACAATGCACACTGTCCAACAGACTATACCCCGCTCTGAACAGTAGAGACTGGCCTGGGGCTCTGTTGAGCTTCCACTAATTACGATGACTACAGTGTTGGCCAGAACACACAGGTAATTATAGCTTGACCTAGAGTTGGGGGACTTCAAGTAAGTCTCCATTAGCAGCACTGCGTCACACATCTGAGCTAACTCCAAAAGATCTATTACGTCTATATATCTCTGCACTGCTCCAGGGGCAGACATCAGCTCAGGACCTAAAAAATATAAGGCCATATTAACCTGGCGTAATTAGCCTCTGCATCAGCCGGGCTGGTCCTGCTTTGAGCATCTGAACTAACCTGTCTGCAGCTTCTTCTCTGTATGTTACAGATACCCACCAAGTGGAATAGCCAGCTGGTGAGTTCAGGGGCCAGATCCAGTTCACGAGGCAGAAAATCTGGTCCCTGGGGAGGCTGGCTGATCAACAGGCCAGACAAAATAGTATTTCTGTGTGCCTGCTTAAGTGCGTGAAAGGGCAAGACGCAGGTCAGCAGCACTTATTAAGCTGCCAGTAAAACAGGACATCCATCAGACGGATACCAGTGGGTTACACAAACACGTGTTTACAGAATTTGACTCACGTGTAGTTTCAATGACTTCAACTGGACCGTTCACATGAGCGCAGTCACACGTGTGCAGAAGTATCTGTGGGATTATGGACTAATTGTGTGCATAGCCGGCCCCCATATGATCTGTACGTTAAGGGAAAGATTAGCATTTGGTGTCTGTTTCGAATTGTAGGCAGCCCTGCTGCAATTAATCACAGCTTGGCTGATAAAGCACACTGCACTGAAATGGCAACAGGCATTCTGGGAAAGTAACGCTGTCATCTTTACCCACAACAAGTTTATTTTAAACCTCAGAACAATGAAGGTTTGTCACTGAGTCTCTTCTCTGATCTGCTCTTCTGAATGCAGCTTTCTAAACAAGTAAGAAGCAGATGGCCCAAAAGATCATTTACCAAGGTTTAGGTTTCTCTATCACCTCCTGGACGGAGGCTGCCAAAACAGGGATCTGTGTCCTCGGAAACAAAATATTGTCTTAATGAGTGGAACTATCAGGCCGGTACATGGAACACAAACATTAAAGAACACTCATTCATCAGCACTCAAGGAAGGTGTATGCTACGTGATGCGTTACCTTTCTATACATATTTAATTGCTGAACACTCACAACGTGATTTTATTAACTATTGAATTAAACTATATATTGGATTAACTACTGCCTTTGAATTATTGCTGGCATTTCTTCAATTCTCTCTCCCCCCGTTCAGTTTTCCCTTTTATAGCATTTTACCTACTTTACCCACAATAGTTAAGTCCATCCTGGAAAGTATACAAAGCTATGTAACCATCTTAGATCTTGTGAAATGACACATAGACGTTTACTTTTTCCCCAACATTTTTGAAAACTTTATCAAAACTGAATTCTTTCTTCCTTTCTTTGCAAGAACATATTAAAAAAAAATCTCCCAAGATTTAACTCACTAACCTTTTATAGTTTTCAACAGAAAAATGTATTACTGAAAAACTCCTGATCACTTTTGCTTTAAATTAAAGTCTTAGTTTTTATCACGGGCTGGTACTGAATCCACTGCTAAAAACTGGCAAATCATTTCTCCTTTCACAGTTTCTTCAGGTGTAAAAAAAAAAAAAGGGGGGGGCTATAACTATATTATAAGGGCAGCTATTACAACGAAGAAATGTTCTATGATCTAGACCTGTTTTCAAAGCCCTTCTTTACACCCAAAATGTGAGATTTGTACAGCCAAATTCTCCCAGGAAGCTTAATCCAAACACTTTGCTCCGGAAGCACAGGCCAAAGACAGACTGAGTCACAGAATTTATACAACCAGTGCCGTCCTGTTGCGAGACCCCTTCTTCTTCCCCATCGCAGCCTTGTCATGCGTAGGCATTGTTGAGAACTGTGCCACTATCTGGTGTGGAAAAAAAGCAGTAGTCCCCCAGCCATAGAAGTATGGGCAGAAGGCACCTTCTGCAGCTCCAGCTATTGGGAATTTAGTAGGTATGGCTAAAATAGATCATGTAAGAGAAGGACTGGGCAAGTTTCTTCCTGGAGGAGCCACAAACCTACAGCTTGTCCTACAGGATCTGTAACAGAGATTCTTTGAGACATTTAATGTTTGGTACATTATTTGTTCTACCAGATATTAATATGTTGCCTGATAATTCAAAGAGGGAAGGTATACAGTAACTAAAAAGAAAAAAAATACCAATCAAAGATAAAATATGTAAATAGAAAAACGCATATTTATCAAATAAGCAGAGAAGGGCAGTGTGACACTGGTATGCAAGGCAGATTTCAGGACCTTTAGATATGAGAATACTGTCCAAAGAGAAAAAATAAATTCAATTAACCAGATATGCTACTCCACTCAAGGTTCTGACCCCTTCTTGGCTTGGCCTCAACGTATGACACCTCCACAGCCATGCCCCAGCCAGCTTCCCACAAGTGAGTCCATGGTAGCCACGAGAACATAGCATCAGCTGGTCGTCCATCTACCACATCCATCAACCCGAAGCCTAACAAACGGCACGCCGCCACAACAATTTAGCCTCACCTCGGTAGCTGCAACTGGAGAGTTACCGTCTACCCAGATCCAACACCAGCAGGCGCCAGCAGTTGGTGAGTATTAATCTGAATCACAGTCTCATACCAGAGATGAAGCTGCTTCTAATGGATTTGCCTAACATCATGCACCAGCGATAAAGAGCTGCCAGTAGAAAAGGTGACACTCCATGCAAGTTCAGTGCTCACAGGTAAGAACTGTCTGCTGCTTTAACAGGCCACATTTCAGAAACCTGTTCCTTCCACTGGCCTGAGTTAGCAGGTTTGGATGTTCATAATTTCCCAGCATCAGACCACCTACATCCACCAATTTATAGGATAATTCAGGTTGGAAGGGACCTCAGGAGGTCTCCAGTCCAACCTCCTGCTCAACACAGGTCAGCTCTGAGATCAAACCAAGTTGAGGATGGTGAAACACTGGAAGAGGTTGCCCAGAGAGGTGGTAGATGCCCCAACCCTGCAAACATTCAAGGCCAGGTTGGACGGGGCTCTGAGCAACCTGCTCTAGTTAAATTTGCCCCTGCTCATTGCAGGGCACTTGGACTAGGTGGTCTTGAAAGGTCCCTGCCAACCCAAACTATTCTATGATTCTATACTCAGGGCTTTATCCAGTCCCTCATCCACCCTGTTGCTTTCAGCAAGACGTAATCCTCCGCTGGTAATCATCACCACTGTTTGATTTCCACTGCCCACTGCGCGATGCTGCATCTTAATGCCAACCGGACATTTTTCTGAGCTGCAGCTTGTACCTGAATTCATTTTTTTAACACTTACCTATTATTTACACAGAATTCCAAACGTACAACAAGAATAAATGAAAGCACTTGACATGATGTCTAACTCAAGCAGTTTATCAGTTTATTTCACTATAAAACAAGCAAAATGAGTAAGTTAAATAAATGAGAGAAAAAGAACCATTATTACAGTGAAGATACCACGCAGTTCATTTAGATATGTGCCCGCTGTCTAGCTAATCTATCTACAAGCTTGACAAATATTCAGATATATTAGAAGAATAAATCATTTAATGTGGTCAACACTGAAGAAGTGAGGTTGGGGGCGGGATTTGCACGTTGAGAAGATGACGGCTTGGCAAAGACCGGAAGGATTTTCTACGCAGAGGCAGGGATATGAACCAGAGATGGATACCAAGTTAGGTATCATCAGCAGAATGGAGAGAGATATAACCAGAAACAAAGTCTGAGGGAAATTCCGTAGGAAGAACATGACTTGCAACTAGTTTATTGCACTCTCAGCATTTAAGCCTAACATTGGCACATTCCTTAGGCGCTTGGGGCCAGATTACACCTGTGTTCAGTGTCCTCTAGCTGATTATACCTTCTCTCTACACAGCCTATTACGTAGCCTCTTAATCTCACTCCCTTATCATTTTGCCAAATAGTACAGGATGAAGCTGGACAAGACAATGAAAAACTGTGAAGGATGGGAAAATATTAACAGTGCAGAGCTTGACTTTTTATTCAATAAAAGCTTGACCAGGCCTCTGAACCTTACAGAAATGACTGCACATTCTGTAGCAACTGAAAAAACAGACGAGGACCTACAAGGTAACAAGTGCCTTCCGTTAGACTTCAGTCCCTTCTCAAACCATGGACAAAAAATGTTGAAAAAACAAAGGAACAAGTGGCAGGTGGAAACACAAGCTGTGTATTGCCCTTTTTAAGCCTATAACTCACACTCACGTTAAGTCCTTCATCATAGTCAAAGTCAACGTAAAGAAACAAAATAATGTCCATGGTTTTCAGCACATGCACAACGTTTCCACACTGACTACCCTCGTTCAGAAAAATGTATTCGCATGAATAAAAGTGGGAATTCCACACACAGGTTGGAGAAAGCAGTTGACTAGATTTCAAGCATGTAAACAAAATTGAAGTTATACCGCAAATAATTTTCCTACTGAAATCACCTTGTGGCAAAGTGATATCCCAAAAAGCTGAAATGATACTCTGAAACCTGATTTAAGACTGATATTTGAGCATATGAGACACTTCTGACACAATATCAAAATATAGCAATTGCCCTGAGTCAGAAAGAAAGCAACAATTACCAAAAAATCCTTTTCTTTTTCTTGCCAATATTGTCACATGGAAGTTTTCTGTTGTGCTAGCACACTAATGGCTTTCAAAGTTCTTTTTTTGTTAAACTATGTTACATGTTTTGAATAAGGAAGAATGAAATCTGCCAGCACAAGGCTGACTCAACCTCAGGGAAGACTAGACCAAGCAGGACAGAGTCCCTGACAGTTTCGCACAAGAGCTTCAATCTGCCTCACATCCTGCAGCTGAAGCAGGTCTCCAGTTGATGCTGAGCACTGTGGTAGTTTTCATCAGATAAGGGTCTGTCCCCTTACGCTCTCTGTATTCAGAATCTTTTCCACAGACATAGTTAACCACAGATTTGCACTGATTTACTGAAAACCAACATAATCTTACCCATTAGCAGAGTAATTGCCTGGCTGGTCTTTCACTCCACACTTCTCTCCCAGCTTCCCATGGCTAAATGAGTCCCTCCAAGCAGGCTTTTCCCAGTGGAAGGTAGTGTGTTCTTCCATGTCTTATTTCAGATGCTTCCCCTTCTAACAGGGCTGTAACTGTCTTATTTTCTACCTGTCAAGCTGAAGTTGCTTTGCTCCTATTGAATAATACTTAATTTTATAAACAAGCATATGGAAACCAGTGACAGTCTGTGGGGAAGATGCTGCCCATGGCATGCAACGACCACCTGGACACAAAATTCATTGCAATGGCTTGGTTCTGGTGGTTTGTAAAACTCCAAAGGCCAGTAAAATGCTGAACATTACCTAATCAGTGACTTAACATGATATAGCTCTACCTGTGCGCATCTCAGGAGGTAACAGGGTATAGATTTGGAATTACTAAGAGGATAATAATCCAATGGTTCAGCCTTTCCTGACATGACTCGCTAAGGGTAGCTCTGCTTGCATTTTGGACTATATAAACCCGCCATAATCATGAGTATGTAATGCCACAGTGTGTGAAAGAACACGTTGGAGTACAAAAACCTGCCCTCTGATTCATTATAAAACGTTACTGACAAACCTCACATGGGTGAGAAGCAAGCGCTTCTAAGGACTCACTAGTGAAGCTCCAGCCAGGGGAAAATGATACTTGCCTGGACCTCAATGCGGGATGGAGTCTCTAAGAAGAGGCAGTAGGTGACATCCTCTTCTTGTACCTTAGGCTGGCCTTTCATGGAGGCTTCTGGCCCTGACTCTTGCCTTCAGAAGAATCCAGATGACCCTTTCTCTTTTTTGGTTATGAGCAATTCCCACTGAAGTCATCAGGTTATTCCTATAGTGGAAAAAAGAAAAAGAGAGAGAAAAATGTATTCCTACGTCGAGCAGAACTATAAGGGTTGTGCTTCACTGAAATCCCACGGGAAAAAGTTAAATAGGTGCCTGGCTCTTGAGCTGACACTGTACACAGAGCACTTCAACCTCATATTACAGAACGGATCGGGGCGGGGGGAAGCCTTTTTTTTTTCCCTAATATGAAAAGCAACAAGAACACAAGCTTTCTTGATAAAGAAGGAGATAAAATTAATTTTAAAAATTAAACGCAAAGTTTTCCCTTCTTTACCTGAAACAGTTCTCTCAACCCTAGAGCTGTAACAGTTCGCCAGTCAATCACCCTGATTCACCCTTTTTGCAGCAAAATATATCTGTGGGGCCAAATGTTGCTGCCTTTCCTCTGAGTAAACTTCTTTTTCCCCACAGGTAGACCTAACATCTCAGCCACCACCACCACATCCCCACTTACACTGTGGAATGTCCAGACACACAAAATTCCACCCCAGTTCTTTGGAGAGGATAATATTCCCCTCCCAGACCTACCTAAAGAAAACACATCGAGTTATTCGAATATTTATTCCTAGATTCTGGAAGGTCATATTGATATAACTTCTACAAGCGCGAGTCGGGAGTACTGACTGAAAGTGAGGATTTACACCAACGTTTGCAACCAGCATGAAGTCAGTCAGTAGGCATCTATCATCAAAATGTAAAACGAGAGCTTCGCACGCACGAAGCACCGCTAGGTAAGCCCACAGTCTCAAAAAGCAAAGCAACAAGCCAGGCCTGATTCTGACGCTGCATCAGTATTCAGCGGCGGTTTCAGCGGGACAGCTCGGTATTTACACTGGAGTAAGGAAAATCAGGATTAGGCACCATCTGTCTCAGAGAGTCAAGTGACCGGAATCGCTCTACACGTCTGAATCCTCTTCCCCATTTCTTTAATCTCTTACACATTCCAGGTTTTCCATTCAGCTCCAATGACAAAAGATTTTACAAAATGACAGCCCAGATTGAGAGAACAGAAATGACAACCTCTGACAAAGAGCTACCAAACTTTTACCAACGATAAGCTCTCCTTCCGCGCAGACACTGGTCTGCAACGGTAAATATAAGGCAGATGTCGAATGGAAATTAAACATTGTGCTCCCAGGGTGGCCTCGGCTGCATTCAGAGTTTGATTTAAAACAAGGCCAGAGTTCTTTCATCATTTCTTCAAAAAGTTTCAATTCTAAAGATATTCCAAACAGACCCATACTTGACCTAGAACTTGGCAATACAAGACGATATATACGTGTTAAAAAACACTAATATGGAGAATAAAAGGCAAAGCAAGTTATCTGTAGGATGGAGTATGAGAATTTGTTCATCAAATCATTTTACATTTCAGCGTTCTGAGAGTTAAAAGCGAATTCAGGTGAAATATCTCTTCCCATTTCTTTCAAAGTAAATTCACGACAAACATTTATCATTTGGGAGACTTGGACAACTAGATATTCTTAAACATAACCAAAACAGGAGCCTAACTATTCAGCAGTTGAAGGAGTATTTCTCTGCAAGCTTCTTTAAGACTTAAACCGTATTTACATTTGTGAAAGCACTCTGCCTGTTATTATTAGACACGATGAAATAGCACTAGATATTTGCAATGACTTAGATATTCAGACTCAAGAAGCACATATTTGAACGGTCTGTAGTGTTTTCTTTTTATAATTTCTGATAACACAATGGCTCTGTCAAAATACTGTAATAATAGACTTTTAAAAATGAAATCCCAAAACTGCTAAATATACTGTACAGTTAGGAGAGTAAGTATGAATTGAAGGGTTGGAAAGATGCTCATATTTACAAAAACAGTTGAAAGCATAAACCGAATTACATTTGCTTCTGGTTTACTTTGTTAGATTTTTAAGGCAAAAAAAAACCCCTGAAAGTGAGATGACCAGATTATTTACAATTTGAATACGTAAATATGTTTGTACTCTTCTTGGAAGCCATATTTTAGAAATAGTTTCTTTTTCTAAGGAATTTAATATCAAACACAGTAAAACAAAAAACTTTTGAGGCCATGACTTTGTAACCTCCCTAAAGTTTTGAACACCGGAAAAGCTGGCCTGTTCACACAAGACAATCAAACACATACTTAAATGTCAAGTAAAGTCCTGTATACATTTTTTCCCCCCATGAAAGGAAGAAATTGTGGCAAGATTTTACTTTTAGATGAGCTGACAAACCAGCACCTTCTGGCACAAGCAGGACGGTCATTCCCCCTTCATTTCCCAGTACAAGATTCAATCATCTGAAACACAAACCTCATTCTACACTGAGATACTTTCAAATAAAACCAAGTTGCAAACAGTCTCTCTGGCCTTTTTAAAAATCATTTTCAATTGCTTTAAAACATAAAATATAGATGGATGGATGAATGAATGGACAGCTAGAGAAATGCTTTCAGTCATGCTTCCTCCCCCCCCCCCACCCCCCCGCCTTAAAATTGAAAAGCATCAGTATCCAAATAGCAACAGGAAATTTTTACCTTGTGGCTAAATAGCTCACTGTTCACTTTGCAGCTGCCTCTATTTTTTTTCTGGGCAAAACACCAATACAAAAGTCTTTCCTAAGAAACCAAGCTTTTGACATAAGGGCAGCGACAAACGCAAACCTACAAAGAATTTTTCCCCCGTCCCGTCGTTATAATTCCTAATTTTGTGGGATGTATTGCTGGGCTGTTTATCATAACAGTGTGCAATAAAAAGGACGACTAACTCTTGCAATTTTCTCCCTACTCCTCCCCTTGACAGGGGCCACTGATAGGGAAAGAGGCTCGGAAAAGCAGAGCAGTGAAAGGCTAAGAAACAATAGGCAACCATGGCTTTGACAATGCAGCCCTGAACCCTTTTTGCTCCCGCTGTGACACTTGCATTCAAGAGCAAGGGCGGCTGCCATCATAAGAATGGACAATGGCATGAGGAATACAAGGGAGAGGGGGGATAAAAAAAAAAAAAAGGAAATCAGATGAATTCAGAGCTAAGATGGCAGAGCTCTCACCTTTTCCGCTTTTTTCGAGTAATCTGGATGGAGACGTCCCGCAGAGAAGAGATAAAAAGGGTGTGCTGAACTGTTGGATGGTTCTGAAGACTTCTGCATTTGCAAACGCATTTTAGAACTATTTGTAGGGGTATATATGCTGCATGCCATCTCTCTGTCTCTGTCTCTCTCTCTCCCTCTGTGTCTCTCTCTCTTCTGTTTTATGTCCTGCTATCTCCATCACACACCTCTAATAGTATGAAGACTTTCTGCCCATGTAAGTAAGTGAGAGTGTGTGTTCCTTAATGTTTGAATCAAGACACACGTCTGCATGCATTTCTAATCTAAGGAGCCTATAGCAGTTACTACAACTATCAATTAGTCAGCAATAGCTTGAGATCCCCATGTGTCTGGGTGAACAAAGGTGAGAAACACATGCAAATAGTACTACAGCACCTGGGTCACGTACAGTAACTTAGCTAGCAACAAATAATTGCATCTGTTTCTGCCTTTTCGATGCTTCTTGCTCATTGTTATGTAAAGTTACAGGTTATTAATGTGAATAGTAACACAATTAGACATGGCATTGTATATTTTCATTTGAACAACACAATAAAAGGAAATTAAGCTTAACTAGATGGAAATAAATGGTGACTTAAAGGCTTTAAACGAAAAGATTCTCTGATCTGTAGCAGTGCTTCCATTTTTTGATCAATTGTTCCTGAGTTAAAAATGCAAATGATGTAGATGTATTTGGTCATTTCATATATATTAGATAAGAAAGCGATTATTCCAGAGGAGACAGAGAGGATGCCTGATTTCCTGAAGTTAAGTCCGTAAAGAGGGTAAGCTAAATCTGTTACTATCTTTTTAATTAAGCGACTGTTACTTTTAAGATCATTTTAAGGGTGTTTTTTTCAGATGTTTTAGACTTAAGCCAAACAATTAAGAAGAAAGATACGGTACCTTTTACTCTCTCCTTCTTCTTAACCTCAAAAAATGAGCCTTACCTTTAAAAACTGTCAGAGTCAAAATGGACTAAAAAAAATACCCTGAACAAAATAAAAAACAATAAAATGAAAAAGCTCCAGAATCCAGCACCACCCTGACTCCACCACAGGAAAAGACAGAGCTAGGTTGCTATCCATGAGCAGAGAGCATTTCAAAGGTGACAACACAGTCTGTGGACAATGTTATTTACACAGCTTTGATAAGAGTGACTACGGCTCCAAACCGTAATTTAATTTGCAGAAATTATACCCCACATTTCGAAGGGCAGGGAACTCCAAAAATGAAGGCGTTTGACTGAAAGAGTTTGTTGCTGAGAAGTAAGCATTTTTTCCTCACGTACAATATGCTCGCAGAGTCCTGCAAGGATGCACGCTGCAGAACCCTCTATCGTTAGCTCTCTTTCTAATTACATCAGCTTCCATGGGAGGCTAATTAGTGACACCAAAGGAAAAACATTCTTCCCGATTTTGGGCTCCGAGAAACTGTCAAGTTTATTTAGCTTCAGACAGTATAAAGAAAAAAAAATCATCTTAAATTTAAAACGACAGAAATACCTCCTTAAAGTAATAACACCCCAGAGCCCTCACCTTTTAAGAGCAGGCTAGTGGCTAGGAGATTACAGCCGGCCACTGCTAACACCACAGAAGGTGCTCACAATGAAGCAACATTAAAGAAAAGCTGCAGTAAAACAACGTCTTTGCCCAGAGCAGCCCTGAGCGCCAGCGTCCCAGAGCCGCACAGCGTAAAATAAAGCAATAACGGGCTTTAAAAGAAACGGTGCTAAAGGGGTGTTGTGCTGACCCGCCATGCAGTTTCGTTTCAAAACTTAGCTGTTGGGGATTGCAGGCGCTATGGAGACAGAAGATTTCCAATATGCCAAGCGCAGAGTTTATCGTAGGCTCTTTGCTCCCTGAAAGACAGACACCGCGCAGAGGACTAGCGCAACACGGGGAGCAGTGGCCGGCTTTGCCCCTCCGCCCGGCACAGCCACGCTCGCCGTCCCTTTGCCAGAGGTCCTACCGGGCAGACAAAAGCGTAACAAAAACTACAAAATAATCTCGCCCTTTGCCGAACGACGAGACCTTAAAACACACGTACGCGAGGGTACTACATGCAGAATAGGCAGGGGGAGGGGCGGGGGGATGCGAACAACATTTCCCATCAACGCGTTTTATTTCTGAGTGTCTGAAAAGGCTGTTTCCCACTTTAATGTGAATTACTCATCTCTTTTATCGGGCCGGTCTGTTGCCTGCAAACGTACATCTCGGGTGAAAAGGGGCGTTTGTTTAGGAGTTCAAACAGAAACTAATCGCTCGATACTTATCTGGGGTTGAAAAGTAGTTAAATAGAATAGAAAAGGCTGTAATCGTTCCCGCGGCTCGCTCTCCCCTAACACCACTTGGGCACGCAGGTCCGTCAGACGGTAGGGTAGCTAAGGGAAGACGACAGTTAAACCAGAGAGCTGGATATTTTTACTACTGTATTTTATGTCCAGTTCTTCTAGCTCCCCGTCCGAGTCCCGAGACCGTCGCTCCTTCAGACGTACCATATTCCGATAAAATAAGTCGGCTTTCTTTAAAAACATACCCCACAGAGATGAATAGACACCGCTAATCAGATGTAATGTAATCGAACGCTTTTCTTCATCTAATCTGTCTACTTTGTGTAATCTAGCTATTCTACCAGCTCCAGCATTTGTAATAGGCATGACATTGATTCCGATCTTGTATAATGTTATTTCAGTATTTTATTTTTAAATGAGACCACAAGTTGGGTGGCTACTTTGCATTCAGAACTCTTCGTCAACTTTGTAAATGATACCGTGTGTAAAGCAAAGCTCCTCTGCCCCTTCTTTCTGCTACCTTTTAATTGCTACATTTCATAATGTTGCAGCCAATTCTCAGAGCGTGGCACAAATTTTTAAACAGACAAAAGAGCAACAGGAATTTAGCAGCAGAACTGCCCAGGATCAACAGCAAAAATCACAAAGCTATTTGATAAGATCTGCCTTCAGACACAAGCTGGAAAGAGATGAAATCTTGTCGGCGTACAACGCTGATAGATTTTTGTGCTTTCTAAAGTGCGGAATGATTTCCTTAAAAACAAGCATTTAAACAACGTCCACCTCGGTTTTACCCAAAGAAAAAGAAAACCTCATCTTATTTTACAGGATAAGCAGGATTCACAGATTAACGGACAAATCGGTCTGCTAGGTAAACGACAGCCGTGGAAAGAACAAACCAACCCTCTCATGCAAACAAATATATTTGAATGTAATAAAAATGTTGACAACAGTTATGTGATTAAAGCAATTGGTTTTTTTTCATTTAAGGCCTTACCACTGGAATAATTTAAAATTAAGTGAGAAACATCAGCCGCTTGGCTTTTGCAGAAGAGATTTAATTTGTAGAAATAGTTGTGGGGCTTTTTTAAACGTAGCTATTTTCAATGTTGCAAGATAAAGCTCTTTTTTCTAATTTTATTTTAAGAATAGACCCCATTTAGGATTTCACATTGTAAATCTCCCTATGTCTGAATGCTGTTACAAGGTTTGACAATGAAAGAATAATTCATGTCAGACAAAAAGAGCCCTTCAATCAGCTTCATGCAGCTTTTCTCCTGCAGGGCTATGCCAAAACGAATGTGGAATCCTGAACTGAACCATCCATCACATTTCCCGAGTCTTTCAATTAATGACACTGCAATCAGATCGATGGCGTGTAATAAGAAAAGAGCTTTGCATTTCTATACCTATTAATTCGCTGAGTAACTCCAGTGGTAAAACGTGACCAGAAAGGGAAAAGAAAAGAAAATTTCATCCTCCTAGCAAGATTTTTGGGGATGTTTAAGCCACTCTGTACAAGCCTCGGCTCTACGTTCCTGTCTCACGCCCAGTCCCGAGTGTTCAAAGCAAAAATCACACAGGGGTGGGTTTTTTTTGTTTAAAAGCAGGACAGTCTCCCTTCCAGACAGGTATTTTCTCTTCTGCTGCTAAGCCCATGGAGCACTAAGCGTTTTCTAGGTAGACACTCTAGATTATAAAGAGGAATCCATTTTTCTTCCAGGCTCAGACCCGTCAACCCCCACCGGACTCGTGTTAGCCAGAAACGTCCTCTGGGCGAGCGGAGCCGTGGAGGAGCGCAGTCACTCACAGGGCAGGACTCTGCAGACTCCTTCTCCGGTGCGAAGGCAGTAATTAGCGACAAAATTTCCAGATCACAGAACATGCCAAGGATGGAGTTACCTCACGCAGTGATTAACCTCCAACAAAACGAGGTGGGGGAAGAGAGCTGGGCAGGGGGTGAGGGCAGTCGGGACAAAAAAGTCTACCGGCAACCAGGGGATGAAATTAAGCGTGACCTCACGTCAGTGAACTGGCATAAGATTTTGGATCGATGACAAAAATTATCGAGGCTTTGCAGAACGGAGCTGCCAAGCACATTTCAATTCCCTTACTGCAAACGTTGTGGGTATCGTCTGGAGAAGCCGAACACTACAGGAAAGAGAAAACTGCAGTTAAGCAGAACGTTGCGTTCGTTAAAAGGATTTAATCTGCAATTGTCTTTTCTTTTAAAAGGTAGCTTTTGGCCTAAAATATCCGACTTACAACATACCCTCTCATTGAATATTATGCAGCTGCGCGTTTCCTCAAAAGCTACTGAGTCTCTCGTTTCTAGGTCACGCAGGAAAATAAGAGCTCAAACCAAAAGGCTTTACCACCTTGCGGCTGATGAGCAGCTGAGAGGGAAGGAGTGATTTGGAGGACCTCCCAGGAGACAAGGGTGGGTCACAGGCGACAAGAGACACGTCTTGCCCACAGAAAGATCCCGTTGGGTTGCCTTGGACAGGAAACTGGACGTGAACTGCCCCTGCCAATATTAACCCCTTCCTCTGGACCAGGTGAAGCCTTCAATCCCCAGCGCTGACACTTAGGTCAGCAGCTTTGGCTTTACCTCAAAGGAAAGAAGCTGCAGCTGTGATAGGAGATGGACCCAGGTCAAAACCTACAAAAAGACCTTCTTTGGGGAGCAATAGACTTTCCGTGAGGTTGTGTATTTTGGAAGGCTTCAGAAAGGGAAAAGAAATCTTTATGAGAGAAAATGAGAAACAGAACAACAGAAAACAAGGGAGGTTTTTAAAGTTCACTTCACCAATCCTTTCAAACATCCAAGAGTGTTTTTAAAGGATCTATTTCTGCCTTTGCCTTTTAGCATCTTTTATGATCAAATTTCAGCAACTCCAAATTTCTGCAGCACCTTGGAAAAAAAGCCTCATTCATGCTGCATGTGAACGTACCCGTCCATGCCACATGTGGAGTCAGACACAGCCTGTAAGCTTGTGGGCCTAGAAGGGGAACCAAAAACACTAAAAACACAACGGCAATAAGTGCAAGGGGACAATGTCCATCAGCTGACTTGCAAAGCAACTGCAACTAAAGCACGCTGAGAGATGCTCACTCAAAATACAAAGAGCAGTAAATAAATAAATCGTGTAGAAGTAGAGACGATACGTTTACAAATGAAATGCGAGCGCCGAATGCAGGCTAAAGAAATAGGAAAAAAGGTATCTAGGATGAGAAACCTGTAAAACTGAAAGGAGACTTTGACTAGGAAGCCAAGTGCAACATATTTATATTGTGCGTCACTGTACCTTTCCCTCTTTCTATAGAGCACGTAAATGTGCACAACCAGGTGGCTCAGGATCCCACCCCACTTCAGCATTGCAGGTGTCACAGCGCGGTTGCGGCGCACGTACCTCAGTGACCTCCAAGGTACAACCAGCCACACAGGCTGGTTGTAGTCAGTCAGCCCTGATCAGTCAGCCCTGATCACCTCTCCTGACTTACAGGGCACGTTACGTCGACAACAACCCCAACTACTTTTTGTGCTTATGTCAGCGTCTGTACACAGGGAAGTGTCTTTAAGCCCCGGCAGGTTGCAGCAGTTGTGGGGGGATATTTCTGACGTTAGGCAAGACTCTCACAGCAAAGATGTGACGAGATTTACAGCCCTGAACAGTGCCCTGCACTGTCCAGTTGCAAAGCACAGTATGTGCTCCACCGCTTAATAACGTACAAATGTCTTGTCTGCTAGCAGGTCAGGGAGAGGGGAGAAAGAGGTGCCGCCTCGAGCCATTATTTCAGCACTGGCTGCCTTCCAGGAACTAACAGAGCTTCAGAAGGCATGGGAAGGCTTGCTTACATCTGCTTCCCTCTGCTGTAGCTGCAAACAGACTTACACACTGATATTTTCTTTTCTTTCTTTCTTTTTTTTTTTTTTTTAATGGGTTTGGACAAGCTTTCAGTAGGTATTCTCAGAGTTCTTTTCCTCATGTCTCTCAAAGGAGCTTTGGGAGCGACCACTGCAAATGAATTTGATAAAGAGAAGGCTTCTATAATTGTTTGTCTTGCTCAGCGGCTGGGGCAACGGAAGCATCTGGCCTTGAGTAATGCATCTGTCTACAAAAGCTGTGGAGCCTCTGTTAGCCCCCGTCAACAGAAAAAGTCAACTACCTGCCTTGTTGCCGTACAGACAGACACACAAAAAAATCCACCTAGACTGTTCAAAGCCATGACCAAACCTAAGTTTTGGGAGTCAGACTTTGTCCCACGTGGTGGGACACACTTCTGGAAATCTACCTGCAGAAGCACAGAAGTTTCAGCTTCCAAGGTCCTGGGTTCAATCCCTTCCCTACTGATCACAACATTTAAATAATGCCATTCAGTTTCCTTCTTTCTACTGAAATAGTAACTAAAAAGACACCTTCACAATGCTTCTGGTGTTCTAACACATGATTATAGGACAATTAAATTTCAGCATTAAAACAATCAATTCAACAAGGACGCAGCTAGTCAGCCACCACCTATAAAAACTCCCCTGTGTCTCCTTATCTAGGAAACCTATCCTTAGCTTTCTCCAAATCCCCGTTCAAACCATGGCATTGCAATCACTCCTTTCCATCAAAATAAAAGTTGGAAATACTGCTTCCAAACAATATTTCAGGACCTGCACTTTACAAATAATTATCTGGCAACACAATATTGTTAAAAGTTAGATAAGAAAATTAAAGGAAAACCTGAAGGTAAGTCAGATCACAGAATCAAAGAATGGTTTGGGTTGGAAAGGACCTTTAAAGATCGTCTAGGTGCTAAAATATCCTGAGGATGCATATGGCATTACAAGGCTGGAAGAGGTCAGACATGGTTTAAGTTCTCAAGTAAGGGTGGGGATTCCCAGAAGAGGCAGGGATGCATATCGGGACAATGTTACATTTCCTAGGCACCTAAATGAGAGAGGCGGGCACAAGGTCCTTTCGAAAGGACAGTGTGTTGTCACTGGAATGAAAAAAAATTCAGGAGCATTGGTTTAGGAGTGATAAAGATCAGGGGGATCAGGGTGAGGTGGGGTGAAGGGTGATCCCAACTTCACATTCCTCGTGATGCCATGGAATAAAAAAAGAGCACTTTAGTTTTGTTCTGGGCTCTCTCCACCAACTGATCTCATCCTCAGATAAAACAATAGAATCACATATACAAATATTGGCAGCACTCAGCCTTGTTTTTCACTGCAAGCCCAAAGGGCACGTGGCAGTGAAACTGCAAGCTCTTCTGAGCATGTCTAATCAGCTCTGCCTGCCAGATTTTCAATCTCTGGTGGCCAGTTCTGTTCCCAATTTAAACAAAAATGCAGCTTCTAGTACACATGGTGTTCTGAGGACAAGCTCCGGTCCTCAGGCCCATCTGAAACAGGAGAAGAACACACACGGAGGGAGTAGGCACAAAAAGGAGTTTATTAATTGGCCTCTCTTGATCTCCCTGCTGGGATCTCTACTCAAAGCCATGGGGCTCGGTGAGAACAGCTCTCCAATGGATTTATTTTTCCACTGCACCTCCTGGAGGTATAACCTTGGAGGTATAGCGCAGAAGGTGAAAGACTAAACCATACCAGGACTTCCAGCTGCTCCACAAGTCAGTGAAATTTGGAGGCTGCTCCATAGCAGAGAGCAAGAAGACCCACCCTACACACTCATCAGTCCCACCCAGACAGAAGCAATTAGCTCTTGTTCCCTCGTCGAGTGGGAGTGTTTTCTCAGTCATTTAATTAACACCAATAATTCAGTAGTGCCAACTTGTTTTTAAAGAACATGAAGCGCACTTTTTTACACAACTCTTGAAAGAAAAAAATATAAGTGCCTACAGATGCTAAAGATTTTCAGAAATATCAATAAATGGTCTCTATTAAAAAAACCAAAAAACCACCACGAAACCAAATAAAAAACACAGTGGGCATTTATCTGCATCTTTCAACAACTAAACACCTTTTAAAACATCAGCATTACATGTTTAGGGCTGACACTCTACTCATATAACTTTTGACATAAAAAATCAGTTGCCGAAAGTATTCACGTAGTCTCCCTCTACAACAAATGCAAAGAGCAACACTTCCGATAGGCAATTCACTCCTTCCTAACACAGGATCTAAAATAGCTAACATCATTCACTCTCCGGACATGCCCCCTTCTCTCCATGGGCTAGAAAGAGTTCCTGAATGACCAGCATAGCCCTAAACTACTAATTTTTAGACATTTAAAATTAGACAAGATTAATCCTCTCCAAAGTGTCTAGCCCTTGTATGACTAACATTGTGATTTCCTACAGGGCAGCCTAAAACTGATAAAACTCTTGAATATCGTATGTCATTTGAAAATAACACAGTTCAAAAAGTCCTAGCCAATATGTCAACTGTCCCACAAGACTTTCTGACATACAGACTGATCTGTCTCATGCATTCCTCTAATATCTCAGGAGTGGAAACTTGTGCGAAAGAGGTTATGGATGCTACTTAAGCAAATTCTTAATTTCAAGTGCCTAATCATTTTCTTGTGTCTGTTACCTTGGTGCTCACCTTCTTATTCTTCTACCTCTACTACACTCGTATACTTACACACACACACATATATTTTGGTCTTTACAGATATGGAGATAACCCTTACAAAAAGGAGCTTGTTCTTAAATAATGCCAGGATACAAAAAAGAAAAAAAATCTATTTACATTTCTGTGGGCTAAGAAATAAGTCTTATTCACTCAAAAGCTGAGAAATGGGGTAATCTGAGGTACTATCAGATGCTTATCAGATTTATGCCAATGGTTTGTGAGCCTTAACTGCAAACACAGGCATATCCGTGTTCTTCTAAGTCTGCTGCTGCACGTTTTAAAGGGAAGTCACCTCTCCTCCAAGAGTACGAGAGTCACATGTAAACTGTTGAACCGGGAGAAATAAAACTTTCCTGATGGTCACAGTAGTTGCCTTACGGAAGACTTACATTAGCCTGTAAAGCTACCATTATCATTGAACTCAAAACTAACCACTGGTGTTTCGACTCAGCAGCCTTCTGCAGCAGAATACAACAGGCTGACCGTGCACCATGAGCATGATTCATACCTCCAAAGGTAGAATATAAGGATTATATACTGCCTGGGCTCACTGGAGGATGTGCATGAGTTTAAATACCTGTGTATTAGAGTTCAAGAGAAACCGATTTTTAGTTCCCACCAAAGTATTCCGAGACCAACCATATTTGGTCCGAAGTGGATTTATCAAAACTTCATATTCTAGTGGAAATCTGATAAAACTAATATCCTCTAAATAGTTTTTGGCATCTAAGCCCCTGTACAGAAAAGATGACAGCGCAGAACAAACACAGTGAGTCTGAACTATTAGTTCACCTTGAGCCCTTCACAGAGATCAGAGGCCAACAACCCCAGACGAGTTTGATACAACCCCACTCTCTGTTTCCTGGACACTTTCAGCTATTTATACAAACACTAAGACTGGCTACAGGGTTATCATGCAATTTTCCAAGTTTTACAGTTCAGTTTCTTTTACGAATTTACCTTCAGAATACGTTGGAGAAGATGATACTGCAAAAAGTGTTACCACTCTGTAACATCATGTCATCTATGAGCTTGCTCAGACCTCAGAGACTGAAGAACTCCTTGTAAGCCAAGTTTAGCCCAGTACAAGTAGGTGGTTTCACTAACAGCAGTGAGGCTTTGGCCCATTTTTTCAATGGAAAATCTGGTACAATGAAGCCTGCAGAACTGAAAAAACGTATACAAACCGTGATCAGAGACTTAGGTTTCTAAACCGTATTGAGGTTGCAAAAACAAATTGACATCAACATATGGGGAAAGTCTGAAGTTGCAGCGAACATTCGCATATGTGAGAAACTTTGGCACGTAAGAGTCTCCATTAAATTCAACTACACAATGCACAAAATTGAAGTTATTCAGAGGCATTCATGTTTGCAAGATCAGACCCTGAGATTTCTCTGTATAGTAACAGTTACTTTAGGCTTAATCTGTTATTACACTAATATCTATAAAGAGCATATATAAATACAAATCAGATGGCAGCTGCAGTCTTACTAAAGAAAAACAAAAAAGATTGGAGGGCTAGGGGGAACTAATTTCCATGATGGCAATTTCCAATGCCACGAATTTGGGGATTATCATCCTGCTCAAACTGCAGCTATTTTTTTTCCATACACGATACACACATATATATACATGAGAATAAAAAAGGCAAAGAAATTATTTGAGAAAGAAGAGAAGGACAATACTAATGGGAAAAATTACTTCCAAATGGACAGATTGCCCTTACACAGGAGCAAGTGATAGTCTTAAGTATGGCAACCCCCCTCAGATTTCTGTGAAAAGCCTGATGTGTTCTACTTAACACTTAAAAAAATTCACTAGGGAATAATGACCTCTAATTTATTTTGGCTACAGTGATCTTCATCTGTGCTTCTATTAATCTCACTCTGAAGATTTCAGGGGACTTTTTAACTAAGGACTGACTCATTCTCTAGCTGCCTAGTAGTTAATCTGCTCAGATATTTCCCCAAATAACCATCTGCTCTACCTTGTATTTGTTTCACTCTCTATCTTAGTTCTTGGTCTGTCCTGCTGGCTTATTCAGCACTCTTTAAATTTCTCCTCTGGCCTTATGTCTGGTTGCTTATGTTTTGGACAGACAATAGAGGTGATACAGGCCATTATTCATGAGAAGCTTCAAGTGTAACGTGAGAAACATCTCATCTCCTGACCCCTGTTAGCATAAGAATTGCTGATAAAATTCTGGACTGAAAGAGAAGAATCTTCTGGGAAAAATATAGGCAAAAGTTTCACTTGAGAGATGTGTTTTGTAAGAAGAATCCAGATTAGCTCTCTGCCTAGGGACCAGATCTAACTCCTAGTGCAGATACTGGGAATCTAGAGAGGTAGTGCAGCAGAGACCTTACATGCTTGCAAAATTTTAAAAAGGATATTCTTTACCACATCTACAGCTCTGTGCTCTTGCATTTTATTTTTTTATCCAAGGATCACAAAGTGATTTGCACACTTCAGTGAATTAAGCCTCACAACGCTCCTGGAGAGGATGTAAACACAGTTCTAATTGATTCCACATCTGGATCACCTAAGTTAAAGATTGAAGAGATCTCCTTGGATCATGCATTCTCATGCACCAAGTTACCAAGTTTTAACCAGTTTCAACTGATTTTAACAGTTACATCTGAAAGAAGTTGGGGTGATGCAGTGGAAAAATCACACATACTGAAAGCATAGTCTCTGTCAAAGGATCATCAGACGCTAAACAGAGTACATCTGATCATAGAAAGCAAATTTTGGTAACAGTAGAGCATATATCTGCAATTTAGAAGCAAAGGCAGGAACTGACCCACCCTATCGTCTGCTGATGTACTTACAGAAAACCCACAGACAGATAGGTGGACAGACAGATGCGTTTGTCCCAAAGCAACAAACGCCATGCCACAACATACCTTACATAATATACTGAGCACCAAATTCTTTCTAACAAAAATTTTCAGAGCTTATTGACTTTATCCCAATTCATTCCATTTGCAGATGGATCAGCGGCTCCAGCAATTTTCTATCACATTTGCTACAGAAATCAACAACTGCTAACAGTGCCCAGGTAGAGAACAGCGTAACACAATATTGAACTGGAACTCCAGTGGAGTGGCGTGCGCCTTAACCAGAAGGGTATCAGGTAGCACTGCGAGGCAGACACATCCATGGGACAATTTTCAGTAGGAAGAAGTGCTACCCTGTTTGCTGAGGCAAAGGATGAGTCAAAGTGCTTAGGAAACCCGTTCCATCCTGTGTACCCTGCAACTGGGATAAATTACGTGAGTAGAGTTTTTCCACATCCAGCTTTGGTGATTCTAACCACAGTTACTTTTTCCTTTCCCTCATTTGCTTTGAGACACTGTATCAATCCCAAGTAGCCGCACAAGAAAAGTATTGATGCTGTTTGTATTTCCACTGGGTATTATTTCACACCAAAGTTGCCACAGTTGGCATCAATGGGGTTGCCTTAGCAGAAGTAAAGCACTAGGCCTACCAACTTTTATTTTTATGAGTTGTATAGACAAGATATTGTGTCATATCTCAAAGTGGCAGAGAGATGTCTAGTCTGCCGATTCACATCCTCAGCTTCAGCTAGTGGAACTGCACAAACCAAAACTGAGATGGTTTATGTGCTGATTCACCATATGATAACAGACTACAGGACTTGCACGTTAACCTTGCTGAAACTCTTTAGCTGAACGCTTGTCACATCAGAGCACAACCCTTCAACCCGTTTCTGTCCTCCACAAATACTTAAAGTTTGATCATGCATCCAAACTCAACAGGGTAAGACCCGACACAGACATAAGGGACGCTAATGAGTCACAGAATCACAGAATCACTAGGTTGGAAAGGACCTTTAAGATCATCAAGTCCAACCATTAATCCAGAACCACCATGTCCCCTAAACCATGTCCTGAAGCGCCACATCCACACGTTTTTTGAACACTTCCAGGGATGGCGACTCCACCACCTCCCTGGGCAGCCTGTTCCAATGCCTGACCAGTCAAAGCAACTTGCAACAGACGGTCCCACTTCGTCTAGCTGGAGCCCAAAGGGTTTGTCATCCAGCTGCAGAGCCATACAGGGGATTCCAAAGGCAGATGCACCCCCAGGATAGCCTCTGTGCCTCCACTGCACGATCCCAGAGATGAATCTGGGATGATTTGCTCAAATCTGAGGTGACCATGGGCCAGCAACAGAAGGGGATCACTACCCCTTTGAAGATTTTCAAATGCTTTGGAGCCCAACTCTGACAAGCAATTTAACTGTTTAGCAGCACAAAGTTGTGAATAATAACTCACACATTTGAGAACCCCCACAAAATCACCTCTGAAATGCGCCAAGCTCTGTCACTAATAAAACGCAAGTACTACATTTTAATATCGTATTGTACCAATACTTTTTAAATCTTGCCACGTTCATGAGGGGAGGTATCTACTCTTACAGTTGGGTGAAGTGAGATGCAGAGGTGCATAATTTGACCCAGGATGTAAATTGTGGCTGTGTCTGTCACAGACCACAACAGTTCACAGCTTTCAGGTGAGTTTGCAGTGCACTAGATCTTACTGGTCTTCACCAGTGTACTTGATTCAGCACAAACTAAACCAATACTACTTTAAATGAAAAGTATTAAATAAACGG
The DNA here is from genome assembly GCF_964289735.1 of Phaethon aethereus. NCBI lineage: Eukaryota > Metazoa > Chordata > Aves > Phaethontiformes > Phaethontidae > Phaethon > Phaethon aethereus. The sequence continues at coordinate 3,755,951 of NC_138599.1, forward strand.
CAAAGAGCAAACCAAATAGGCAATTAATATTCTTGGATAGATTAAAGAAAAGAAATCTACATGTACATACTCAAACTATTCTAAAACAAAATCTAAACATACTGAGAAATGTTTATAGCTGTTCCAACTGCTAATGGCACGCAAGAGGCTTATCTTTCAAACATCATAGGTCAATGAAAAGGAATATGTGAACTTCCAAATATTCCTTTCTTGGCTGATCCATCAGTATGATAACTAATACATACTTAAACTCCTCAATATACTCCCTGAAATTAAAACAACCAGATAGCACAGAAAGAGCTTAAATAACCATTATCAATGGATTTCAGATAAAAATCAAGAAATAATTTCAGAAAGATCACCCAAGACAATCAAACAAAAGAGCTTTGGAAATGGGTCGGGGAAGTTTGAGCTGGCAACCAATTACATTTTGTATGCAGTAGCTCAGTAACAAAAATTCTCCCCAGATTAAAAGCTTGATAAAGCTGGTCCAAGCTACTCTCCTCACTAATTGATGGGGAAAAAACCTCAGTAAACTAACAACTTTCTACTTACCAATAGTGTTCACGATAGAGTGGATGTTTCCTCAGAGATAGGGTTTGGGTAGAGGCTGCTCCTTGTTTTGGGAAATTAGGAGTGGCTACTTAGTGGTCCTCACTACCTCCCAACCCACACATCGCACACACGCAGAGCAGGACACACTCCCCTCCTCGTCCCGTAACGTGTCCTCAACAAACGACAGCGCTGGAGGCAGGATTGCTGGGCATCCTCGTGCCAAGCACGGGCTAACAGGAGCTCAGGGTGCCTATAGCATCGTGTTGCCTGCACAACCAGCACAGCCCACAGCAGTGGCACTCCTGATGTAGGATGTTTTGACATGCACACTGAGTTAGGAAAGCCGACAACCTCTGCGTTAAAGCTTAAGGGAGAAAACAGAAGAAGCCTGGAATGCTTACATAGGTTTACAAGTCACCAGCAGTTTAAAGGCATTTAGGGGTCCTAAAGACAGTGCTAGGAACCTCACTGTATCTTCTGCAGCATTAAACCACTAAATTCCCGTTTATTTCAAGAGACACTAGACACCAAGTCTTTCCTTTGTTTTTTGCTTTTATCTCATTCTCAACCTATTCCTGTCATTATCAACTGAATACCTTCCAAATCCTGGCCCTTAAGCACTTTTTTTGTTTAAAATAGGACTTGGAAGTCCAACTCATTTACATGCTCTTGTAAATGCTACCCTGCTCTCAGCAAAGTAAGAGGAGAGTCCTAGAAGACTACAGCATGGAAAAGAAACTCACAGCATGGCAGAAATGAAGGAACGCCATCAAGGAATTAACATGTTGCCTGCATGACAACACTTTAAAGGTTTCAGGTGTGAAAATGCAGAAACACTTGTACTTTCCTTTATAAATTGTGGTGTTACTTTAATTTTAGTATCATCCAGGGGTTCCAACTGAAATCAGGAAGCCTCAATGCTATTGACATACTCCTTTCACTCTACAGTCCAGATTCTTAAGAAAAATATAAAACATGACTCAATTCACCACAAAAACATGCAACTTAGGAGCACTGGAAGAGCAGTCTCACTAATTAGTTCAAGGGAGGGCATTTCAAAACAAGGCAATTGGAAGCACGGGTCAAGGTTAGCACTGAATTCACACACATGAAGTTTGAGAGGAAAAATGCTTCTCTTTGGGCGTCTCTTCCTGTTAATCTTGTTTCGGTGCTGGCTGGCCCGGCTGCCTCTCGCACTCTCGTCTCTCCTGGGCGGAACCCTGCAGCTCTTTTATTTCCTTTCATATTTGCAGCTATGTCATTTCTGGCTGACCCTTCCCAAACCTCGGATGTTTTCCTCTTGGAGCTGCAGAAGCATTATGTATGCTTATCAAGAGACCAGCCTGGAGCTGGGCTAGCCTTAAAGCTTTGAGGGTCTTCAACTCTTTGACAATTCTGAGAGGCTGAGGAAACCAGGAGGAAATTTGCCCCATAAATTTTCCCCAGGAGCCATTTTCCCCATAACTTTAGCCTTTATTTTGCTTTCCCCCCACATGCACCCAGAAAGATAACACCACATATTTTTCTGGCTGTAAAGCCATTACTGTCTTGGATAATGGGACAGTTGCTCACAAACATCAGTTACTGGAAATCATGTACAAAATTGTCTTCTCTCCACTTCCTGCTCTTCTCTCCCCCTCCACACAGACAGAGTCTCTTCTAAAAAGAGCACAAATGACTATCATTAAAGATGAAGCTTGTGGGTTGTGAAGCTTTGGCTGCCTTAAAAATCAGACAGACCAAGTCAGTCCAGCCCAGCTTAAACTACAGAATAACAGGAGATGGCCAGGCCACCCTGGGCTTTCGCAGAGAGGAGCCCGAGCCATATGTCTGCACTACGGTTTGGAACCTCGGTGTTCCATTTGGGATTGCTCAGACCTACTCTATACCGTTTATCATCTTCTCCCACATGGAATTTGACTCCTATATGGGTGCTGCATTTGGGGGTTCGTGGGAGCTGTCAGGATACATTTTGGTTCCTGGGTGAGAAACCCCTGATAATTAGTATTCCCGCAGGATGCTTCTCATCCTTCTTGATTCCCAGTGCGTCGGAAGTACCATCTTGGCAGCCGCTCCTGAAGCATCGCAGCAACCCACTCTGCTTCTGCCTGTGCAGGGCCGGCCAACAGTACCACTCAAAAAGCTCAGCTGGAAACACTATGCACACCAGAAGACGGATCATGCACAGAACCTAGAAACGGCACCCATAAAAGCCTAGAACAGCCTCATTTCATAAAAATGAAAGAAAAATGCCCTTTGTTAATGTTACCAAAACTTACTCATTTAAACACGGTATCACCCATATTGTGCTCAGAATCCTACCAATACAATGCAAAACTGCAACTTTTAGGTGTTAGCTTCTTTGAGGGGGCTGGAGCAACAGAAATTAGTCCTTACCATCCTGGATTTTCCAAGGAGAACTATTTCCATGAACAAATGAAGAAAACAGACTCCCAGGGCCCCTCATAAATTCTGGCACAGAAAGGCATGTGCTTCCATTGAGTACATTTCAGAACAAAATTTCCTGAGGCATTTCTGAATGGTATTGATTTACATGCAAAAGATTATGTCTGTAGCCATGCAAAAGGACTGGACGACAAGGGTGAAAGAACAATGCATCAAGAAACAAATGTAGACCTTTTTTCTTCAAGTTAATTAAAAGAAACTAGGTCTGATTCCCTTTGTTTGACACTAGTAGGATACCATTCACTGCTCAGGAGTTAATCCTGATTTACTGCAGCAAATCAGAGCGATACGCACTCAGCATATGAGCCATTCTAAGTTGCAATCAGGCAGAGACTTCAGCACAATGCTCCCTACATCTGCAACAAACTCAGATCAAATTTTACTAATCACCTACCTCTTTTCAATCCATTATGTTGACCATTACGATAATCATATGAATTTGTAAGTCTGAGATGGGGGAGCCATGTGAGCCTCCATGGTTGTGTTTCTATGGAAACAATTCCCCTGGCATCTTCGGTCCACATTCGGTATTCCTGTCAGACTGCTCGTCTCATTCACACGCGCAAAACCCCCGTTTTCCAAACACTCATTTCAGGAGGGCTATGTTTTCTTCTTTTTTCTATTCATCCATTGAGCTGGATATCACAGGGATGATGAGGTATCTGGCAGGTCACTGTGCCCCGCTCCTGACCCAGAGAAATCGCGATGAAGGCACCAGGGCAGCACAGCCTCCACAGGCCCTTTTAGCGCTTTTGCTTTTTTGGTGCAACTGGCAAGACGGAAAGTTAGTCCTAATTACGTTTGAGAGGTTTGGCTGCTTTCGTCCCTCGGCAAAGATCACACGTGATTACAGTGGAAACCGGTATTTGTAGCAGCTTCCATCCAGAAGCTACCGCGCCCACATCTCCCTCCTCTGCTCTCTGGCAGCTTCACCCATCTCCAGAAGCAACCACGTGCGTGAAAGGTGGCAGCTTCTGAACTGCGGGCACAGCCAAGCCGCGCCGCGCTTCCGCCCTGGGACAGAATCGCTCCCTACCCAGCGGGAACAAGGAGCGTGCAAGGGAAGCAGGAATTAACTTCTCGGTTAAAGTCTGGCCATCGTGCTTCAATTAACACTCCATCCTTATGAAAAGTACCACATCCCAAGCAACAGGGCCTCCATCACTTCCCTTCCGAGACTATTTCACAGTACAACGGGCTTCACACTTAATTTTCCTAAGAGTCAGCCCACGGTTTTAATTGCTCAGTCTCACTGTAACCCAATCCCCTGGACCACTGGGAACAATTCGTGCCTTGTGTCTGCAGAAGGGCCACCACCTTGATCAACTCAGCAAGGACGGAACTAAGGGTTTCTAAGGCTGAAAACATGAGCGGCTCTACCCTACTCCAACTAGCCACGCTCACTAATTGGGGTATTTATAGACTGCTCCTCTGTGCAAATGTTGCACAGAAGGAGGCATGTCATATACGTTCAGTAGTGGATTACACCTGCAGCTTCTCAGCACTGTTCACCGCAACGTCCCTCCGTTTTCTGGGACTCTGTTAGGCTTTTCTCCACTGGTTTAAAATCTCTCTGTATTTCTGCAAGAGCAGGTGAAGAAAAAGGTAACAAAAGCGCCCTTTCAGTCCATCCTTTTGCTGATATTCAGCTGAAGCACTACACAAAATTTCGAGCTTTCTGGTACCGGCTCTGCTCATTAGCGCTCTTGCCCCAGAACAGTCGTCAGCAAAGGCAGAGGCGTTACAGAACGAAGATGTCTGAATATCTTCTGCATTTAACCCCTCTGTATTCTGAATATACCAGGAATTAACTTGGAGGAGTTAAAACACCAGTTGCCTCCCTAAACTCCTGCTTCCACTCCTGCTGTTGCCAGTTTTAAAAAAGCGCAAGGGCCACATTTTTAGACAGTATAATTTGGCACAGATCCCTGAGCTCCATTGTTTTCACTGGAACTGTGGTAAGTTACACCAGATGAGGATATTGCTCTAAAAAGATCTTACTTTAACACAAACACACAAAGAAAAACAGGTTTAGACAAGACCGGGGATTTTGAAGCTGCATTCCTGTCTCCAGAAACTTCCAATGACTTGCAGTAGTCTTTGCTTCACCAAGCCACAAATTTGTAACGCCTTTAATCTTTCCATGTAAGTCGGTTCCTCTACTCCCTTAATCGTTTTTGTTGCTCTTCTCTGAATTCTGTCCAATTTACCACACAGTACAGACTACATTACATCTGAAAGGCCAGAAGTATGGTGTACAGAAGCTCATTTTCAAATTCTATGACCTCAATTCTTGGGAGGATTTCAGAGACCAGACACCAGGCTATAAATGAAGAATGTGTGCCCGTATAGCTGGGTCATTTAAATGCATTTTCTGTGAATAAATCTACTCGGTACTTTCTTGATCTGTGCAATCTTCTGCCATAGGGGCCTAACATAAAAATACTTCAAAGGCTCTAGCAAATTCCCTCAAGATGTGATCTTCAGCATTTCAAAAGCCGAAAGACATAGACAAGGTTTAAAGTGATCATGATATATTTTCAAGGTAACACTCTTCAGCAACTCCTGTTCACCCATTTCTTGAAAGTGGAATTATATCACCTCTCTCTATATATATTTTTAACTTATTGACTATCTTACGAGCAATGAATTTGACTTTTGGTTAGGGTTTACTATACCTCATTATCTTTAAATGAAGCAGAGCAATGCTTCCTTCCGTCAGATACCTACTAGACAGTTCCAAATGGAAATCCTCTAGCCACAGACCCTCACCACTTCCCTTGCCTCTTGCAGCACTAAGAAAGTTTAGATTTGGATTCAAGTTTCAACCCCGATCTCTCTCCCCATGTTGAGGTGAAACAAGACCCGGCGTAGTAACACTTTCGCGAAACGTTATTTTTATGTTGCACCTCAGTCCCATCTCTGATATTAATTATACAGTTTGAGCTTTAAGCCAAAAGATATTTTGAAACTGGTGCTCTTGGCTGAAACCAAGATTTCTCATGTCCTCCAAATAGTTTCATAACAAACTCCCCTAGACTGTGGCATGTTTAATGAGAATGCAGATGATCAATTGCAGCCTTCCTTGCACGGTTAACTCAATCAACAAACTACTAATGACTCCAGCATGTTACAGCTTTTTTGGCTAATGAGAACCGTATTGACCAGATTTTTCCCGTTCTCCCAGGATCAAACGCCAATATGGAACGAGTTCTGGTACAACTGTAACATTAGCCTGCAAGCAAAACGCTGACCAGCAATAGCAGGACACAGCCTGAGTGTCATTAGGAAGCAAAAGATCTCCCAGACTTGCGGGCCAGCCTCTCTGAACCCTTCCACAGTACGTGTCTGTCTGGTGAAACCAAAGCCCTGAGAAAGAGCTGCAGCGCAAGCACAGAGCTTCCACCTTGGTGCACAGCGTTTCGAGACAGAAAAGCCTTTTGTTCCCGGCATGCTGGCGGCCCCGCTGCCTGTCCCACCACTCCTCCTCCTCCTCCTCCTCACCGCGCTCCGCTGCCATTGTGCTGCAGGGTAATTTGTAGCAGGTGAGAAGTAAATAGGCTCCGCTTCCTCTTTCTTTCATTTTGTGCTGCCTGTTGCTGCCATTTACCCTCACCTCCATTTCTTCTTCCCCCCTCCCGCAAACAGTAGTCAGTGGACCATTTTCTGTATGGAAATCTAACAGCTGACCATGCTCGAAGCGAGGAGCAGCATTTATTGCAGGGCCTGAGGACTGAGATGGGAAATGGTTCCTCGGGTGTTATCTTGCCTGTTACCAACCACTGTTAAATAAAGATTTACTCCCATGGAAAGCAGTGGAAAGAATTCCAGTGACTTCAGTCATCTTTGGACCAGGGCTTTGTTTCCTTACAAAATAACCTTCGGTTTCCAGTACAGTCTCTATTTCTAAAATGACCAATTTCTAAAATAGACTTTCCATTCTGTTCCCTGGAGAAAATGCTGCATTCTGACCAATTCCTTTCCATCAACAGGAGACCTTGGTTCCATTTTTGTCTACACTATCGTTTTGCTGGGTGTCAAGTCACTTCCTTTCCCCAGTCCTTCACTTCCTTCTATCAAACAGGTACAAAACAGAATACTCCATCCTCTAGGAAGTAAAACTGCTACAGGGAAAAAAAACAGGTATTACTTTGATCAGCTTCATGCAGTACCACCTGACAGCCACGCACTCCATCATCCCCGGCTGCAAACAAGCCAAAGCAAAAAGTAAAAATACACTGGGTAAAAAACGGAGAGAGAAGGAGTAATGAGGACTTGTGAATCAACTGGAAAGTGTCAATTCTCCAAAGCTTCTTTTCAGACTAAGCTAATTTGCTAGTATCATTTTGAACGAAAATCGTGGAGAATGCACGTGGTTCATCAACAGGGATTGTGTTTCTTCCTCTTTAAGAGGTGCTCCTACGCAGTTCTCTCCACTTTAAAAGGCTTAAATATTAAATATCATTCAGCCAAGTCATAGTGGGGGTCCATGCTTGACTTCATTCCTCCCTTAACAATGTCCTCAGGCCAGCCGCCAGGAATTCAGACACTTAATAACTTCCCTGGGCTGAGAACTCTTCACCTCGGGCATGCTCTCCTCTTATCTACAGTGGGAAATGTTCCCATTCATTTCATGGTCCGCTCTGACCACAGCACTCCTTGCTTCACTGACTTTCTCCTGCATTATTCTTCAGGTTCAAACTTCCCAGCCTCACCTGCAGGTCCAGGCACACCTCTGTTTTGGTAGTTTCCTACTCCCGCTTAATTGCAAGAGCAATTCCAGTGACTCGTGAGCAGAAGCTGGAGCTCTACATTGACAAGCAGGTTTCTACTCTTCCCTGCTCCTCCCTTAGAGCATGCAGGGAGGTCCTGCACAAACACTGATGATGTTGCTCTCCTCCAACCACCTCACACTCCTTTCCATCCTCCTTTTGTTCCAAAGGATGTAAGCCAGAAATGGACACTGGAAGTGTGCTTTCAGTGATTTAGACAGTTTTAATCTCCTTCCTCCTCTTGCCCTGAACAAAATGTTCACAATGAAAAATTTAGAATTGAGCCCAAAACTGTGTGATTTAAGTCCATTCCTGTCCACTGCTAGCAGACAGGAGCCGTTCCCTACCAGCATGGTTTAAGAAGTGTCCAAGTCACTCTAGGCTTTATTCTCCTGGGCATCAAGATGCCAGTTCTTCAAATATATGACTAGCAACTCCTGGAGTGCCTTCAGTCTAAAGTAAATGAAAGTTACAGTAAAAATAACTTTGCCACTGCTCTTGGTTTTCTTCTGTAAATGGAACAGGGCATTAGCATAGTGAGTTTTTTGTACTCCAGGACTGCTTCCTCAGATTGCTTTTAAGTTCATTAAGTTCCAGCTTCAGTAAGAAAATGGTAGCATTTGATTTATTGGTACAGGGGAAGAAGGATGAAGTAAGCAATAAATCTGGTAACGGTGGTGTTACTCCAGCTCACGGCAAGCCGGTCTCAAGGAGCACCCAGATTCCAGTCCAAGATTAATACATATCTCTGATGCCCAGGACAAGTCCTCTCCTTGCTCTGTGCCTCCGTTTCCCTGCTCAGAATAAGATGCTGCTAACTGTGAAGCCGAATTCCATTACATTTAGCAGAGACATAAAAATACAAAATCATGTACTCACGAGCAAATCCATGGAGACAGCGTTATCAAGCAACATACTTCTAGATAAAGTATGTCTCTAGGATACATACAAAAGAACCAGCATGAAGGCATTAGGATAGTCCTACGGTTATGACACTGTCTTAGCCCTCAAGGTATTTTGTTCTATTACTGACTGCCACAGGCTCACTGTGTGAGTCTCCCTGGGCAAATCATCAAATCTTTCCCCATCTGTACAACAGAAAAAAGAATCCATCCTTCCTTTTTTTCTTCTTCCTCTCAGGGCTACTGGCATTACAAGCTCTTAGGGCCAGAAAGTGACTCCTCCTGGATATGCTTGCAAAACTGACCTGACAGAGCCCCAAATTCAGCTACTGCGCTACTGGTACAAATAGCGGGCCACCACACATGTAATACTGGATAGACCCAGACTTACAAAAGGGTCTATCCAAAAAGGAGGAAACTGCTTACCTAGAATGGATTATTTGTGACTTCTGAAGCGAATATGAGAAAATTAATGAATTTTCCACCTTTTTTTGGTCTTTTTTTTTTTTTTTTCCTTCAAAGCATGGAGAGGAATGACTAGAAGGTTCTCTGGACAAATCAATGAAACTAACACCCAACAAATGACCTTTCGTCAGTGTCTTATAAGTACCTGTCAACTTCAGGAGTGCCACCACAATTGAATGGAGAGATTTAAAGCCAGACTATTCATTAAAGAGCAAACTATTATTCTGGAGACTTAAATGAATTGGCTAGTGGCCAACCTTCCTTACAGTTTAGGTACCACTAGTAAAATGGAAAGTGGCTGCTCTTTGGTTCACACAAAAGCACAGAAGAGAAAGAAGTCTTTTAAGAGGAACAAGAACCAGGCTGTTCAACTGATAATGGTCTGACATCCTCACAAGATGGCACGAAGCCTAAGCAGATAGACAGCATGATCAGGTAACCATGCAAACAAGCAGAAGTTGTAAACACCAGAGAGAGCCTCTATTTTATGGCATCACTAACAATCAACCAAGCACACTATAATGAATGCATTCGTGAAATAAAGAGGCTGGGAGGGTGTCTCAGTAACTCCAATTTTCTTTTACACCGTAGGTGCTACTGACTTGCCATATTCAGTTCTGAATTAAAAGTCAAATTATCATCTTCTCTGATATAGCTCACATTTCCATTAAATGCTAACATTTCAAAGTAGGAGTTACAAACCGCACCATTAATCATCTGTTTTGTATCAAATGATATGTCACCTTTGTCTCCCTAGAGCCCTTTTCTCAGGATAAACTTCTTCTCAAGTTCTCCTTATAAAACCGTTATTTATGATGACTAGGACAAAAGTAAAGAGGACTAACACAAGCTCTGTTATACAACATTGCATGTGTCTGTACAGTACAACCAGGAATAGCATCTCGGCTAGCAGCAAGCAAGCCAGCCTTTGAGCAAGAGCACCACAGCTGGATTGGTTCCTCATCACCCCCAGGTTCAGTAATGCTGTTAGTCCACCCACCCTATACTGAAACAGAGCTGTTGTTACTATATTGCCACACAGAAACAACCTACAGGAGTATCAGAATTAGAAGTCTACTATGCAGAATGGACAGAAAATTTGGGGCAGCAAGAGTAAGTAGCCTCACACCACACCTTTTTCCAATTCCCCATCCATGCTTTGTTCCTTCCTCATGGTTAGAGCAGCTAGAAACCCTTGAGGTGGGAACACTGAATTTTGCTTACCCTGCGGAGGAACCCTAAGTTAGGTCTGGGTTGCTCCGCTCTGCAAATACAAGAATCTTACAAATTTACTTTCTTCAGTCTCACCATGAAGGCAGCGATTAAAACTGTGTGCAAGTCAGTTTTCTATCAAAAAGTATTAAGCTACTTGAACAGACATAATTTTTAATGTGTCTCTTAGTGCTTCTAATGCACAACAGTGGGACATCATTTTCTTTTTGATTAAAGCTGGCTGTAATACTTGCTAACAGCCCGCGGTGAAATATTTTAACACAGTCTCCATAACTTCTGACAAATAGCTGGTTAAGATTTACTCTACTATCGCTCAAGAAGTAGCAAGACCATTGTACTGGGCAAGAAGATGAAAAGTTATCTCAGCAAGAGAGCATTTGTACAAACTAATCTCCCTATTTCGCTGGTGTCTGTGATGATGGTCAACCTGTGGCTCCCACCTAGAGAAACAGTATGAAAAATTCTCAGGCACTTGATTGACTCTGACTGAAGCTCCACGCCTTCCAAAAAGTTTTCTTGGGTGAAATAACCTCCTTTTGCAGATGGTAAGGTTTGAAGATGAAGAAGATCCCATTACTTCATCTATGTCTCTCTACAGACCTTATCCAGATTCTCAACACCACCACTACACAAATGTGTTAAAATATGTCCAAGACGTTCTTGCTACTACACATCCAAGGGGCTCAATTTGCATTAAAATATCAGTAGAGAGTTGCCTACCTTTCCATACCCCATTTCTTTGGCAGTGACACACAAACTGCTGTAAGGCAGCTTGATGTTTCTGCTGCCCTCCTCCTCTCCACCACCCTGCAAGATTTTGCAGATCACAAAGCAAATAGCGCTTTCCATGTTCTGTTCCTAACGTCTTGGAGAAGTGGGTGCTGCAGGTCCTGCCCCCACATTTAAAGTGGCTGGCTTTCCTGCATTTGGGTTGTGTTATTTCAGCATAGGTGTTCTTCAGTCCAGCTGGGTGGGGAATAGGCACTTACGTTAATACGGTCCCTGACAGATGCCATCTTCCCCTTTGTTTTCCAAGAGGTTTTGCTACATTCCTGCCACTCTTATTTACTCATCAGTCCGTTTGAAAACTTACTGTTCTCTGGCACTTTAGCGGAAGCTTGTGGTTACTTGTGGTTTTCAAAAAGGAAGGGTGCATTTCAGATGACACGCAGCAAAACAGTCCGGCCATGTGTAAAAATAAGATTACACTGCACAGCCCGTGGTTCTAAGTAGTCCAGCTTCGCCACAGATAAGGCAGCCTGAGGAGGCTCAGGAGGCAAATTGAGCACTTTTTCTTCAAAAAGTACCCAGCTGCTGAAGGTGCAAAAGGCAGAGTTTTAGAATAAGCTTTATGGTGCAATTTGTTCCCATCAAACTCTTCTTATGATGATTTAGCTGAGTTGATCCAGAATCTGTTACAGTAAAACAGGTCAAAATGGATATGGAAAAAGGTATTTCCATTCTTCCAAGACAGAAAAACAATTTTTCATCTTTTCTGACTGGATACAGTTAAAGAAGATTACAGCTGGTATGATTGCTCTCCGCAGCCTTGTGTTTGACCTATAATTCTGTAAAAATATAACTAACCCTTCATATATTGACTGTCAAGAATTTCCCCCCACATGCATTTTGTTCTTCTCTCTCTACTTCATATGGAAATTTTGCCGTATTATAGATCTGCATGTGAAGACTCCTCAGCCTATTTCATGATCAGTCACAACAGATTAAACTAAATAGAATATAACCACAGTTCAAAACTATGCCCGGTCATCTTAACCACCCAAGAGAGTGCACCTTCAAACCAAAAAGGGTAAGGAAAGGACAAAAAAGGAAAGATTGCATCCCTTCCTAGTGTCCAAACAGCTGAGAAAGCACTTTAGCAGTCTGTTTGTCGAAAGATGCCAAACAGCAGCAGCTCTGAAGGACTGCAACATACATTCCTCACTTCCAAAAATGAATCCATATTGTAGGAACACAAATGGGGAGGCAGCAAATCGATCTGCCTGATCTGTCCTCCAACAGAAGACAGGACCGTTCTTGAGCTACCACAACATGATGCGCAACAGTACCACATTACAGAGCTGCCTTCTTTCCACATGGACTTTGAAGCAGAGGGAAATATTAGTGCAGAAGCCCAACCTAGTGTGAACGTGTTGACAAAGCTCGGAGGAAACAGCTATCCTGCATCGAGACTTTTTGCTCCCACCGCAACAGAGAGGGAGGAAAAAAAGGCAGACTCTGAAAGCTGTTTCCCAATACTGCTGCTTTGTGTAACCGTAGCAGCTTTTAGAGAAGTACCAGTGCAAGCACAAAGGTAAATCAACTCTCGTGTCTGTGATAGAAGTAAGAATAGATAAAGTTCACCAGTAGCCTGCCACATCACACCAGGGCGTCCCTCAAGCACAGACTGCTGAGAGCTGGAAGGACATATAAACCCCGCTTTTACAGAGCCCTTCCCTAAGCATGTGCCACTCACCACTGCCAGTGACAAGGCACAAGGCGAGGATCCAGCGTAACAATCCTTACCTTACTGCTGCCATCACCACAGCGATACGGAGCAGCTGCCCATCACACCCTAATGTGCCACAACTATAAAATATGGATATTTCAGTCCTACTGAAAGTGAAGGGAAGCTCTCCAAGCTTCTGAGCTGCACCAGGTCCCACACCACTCCAGGGAGAGGGATCTCTGCTTTCTACATCACCAGGGAAAAATCCCCCGCTTTCCTCAAAAGGTCTTTGTTCACATGCTGAGCAACCTCAGCCTGGCCAGCTCACCAGAGCTGGTGGGAGCTCAAGACCACATGGTAGACACAGGGATTGCCTTGTGATTTTTGGTGTCACAACCAAACCTTGATTTCAAACCTTGTTGATGACAAAGGTCTTGGCATATGATGGAAAAGCAAGGTTAATCACAGAATCACAGAATCACTAGGTTGGAAAGGACCTTTAAGATCATCAAGTCCAACCATTAATCCAGCGCCACCATGTCCCCTAAACCATGTCCTGAAGCGCCACATCCACACGTTTTTTCAACACTTCCAGAGATGGCAACTCCACCACCTCCCTGGGCAGCCTGTTCCAATGCCTGACCACCCTCTCAGTGAAGAAATTTTTCCTAATATCCAATCTAAACCTCCCCGGGTGCAACTTGAGGCCATTTCCTCTCGTCCTATTGCTGGTTACTTGGGAGAAGAGACCAACACCCTCATCGCCACAACCCCCTTTCAGGTAGCTGTAGAGAGTGATAAGGTCTCCCCTCAGCCTCCTCCAGACTAAACAACCCCAGTTCCCTCAGCCACTCCTCGTAAGACTTGTGCTCCAGACCCCTCACCAGCTCCGTTGCCCTTCTCTGGACACGCTCCAGCACCTCAACATCCTTCTTGTAGTGAGGGGCCCAACACTGAACACAGGATTCGAGGTGTGGCCTCACCAGTGCCGAGTACAGGGGCACGATCCCTGCCCTACTCCTGCTGGCCACACTATTGCTGATACAGGCCAGGACGCTGTTGGCCTTCTTGGCCACCTGCGCACACTGCCGGCTCATATTCAGCCGGCTGTCAACCAGCACCCCCAGGTCCTTTTCTGCCGGGCAGCTCTCCAGCCACTCCTCCTCAAGCCTGTAGCGTTGCATGGGGTTGTTGTGGCCGAAGTGCAGGACCCTGCACTTGGCCTTGTTAAACCTCATACAGTCGGCCTCTGCCCATCGATCCAGCCTGTCCAGATCCCTCTGCAGAGCCCTCCTACCCTCCAGCAGATCAACACTCCCACCCAACTTGGTGTCATCTGCAAACTTACTGAGGGAGCACTCGATCCCCTCATCCAGATCATCGATAAAGATACTGAACAAGACTGGCCCCAGAACTGAGCCCTGGGGAACACCACTTGTGACCGGCCGCCAGCCGGATTTAACGCCATTCACCACAACTCTCTGGGCTCGGCCATGCAGCCAGTTCCTCACCCAGCGAAGAGTAAACCCGTCTAAGCCACGAGCCACCAGTTTCTGCAGGAGAATGCAGCTAAGCACAAAATATGTCCTATGCAACTCCTTACTTGCCACTTTAAGTTTAACTTTCTCTGTTTACTTTTTAATTTAACGTATTCTTTTGATCTCTCTTTCTCTCCTTTCTCTCGTCTCCCTGAGTTTGCTGACACAGTAGAAGCATGACAAGCTCAGACAAGCTAACCTACTTTTTTCTTTCTCTCTTGTACATGTTAACGCTCCCACTCTTCTACCTAGCATATGAAAGCACATTGCAAGTATCATTATAATGATACTTCCAATCCTCCTGTGAAATAATTCCCCCAACTGACAGGTGAAGAAACTGAGACACACAGAGCTCTTAAATTACTTGCCCCTCAAGCTTACAGAGGAAGCCAGCGACGCAAGTGGAAATGAAACACAGCAGACTTCTGTTTTTCTTGGTCCCAACCCATATAAAATTATTATCCCTTCACCCATCATAGGTCTGTCAAATACCTCCATTTTTAAATACAGTAGTAACAGCAAAACTTTAGGTATCCATTACACAGACTTACACATTTCTGTGATTTAATTGCAGCCCAGGAACGTTCGTTGCCACGTCCCGTGTGCCTGCAGTCCGTACTGGCGCCTGCTAGCTCAGGTTCAAGGCGTCCGTGCTGCCTCTGAAGCTCAAGGTATGTGTTAATGGGAAGGGGCTGCAGCCTACCCGCTCTCCGTAGCCCAAAGCCCGTACGCTGCATGGAACAGAGTTTGTTTACACATTAAGCCATGTAATGTGCTCCATTTTTCTACTTTTAGCCTGAGCTTCCAAATGGTCTGGACTCGGTTCCCTGCGTGTACTCCCATTTGGGAGTCTCAGCTGGACTTGGACAGGTTCAAACCCACGCCTAACTGAATTTCATCATAACCACAGATATCGCTCAGCCAAGCTGCTTTTCCTCTACGTACGGAATAATTCAGTGCTGAGCCACGAGCTCGATTTTACAGAGATTAGATTTCCAGTTATGACACTGACTAGAATTCAATATCCATCACTCCCTCCAGGGTACTGAATAATGTTCAGCATTTACAAACCCGAACTTTCAAAAGCAAGTACACCTTTAAAATTAGTCTAAAATTACTTGAATTCAGATATTGACACCTTTGGGGTTAATATTCTCAAAGACGTTCTCTGCAACAAATCATGCCTTTTTTATTTTATGAAAGCTGAAATTAGCACATTATCTTGGAGCTCAGTCTTAAAGACAAAAAATCCAAATACTACAAGAAGCGAATGATAAAATCAAAAGCGGACTTTGGACGAAGCATATAACATCTACACCAGAGCACTCAAAGAAATTAAACCATATTAAATTTTGAGGTAAGTTAGTTGAGCACTATTTAAATCTCTGTATAGACTTTTTACTCCACAATCAAATTGGGCTTTAATCAGGTTTCACTAAATTTATTTCATACGCAAATCAAGTTTAAACAACAAAAAAAATCACTTTCACCGTGAACAAGAGTGACCACAAAGGGGTTCAGTGCAGTTTAACTAATGCATTTTATGTATGCATCATTAGTTTAATACGAATTAACTTCTGACTATTCCAGTGTAGACAAGCCCACAGTTCTTTACATCTAAATGCGTAATAATACGCCCTTCGTCTTGTCGGTTTGAACAGTTAGCTCTCTGGAGCAGTTATACTGAAGGTACAAGGCATACTACCCTTAGGCCGGGATCTCTTGGGATTCGGATGCATACAGCTCCTGCACGAAAGCAGTAAGTAGCGTCTTTGGACGGCTCTCATGAGTCAAATTACTCGCACACATACCTGCAGCATTGGCTACAACAAATGAAAACCTTACGCCGTCTAGTATCACAAGCAACACATCCTCACACAGGCGCTACTTACACCCGAAAGTTTCATCCACGGTCTCTCAACACCAAAACACCAGGGTGGATGTGTGCGTGTATTTCAGTTCTAATGTTTAATTATCTTGAACACAGCGATATCCACACCGCTCTAGAAAGAAATCAATTCTCCCTTTGCTCTGAGCTATAAATGCACGTATTCCATAATCAGCCTAACAGAACAGACATATGGGATTGTACATCTGGGAAGCATATGAGAGGTCTTCTCATATATAAAATTATTTTGCAAAGCATCTCTCTCAGAACCAGCTTTAGGTATTTTTCCTTAATTTGCACGTTGCAAAATTTAACTGATGTTTTTGGTTTATAAGATATTAAATAATAACCACTCAGTTGTGTTACTGGAATGCGTTTCACTCCTAAAATCTCCCACTACACCTTATACATCTTATCTGCAGTATTTCTTCGACATGCTAGTACTCTGTTTCTGCCGTTAGCCCTGGGACTCATTTCTCCCGTCAATGGCATGAGGCTGCCTCTGGGGTTAAACTGGGAACACAAATACCTTTCTAGGACAGACAGTAAAGGGTGAAAAATCACAAGACTTCTAGAACAGCAAGCAGACATGAAGCAAACATGAACTGGATTCAGACATGTTTTCAGAGCCATCCAGCTGATGGCTCTGAAGGGTTTCTAAAACCGAAGGAGGAGAATTCCTACAGCAAAGCAGCTCCTCAGGAAGGCTCTGCCACTACCAGTGACTCTGAGAAGACCGCAAGCACATTGCTACAGAAAACTCACAGCAGCGAGCAGAGCTGCAACACTTGATGATCTTGAAGGTCTTTTCCAACCTTAGTGATTCTGTGACTGCCTGGTGGCAGACTCCAAAATGATGGCGGCCCATCACAGGCTCATAGTGAACCACAAAAATCTAGTCGTCTTCCCGCCTAAGATCTGATTTTCCCTTCCTCACTCCACTGGCAACAAAACAGTGTGGATTCGGCTCCCTGGGCAATTCTTCATCTGCAAACTGGCAATAATACCATTTCATTTTTGCCACCTCCTAACAGTCATGTCTTCAGGGTCATGGACTCTTACTCAGCGCATACAGCACTTAACACAATGGAATTAAACTCAATTGAGGGTATTAGGCATTCTAATTATTCTATTTTCTTTTTGAATTTCCAAACCTGTCCAGTGGGTGCCATCCCACATGGCAGGGAGAAAATGTAAATGAAATGAAAAGCCATAATGATGCTAAGATGAAACTGAGCCTCAGAAGAAGCCAAACTTGTCCACAGCAGAAACCTGCATCCTATCCCACAACACCTTCTGCAGTAAAAACTGAAGACCTCTGCCAAGACATGAGGTTCATGGAGGGACAGGCGCACAACAGCAACCAAGCTGCACATATTGATTTATACCTGAAGTACAAAAATATTTTGATGGTGGCGACACAAGAATGGAAGAAACACTGAAATCTTAAGGTGTCCCTCCAAGCTGTAAACTACTCAATATTTTCCCATTTCAATTAAAAATGTAACCCTCCTGGAAAAATTGGGGAAATAACATTTTGGGCAACTTTTCTCCAGTGATTTGCTAAAAAAAAAAAAAAAAAAAAATATGTAGGTGGGTTCTAGCCAGAATTAGTCTCTGAATCTGTTACTAGTGAGAGATAAGTCAGACCCCAAGGAGTTGTGCTAAATCACAAGGGTGGCTGCTACCATGGTTCAGTTAAGCATTTGTATTTCTCTCTCTCTCTTTCAGGTTTTCCTTGGAGGCCCAAGAAATCATTTGCAGGAGCGCAGGGCCTTTTCTGTGCTGGAACTGCTTTTCTTTTCCTCCCTCTCTCTGTTTTAGGAGAGTGGCAATGCTATGAAAAGACCGGATCTTGTTTTACTTTATTGCTATTAGGGGCAAAGTAAAAAGAGTGAGACCTATAAACACAAAGATGCCAAGATACAAGGAGACTACATGCTTGAATGCCCAGCCCTGGCTGCTTTGTTCCGTGAGTAATAACCAATATGTTGGCGGAGGTCATATATATACGGTTGCCACAATGCAGAAAGTGGAGGTGCGAAGATATACTTTATACCAACAGACTATTTCATTTTCCGTGGCATAGCATCCCTTTGCCCCTTGCACAAATCATAAACCTTTTTATTCACGTTTCTCCTCTGAATTGATACCTCCTGTTCCACTTTTCCTCGCTACAGCAGTAGGTGGACTGCAGAAAACATTTGGGGGAAGAAAAACAAATATTTATGGCTGTGCAACATGAACTCACTTGGAACCCAAATCACAAGGCAAGTAACAAGATTTAACTATAAACTTTGAATTCAGGCCAGACCGGTTGAAGTTTCACTAAATTCAGTTATCCCAGGCTAATTTAGTGCTTTGTGCGGCAGCGGCTCCCAGCAAATCACCTGGAAATCTCATACGCTTCCACTCCAGAGCACTCTGCATTCCTCTGAAGCTTGACCTTCCCAGCTGGCCTCACTGCCCTGACCCACAGCAGTAACCCCGGGCCAGGTACTCCTGGGTCAACCGTTCTGAAGCATGAGCCCTAAATTTCCAAGGGAGGCAGGAACTTGGCTTTATGTGAGGCTCCTGTTTTGATATAGCCCCTTAAAGCTGCCTCTCCTCTGCTGGAGAACTCAATGAACTCAAACCTGAACACCAAACTTTGGTCTGAATTGCAGAGTCCAACCAGCCAGTCCAGGAAATCATTCAATATCATCATCATCATATTGGAGACCTAGGGTTCTCTACTCTCCTGTTTCAGAGGACTCGGTGGCTATGGATCAAAAACCAAAGCAAGGCGGAAGCAGCGGGTCCGGAAAACACCGCACGATCCACCTCAGCCCTTGCTTGCATCCCCAGGACACGGTACCAGTCCACCAAAGGTTTCTGACAAAAAACTCAGCCTTTCTGGGGCGGGAGGAACTTGGAAGCAACATGTTTGCCCTAGAGAAATCCTATGCTATTGATGAACAGCATGGGGCAGGAGGGAAAGGCTTCAGCTACACAGGCAGGTCATGAGAGCAAAATCCACTTATTTCAATAGAATAATGAAAGGGGCCAGGTGCTTAAGCTCAATATTTGTAGAGTTTAAACTTCTGTGCTTACACATGATTTAAGTTTCACATTACTGTATATAAAAACTGAACAGGAAAGAATATGTGATACAATGTAAAATTAAATTAAATTAATTTTTAAAAAATCCATTACACCCACCACCACTATGGTCCAAAATGAGTTTTCAACACAAAAACGAAGTCTTCGTCCATCCACATTCCACAACACAAATTTCAATAGATTAAAGCAACGGTACTCAGATCCAAGACTCTTCTAGGCCATCAAGGTGAGACTTTTGATTCAGGCTCATAAACAAGGACATCATTGTAAATGGTTTAGAAGCCTAGCAAAATTTTAATATACATGCCAGTACGTGTGACCAAAGGGATTACCCCAGACTGGCTCACCTGATTAGTTATACAAATGCCTGCCTTTTTTTTTTCCCCTCCTTTTAATCCAAGACCGTGCAGAATGCCAAACGGGAGAGCGGAGCGGGGTATGTACTGGAATGTCTGAAGGCTACAGACTTGGGATTTATATTCCATGTTGAATTCATTGTTCTCTCTCCTACCCCCTCTGCCCTCTAAAAAATGCTGCAGCCATGACAGAAATAAATTAGCCTGAGGTACAGGTCACACCTTCAAGGGCAGTCAGCATTCTGGGTAAAATCAATAGAGAAGATGGGAGTCTCTAACAGCTGAAGCAGAAAGAATGACGCATTGATAGCTTTACATATACCCAAACAAAGGCACTTTGGAGAAACCCTAGTCCCCGCTGCCTTGTGAACACAAAGCTCATTTTTTCAACCACCTGAACCCCAACAGCAACACAGAGGCAATTCAGAAAGGCAGCCATTTCTTCAGAGAATTTGCATATCGATGCAGAAAATTCTGCTTGTTTGCATCTCTGCCCGGGAAGGAGCTCCAGATGCTGAATTCTGGCCCAGGTTGCAGCTCCCACAGACTTTTACAGAGATCAGAATCTGCACTGAACTTCAGCTTAAAATTTTGCCGCGTTCTCCAACCTCCCAAGTGGCACAAACTGAAGCCTCAGACAAAAAAATCCCCTGAACTTTGGTGAACACAGAAACGAGTCTAGGAGGCACCAACAGACACTGATACTATGTGTTGCATTCCTTATTTTCACTTGTGATCTTAAAGCAATGGATAATATATTCAAAATCACTTACATCCATTGAGAACCTTAAACGCAGGCTTCAGTATTTATGAATCACAGTTCCTCTGAAATGAGGTGATAGAAGATTTATAAGGATATGGGATATATGAAGATTCATGCAGAAATCTAGTGGTTTTTACCAATGCCCCTATGGTGAGCTAAGTATTAACTCTCAGAGAGGCACATAACCTGTTCAGACACTTCATAGATCCCACGGGGTTCCTACCTGCATTTTCAGGTTCCTAAAAGCTTTAAAGCCTGATTTAAGCTCCCACAATACTTCCAAAAATAGGACTTAGACTCCTCAGTCCCACAGGAGTTTTTGAAATTGCTACCCGGGAGGTTTCTCAATAGAGAGAGCTAAAAGCTTTTCTCCTCTTCTGTCCCTCCCAGACTTCTCCAGAGACTAACTTGGCCCAAATACAGCAGGATCTAAATCCAAATGAACTCTGATTTTGTGCAAAGCCAGAAAGAGAATATGTAACGTATGTTACATATGCAATACGTAACTTTCCCGTAACTTCCTTGTTTGTTTGCTTTTTTTAAAACCCACACAACATTCACAGGTGTATTGTTCTTTGATCATGAGACTCACACTTCCACCTATGGTGAGCTATAGCGCAGTTTTGAACTGTATTTATACTTACATTTGTGGAGTCTGTGAACAATATCGTAAATAGAATCATTTTCATTTCCTCTGCTACCTGTAAAAATAAATGGAGGAATTCACCATTAACACCAGTGCTGCACTAAAGAATTGTCTCTTTCTTACAGTCACTGTCCTATGTCTCAAAGATGTAGCAATGATGCGGCAATACCTGCAGCATCTCTCTGCGTTCTAGGAAAAATTACAGTAAATTCAATACCTCAAGGAAAAGTGTTCCTCAGAAAACAGCCATGTTTTGCTGCTTCTGCTCTGAAGGCCTTTGCATCTTTGGATGGCTCCTTGAACCCACCAGTACATAGAGAAAAGAAAGAGATTGCTTCGCTTTGGTCAACAGAGAGGAGGAGGCACTACTTAAGCTCTTCAGCAGAGCAGACCCCTGGCTCTTCAGCTGGCCCTGCAGTAATGCTGGGCACTGACGCTCTACGTGTGGCTATGACGGGCTCAGGAACAGACCTCAGTGAGAGGTGACCGAGGGGACAGCATCAGATGTGGTTCCTCCAAAGTGGTGGAGCTGTGAAAACTCCATGGGTGAAAAGGTTAAATGCTCATTCCCTGCAGCTACTTTTACACGCTGCTCTTGGGGACAGGGAAAGTGGGGAAAGGCAGGCACATTTCAGATCACCCCAAAAATGACCAAAATCATCTGCCTCAGAATGGCCTAAAATGGCTTACCCTGCCGTTCCT
Organism: Phaethon aethereus; assembly: GCF_964289735.1. Classification (NCBI taxonomy): domain Eukaryota; kingdom Metazoa; phylum Chordata; class Aves; order Phaethontiformes; family Phaethontidae; genus Phaethon; species Phaethon aethereus. Next base: position 3,777,788 of record NC_138599.1, read on the forward strand.
TGGTTCTTCTCAAGGACAAAAGCACAGGGCAATAATCCACATTACTGCCTGCAATACACTAAAGTAGTCGGAGGTACCATTCTCAGACTTTGCCTTGCACTTCTGTGCTAGACATGAAAAAATACAGTTGCGCATTCTGACATGTAGTGCAAACTCTGCGCTTCCTCAAAAGAGATGCAATGTCATCTACTGCAGCTTTCTCTAAAATAAATCATCCCCTATTTGTTTTACACTTCACTGCGCTTAGCAATAGGGAAAGTCCTGCCCAGATTTAGAGAACATTCCAATAATCACAAGGGTACATTATCTGAACGGATCACATTTAGCATCTGTAGGTCAAGAATGACCCATTAGAGATACACCCATTTGGGGTCTGTTTTTCTACAGCAGTGCCGGATACCAGCTGGCTTGCTTTTCCGAGTGACTTAGCCAGGGTGTTTCAGATGGGTCTTGACATCCTGATACTCAAAGTGCTCTGAGCAATCACCATCTTCAAAAAAAGCCTTAGTAAGATGTCTTGGAACAAGAAAGCTGCCACAATTAACCGCTCCAGAAACCCAAGACCACTGTGCTCCTGCTCTGCACATCCCAGGACTGGAACAGACTCCCAGCAAAGGTAACCTACTGCTCAAGGCAATACGATATATCCTATTCCTGCACCTCCTGCTTCCTCTTTTCAAATTTCACCTCTGCCTATTGATGATGGCTGGTTTCAGAAGATATGCCTGCATTTCAGAGAGCAAGATCACAGAAGGAACTCAGAGAAGGGAGACGCATTGCAAGTTTTTCCCCATTTAAGCTGTTCAGATGCAGCACACAAATGAAAAGAGAGACAGAAAACTATGCTACACACATTTGCAACAACTTGTTCCACTCTGGAAGTGAATAAAACCTCAGAGAGACCTGAGCCTTTCTGAGAACTATGGAATTCCACCTCCTTGTTTTAAAAATAAAGAAGGATTTAAATTCACCCAATGAACAGTAGTGGACTCGCCTTGTGAACCTAGGAAGATGAAAGATGAAAATAAAGATGTGCAAGAGGCTAAATGGTTTATTGGCCAAAATCTGGTCAATACTCATTTAAGGGACTTTATTGTAGGGTTGTTAAGATCTGGGCTCCGTGGCCTAAGAGTTGTTTTCCACTTACAACTTCTGCAAGCCCACAAATTGCAAAATCCCAACCCTAGGAGGGGAAATGAAATAATCCAAAAACATTTCCTGTCCCTAATTATATTTTGCACGTGAAGTGGATTCATACAAAGCTGCTGGATTTGGATACCTGAAAATGAACAATAGCGTGGGGGAAGCCATGTTGTTTGTGCCTGGATAAGGACAATAGTTTGCCCTTCCAGTGTCACTAAAGGGATCTAAGCTAAACCTGTGGACCTGACATCGAAAAATTAGTGTCCAAAACTCAAATCTGGATGTGCAGTTTTGCAGTCTTACCACTTCTCTGCAAGTACAATGCATTTTACTTCTATAAATATGCAAAGTACCTTACAAAAGACCCTCCCGGTCACCCTCCCCATTTCGCAGCGAGGGAAATGGAGGCATTGCGTGCAAAGAGGGGAGAGACTAGGCTATGGCCACACCGAGGCCATGCCCGTCTGCAGCACAACCCTGACTGCCTCCATAATCCCCTGCAGGTTGTTAAAGCAAAGAAGAGGAAAAACACAAAGAAATTTTCCCAGCTTTCTCTCATCAAAAACTTCCTGGGATCCAGAAAGCTTCAGCTTTGGTCATTTGCAGATTCCTTCTGCTTGGCCCAGCGCCTCGCCGTCCCCCCACGTACACGCGGCAGGTAATCCCAACGGGAATCAACCCAGAGACCTCGCGTAACCCAGCCGTTTCTACTTCTGCTCCACCCTCGCCCTTTGCAAGGAAAGGATGCTGAGGGGGTTTTCTACAGATTCTCCACTGAGAGGGGTGAGCAGCAGTGTAAACTCTTGCAGTTTGCAAAGACGTTATGCACAGCTACTCCGGTAACGGGGCGTTTGCAGCATGACTGACCTGCTAGTCTTTTTTCTTACTGCGACCCTTTGCATGGGAAATCAACTTCCAGTTTAAAATAAGCAAATCGTAAATACATAGCTTTTAAGCACAAGGATTTTACATTTGCAGGTATAGTTATTTCTTCAATTATCGCAAGTTTATAAAATTAATGTAATTCAAACCTTGAAGGCTATATATACTCTTCACCTCACAAAATTAAATGCTAACTTTTGATAAGCAATATAACCACTCTGAAGAACATTGGAGGACAAAATGGAACACCAGAAACTACCAAATGTTTCTGGTCTACTTCAAACAATCATTAACTACAGTCAGTTTCTAATTATTTGAGTCCGTTTCACTTTTTATTCCGTGGTCACTTTGTTTCTGACCATTTGGCCTATGTTCAGAAAAATCCCCATTAGGCAGCACAAAGTCTCAAAAAATTTTATTCTCCTTCCCCTTTCTACGGTTGGGAATATTTCAAAACCTCAAGGGACAGGAGTTCTAAATTATGCCTTTAAAACCAAAAAGTAGAGAGTACTTAAAAATTTAAAAGTGCAGTAGTCTATTACATTAAAACATGTTGTTATCAAGTAAAATTGCTTCCTCTCAGCCCTCTGCTAACAGTTTTGCAATTCATTTTTCAGAAAGAACTGCAAACGCATTAAAAGGCAAAACATCTATGCTTAGGCTGGAAATGATCACATGAACAAGCCACAAGATTTGCTTGATAACATACAGAATTTATTATTCAAGTCTCATTTTCAGCTCTAAGGGTGAGGGCGGGGAGAGAAGGGGGAACAGTCTTTTAAAACACACACACTGGAAGCAAAGGATTGCATTTATAGGAACCACTAAAAAGAAGAAAGAAAAAGTAAAGAAAACAAACATTTATGCTACCAGCAACTCAAGTTTTCAAAAACTAAGCTCCACTCCCACAAATCTTCTCGTAACATTTTCACTTAAAACAAGTTTACCTTATCAGAGAGGCTGAACAATCAGAAAGCTGCTGAACATTCAGTAAAGTTCAGCTCTGCTAAAGGTGGGAAGGGATACAGGAGAGCAGAAAACAAAAGCATTAGTTAAAAGTCAAAAAGCTGCTCAAAAAGTTAGTTTCTCTGCACCTCTCTTACTGACCTAAGAAGTCTTCATTTCACAGGTAGCAAAGTTTGTCTTCCTTCTCCACTGCAAGATTCACATTGCATTACTGAGGGTGCACTGATTATCAAAAGAATATTGTTTCCAATCTTCCGGTGACTAAAGAGGGAAAGAAAAATGCAGTCCAGCCAGGTACTGTTTCTTCGTGAAAAGTAAATCCGGCATTCTGGAATGAGTTCAAACATAGGGCTTGACAGGCAAAGGAGAAAAGCGTTTTCACTGAGCATGCTTAGTCCTGCACTGCCTGCACACTTAATGAACATTACTTCCTTCCCAGTGGTTACTCCTAGTAGAAATCCACACCCCCTCCTCTTTCAGAAGTCAGGAATGCAGCTGAAACCAAAGTCCAGAAAACATGCCCGACACCCAGACAAGGCCCCACAGATCAATAAACTCAGGTTGTGACCTGCAGGTCAGTTTGTCAAACAGGACATCAGGGTGAGTTTTTTCTACACTTGGTATAGTTTGCTTTATGCTTCAGCTAATGCTACTCACTCCCCAGAGAAAATAAAACTGCACCGGCTTTTAAAGAATGATTAAATGCTTCAATAACAGATGGGAATTCTCTTTCAAATCTTGTCTCTCCGAACCTGCTTTAAAGCGAGGAAAGAACGCTGCAGAAAGAAGTTTTTCAGACAAAATTAGGTCATTAGATTCCTGGACAAAAGTTATTTGAATTTTTGAATTTGTCATAGGGAAGGAGTATCTGGTGACCAAATTAAAAAAAAAAAAAAAAGAAAGGAAAAAGCAAAAAGCGCCTTTTATTTAGTTAGGGCCTAATCCTGCTCCATTTGCAATCACGTGGAGTTTTGTCATTACCTTCAATGGGAATAGCGCCGGGGTTTTAGATTACAAATGCTTTCAGGCGAGAGCTGTGTCTACCTCAGTGACCTGTACAGGACAGACTGGTTTTGGCACTTCAATCCGCAATTTGCAACATCGCTGTGTCTGAGTGTTCGAACACTGCGCAGCAGAAATCCCCCTCCTCACAAAATTCGCAAGACTCGCTGAAGAAAAGCAACTCTACAAAATTGCATATGTTATTTTTAAAGCTTTCCATTATATGACAAGCTTTTCAGTTGCTTTCCAATTTTTCCTTGAGGTTACACTTAGCTCTTGCTTCTCAAATCTCCTCCACAACAGGACTAGAAATTTAGCCTTTTTGTAATGAAGTCTATGCTGGCCCCAACTGCCGTGTCCCAGTCTTCATAAAAACACCAAGTGTTGTAAGAATTATAATGAAATAACAAAACCCATAATATTGTCAAAGTAAGGAGCACTAATCAGAATTACGACTGGATGGGCCATTATCACTCTAAGACCTCTAAGATAATGAATATCGCTCTGCATTTTAAAATAGGTTAGGACTTGATCATGACCTCAGTGTCTGAGTAACTCCAGCCTTTACAAGGCTGCGGGTCCCAATTTGAACAGGACATACCATGACAGAGATTAAATCTCTGGGTTCCAAATGGCCCAGACCTTTAGAATAAAAACCCAATTTAGACTGCAAATTTTAATAACATGCTGTGTTCACATGGATATGTTTCAGAACCGCTGTGGGTCCTTTGCTCCTAAGCGCAACAAAGTTGTTTGGGTTTTTAAAATAGTTTAACTGCCCACACATCCCTGCTCTTTCTGGTTTCATTCATGATCATAAAAGGAAATAGTCCCAAAATTGTTTGACAAAAACAAGCCATGCTGTATTTCCAGTGTGCTGAACTTGAAGCAATTTTGGAAAACCCCGGAGAAAGTTTCCTGCAGATTTGGAGAAGCAGCCATCTTAGGCTAATTAAACCCGAATGCACTAACCAAAAGGCTTTTCCCTTCAGTATGTTTCCATTTCATATCCCAAAGCTTTCCTTTGGTCAGGAAAGTCCCTAACAGGGGACTTTCCTAACAGGCAGCTGAATTGGAATTCTATCACCGAATCGTCTCTCAGACACTTTTCTTGGCTGTGCCAAGAACTAAACCTATTAGGTGTTCACTGAGCCCGAGACATCAAAAGCAGGTATTCATGACTGAAAGGATTTACCCTGAAGCTCTGAACTGATGAACCCAAGGCTTAAACACACGTTCACTTAGCAAACAGTTGTGGTGATTTTAGACATCCTCGTCTTCCTCAGTTGTTCATTACCACTCCTGCAGCCCAGCTGGATGAACAGGGCACGTGCGTGCTTCGACATGGCGTCCAGGAGCTTGGATTGCCACCAGAAGTAGGAGCCAAACCAACGCACCCAGCACTGAAGCACCTTAGGAGCGTGTGTATGTGCTTCATCGTCACGGCGTGACTCCGGGATGGTAACTTGCTGGAGAGGCAGTAAGACGTGAACACCACAGCTGTCCACAAAATCAACAAGTGCTTCAGCCCTCCCTGGCTGCTGAAGAGAACCACTGCAGGAACTGCTTCAGATGTTCAAGCTGTAACCATGCACTGTCACCACAGGTCTCCTCCCCGAAACGCCAGTGATAGAGCTATACCGAATACGTCGAGGCTGCCCGTACGCTCAGCATCTATTTTCCTTCCGAGTACCACAGCGCTGAAGCCCTGGAAGCTAAAGGCACGTTGCAAATTCGCCGCCTGTGAGTCACAACGGAGGGAGCAGACTGCTGATTCCCTTCATGCCTAATTACCCATAAGCGGTTGGCACGATGATTTATTTAGCACGGTGTTGGCCTAGCTTGCAGACGAGTCCTGTGTCCAAATGGAAAACACTCTACCTCCAGCTTTCTTCTTCTTGAAAGAAAAATCATGTGGGGCATTGCAAGCCCACAAAACTATTCTCTCCTGTGAATTATTTGAAAACTACATGGACCACTGCCTGCCAAAGCTGCACCAGTACCTCTGGATGAGCTCAGCAATGTACGTTCTGTCCTGACACATGATTACTTTGAGGGAAACTGGGATCAGTTCTACCTGTAACTACTCAGCTTTTTAGCTGGGACTGCAGGATGACATACCAGGTAACAGTCCAAACTGAATTTAAATGGGAATGAGGTGCTTAAACACCCTTTAGGCTCTGCAGTTAGGGCCTTTATAGAGCAAAGAGTTGGGCAGTATTGCAAAGGAGCAGAAAGAGAGAGACATGCCCTAAGCCTAGGAGCTATTAGGTAACTCCCAGATGGACCGTCAGCAAAAGAGAGAGGAGAACACAGTCTCCTTCAGGCATCCATGAGTCAGGACAAGGACTGGGGAAAGCCTGGATACTTGAAAAGCCTATAGGGAATGGTACAAGCTTTGGACAGAGAATCTACTTGGGGTTTGGGATGCTGCCCACGTATTCTGTTTAACCAGTAAACTGTGGCCTAAGGCGCAGACCTGAAGCAGACTTTGGCGTGGCATCAGTCCTTCCCAGGGTGAACGACAGAGCCCACCAACGCACATTCACCAAGATCCAACAGGGAACTATTGTTCCTTCAGATGTTGCTACTTTTAATGAGAGCCAAATGGCTGCCCCTCCCAGAGCTAACAACTCCAGCTGGGGCAGCTTTGCTTCTCTTTTCCCCCTAGGATGCATAAAATGCATTTTTGCTCTCCTTCCTGACACCAGAAAAGCCTGGATCGCTTCCCAATGTACTGTGAGAGCTTGAAACTTGGCCATGCTATTTACAGCATCTTCTTTGCCTGGAGGAACGGGAGACACATCCTGATTTTTCCACCATATGCAAGCAGCAGGCACTGCTGCATGTGCCAGCACTGCTATGTGGCGAGCTCGGCCCTACCTGCCGATTCTTCCCGGTGGCCACTTGAAGTACTACAGTGAGAGAAGAACAGGATTTCCCAAGGGATGCTGTCTGCTGGCTCTCATCTTCATTGTTCTTCGTGTTCAGATGCATCTATCCTTCAATTCTTAGTGGGAAAGGACAAATTAAAGAAAGACTGTAAAGGGTGGGGCTCCATTTCTGGTCCTCTTAACTGTACTGTTAGCTTTTGGCTATAGAGAAGCTTTTCAAAAGGACTTAAGTGACTCAGAAGCCTCAAATCTATTGGTTTTCAGCAGCTGCTGGGCTCCCAGGTTCCTGCTAGAACTGCAGAAAAGCCTGTTCTGCCTGTGAGGGTCTGGAGAAACATACAGTCCTTTCCACTTCTCATTTAACAATCCCGAGAGAGGCTATGGGCATCCTGGGGGTGGTCTGGTTGATGAGGTGTAATTCAGATGAAAAATCTCATGGGTCTCCCCAGAGGCTGCAGTCCTTCAGGATAAACCTGTTCCAGTGTGGGCTTCCTATCAGGAGAGCCTGCCCCGGCGTGGGCCCTTCCAGCTACCACCCCCAGGACCCAGCTCTGGCGGAGACGCCGGCCAGCACCTGCGAGCATCGAGCTCTGCAGAGGAGCGGTCCTCTGCAAGGCGGCGAGCCCGACCGTCGCACCGTGCAAGAGCGGCGAGGCAAAAACAGCGCAGGACGGCAGATCGGCACAGCTCCGTGAACAAAGCAGCCGCGGGGCTGGCGTCGAGTATGTGTCACGTAACGCAGCCGCGCTGGAAGTCTCCCAGGGAGCAAACCACAGAGACTCCATTGGCAGAAAAAGCAGATGTGAACTGCTAGAGATGGTTCTTCTTTTGCTTCCCATTCACCGCAGCAATGCTTTTTCTTACCTTGCGCTGAGAAAAACGTGACCCAGGAGACCTTATTGCTACAGACACTTGGCCGGCAAGTGGGCAGCCTGCTCAGGTGGGAGAACTCAGCCTGGTTTTAGATGATGGTGCGTACACAAACGGCCCCGCGAGAGGTGCCTCCAGGGTATCATGTCACTGGGCTAGAGGTGACCAGATGACAAAGTGAAGGATGCTGAAGGAGGAAGCACCAGAGCTGGTGTCAGAGGCAAAGCATTCCATCTCGAAGGGAGGGTGATACGATACCACATTTTAGCCCTATCTTTCTGCTCAGGGTAGCCACCGTAACGTTTAACATCCATGTTACGCAGGGGTATTTGTGGAGGTAAAGTGAAAGCACAAATTCGAAAAATTAATTCAAATTGGGACAAAATGCTAACCTGCTTTGGGACTGTTACTGCTGGTAAAACATTAGGAAATTAAGACTACATATCCTGCTAAAGATATACTTCAGTCAAGCTCAGGTTAGCTGGAGTCAGAGGGAACAGACGGAGTGAAACTCTGTGATTGTATACAAAGATTGACCAAACTGTCTAAACATCTCTTCCAACTTTAGGATCTACTAAAATACAGAAAGAGTTATTGCATTTATTTTTTGACGAAATGCTGAATAAGAGCAGCTGGCATGTTCTCCAGAATGCAGCAGGTTTTTAACCACAAGAAAATTTAGCTTTGAAGAGGGTGCAAAGTACTTGCTTTGCTAGGACAGGAGGACGGACCAGTTATTGTGAAGCATAGCAGTTTCCAAGTCTGTACTACTATCCCACTGGTCTTCCACACAACTTTGGGCAAGGCACTTCACATCTCTGATTAAAAATAATCAAAAGGAACTGGATGTAATTATTACAAAGATTGTTATGATAAATCTGAGACAGCACTGTGACAAAAGGCTACAAACAATGCAGGAAAGATCCAGCCACAGCCACAAAATTCCAGGGGATTCAAACTCAACTTTACATAAATATGCAAAGCAATTACACATCAGAAAGAAAAAATTGGAGCAAAGCAAGCACGCTCTCATACCACTCGGCCACTGCTCTTGAAAATCCACATGAAGTCACTGCAGGCATTTTCACAGCAGAAACCTTTTCAAGCAAGTGATTCAAGCTAAGGGTGAGGGCAGTGACACCTTCAGAGAATTGTCCCCCATCAGAGCAGATTGCTACCTGCCAGAAATGACCCCGCTACACGTGGCTCAGCCTGCTACAAAGAGGTGTAGTTCTGCTAAGGTCAAAGTGACCAGCTTCAGTCGCACTAGCTGATCCCACTTTGGTCAGCAGTTCCTCATCTCATATTAGGAGCTGTGGGTCACAGTCGTTTGCTGATCTTTCTTTTGCATTTCTCAAAACTTTTGACTGTTTTTTTCCTCCTGACTTATAATACTTTTCAGTTTCACAAATTAGATTAACTATGATTTTTCAGAGTCTTATTGTAGGATAATAAATGACAGCAAGCATTTCCTAAGACAACCTATGGTTTTATATTCCGGGCAAAATAAAGTTGATTGAGGGAGGAGAAAAAACAAACTGCATGAGCAACAGCATTGAGTTCAGGGAATTTAATCTTTCCCCTCTCACAGGAGAGAGATGTCTCAAGGCTAAACATTTTGTGTGTATAGGTATATATGATAAATACTTGTAGAGAGATGCTGGTGAAGTGCAATTCTTCCGAAGCAGTTGAGCTACAATATTTGTGCTATGTCTCTAATCTCAAAACAACTAAACTTCAATAAGACGTGTTACTTAAAAAGAGAAAAAAAAATGGGGAAAAGGGGAAAATCAAGATTTGTTAGCAATTTCTGATATAAGGCAAAAAGGTTTAGAACTTTGCTTCTGACCAAGTATAACTAAAAGCCATTATATCTTATTGAATGGGTTGGATGTGGTTTTGCCAGCATGAAAGGACTTGCCACCTATCAATCACTACAGGATTAATGAGTTTGCTGGTACCTAACCCCAGCCAAGCCACCAGTCCAGTAAAGATGTCTCAGTTGAGCAGAACATAGTGCAGTGAATATCAGCATCTGAACATAAGAAAGTTGCAAGCAGATAATAACCACCAGGAGCATTGCACGGGACAGGTCAAAAGGCAGGACTTTTCAGACATCACAGTAGTATAGGAATGAGGCTGGACCCTAACTGTAGCTCCTACAAAACCCAGACAAGGTTCGGTGTTTGCTTTTCTGGTGTCCTTGGTCATACAACCTTAGCAAAGATGGAAGATTTCTTTGAAAGGCAACTGCTACCTTCCTCTGATGGGCTCTTCCAACATAAATTAAACACCCTACTATGTGGCTAGCCAGAATTAGAACCTTAGTTTGCCAGTTCCCACCTGCAAACCTCCAGACTTAGCACTTCCCAGGTGCTTTCCAGGCACTAGCAGCAAAAGCAAGTCCACAAACATCCCGGAGAAAAATGACAACTGTCTATATGCACAACAAAAGAGCCAAGACGTTAAAAAACAAGGCAATAATATCCATCTCCTTAATCATCTCCCTCAGCTAAAAGCCAGTACAGTCTGCCTTAAATTTCAGCTCCAAGTGCTTTTCACAGGATACGCATCATCCCCATGAATCAAATGGGTCCATTTAATTTTTTCCACTTAAAGTCGCTGGTGAGTTCAACTTTGGCACTCCAACAAAAAAAGTCTTCATTGCCAGCATGCACAGTGCTCTGGAATCAGACTGGGGTGAGAGGAGTGGAAAGTCATTTATACAGCAAATTTTGCAGCACTGAGAGAATTGCTAAGCTTTACCTCTGGATTTTATATTGTATTTCTTTATGTAACTTTGTGTTTAACTCATAACAGCCTATGGCAGAGAGGGAGAGAAAGGTGACACTTTAATTTTCACACTTCATTTTTGAGATTTACAATAACAGAAGCATATCAATGTCTGATTTTTTTATGAGATTTTGCTGACGTTTCCACATATCTAGGATTATAACAGCTTGCCTCTGGGGATGTCATTGCTTTGCTAAAGGTTCCCCAAGCATTTTGCCAAGGCATGGAACAATGTGAAGGTCAACAGACTTGCCCCAAGGAGCATCTGTGATTTAGGGGGTCTCTAAGTCTTGTAGCTCTACGTTAGCCACCCAGCATCCCCACAAGCAAGGTGGTCCCAGATGGAGTATTTCCAGTGTGACCACCTTGATTTGAGGAACCTGATATAATGTAACAGTATTTTATTTTACAAGACTGACAAAGAGAAAGTATGATTCTTTATCATCCCATCTGAAAGAGCTCATGGAAAATGTCATTAAAACTGACACCATGCAAACTTCAATTTTGGACATATTGACACTTTACTATGCAAATTTCTTTATCCAGAAATTCCCAAACAGCTTTAACTTGCACCAATTGATTTTTAGCTTTCACTTGAAAACACCTGTTTTTTGGGGGTTTTTTACCATCAGATACACGTTCCCTCCCTTTTCAGGCCTGACAGCTGATTTATTCCAAGAACTCTCCTTTCTTCTTAATATCTCCCTCATCCTTTCTTTGGCTGTTGGTAACTTGTCTTAGCTTATCCTGTTTAAGTAGTTTGCAGGGTCAAAGCGAGTGTCATGCTGTGTTTGTCTTCTGTCCCATGAATTTAAAAGTACCCTGTCCTGCAAATGCTGTTGTCTATTTATGTGGCTATCATCACCGCTTTAACCATGCACTACACCACTGCACATAATAGTTTTTCTTTTGATCAGCCCCTTTGGTGATTTAGTAGTTTTCAACATGTCTGGGTAAATTCATGTATCTCCATATCACTACAGACCTTGAAGTAACTACCTCAGTAACTGCTAGGGAGGTGAAAGCCTTTCATTTGTTACAGAGGGAAATGCAGTAAATACGTGCACATCTCCGTGAAGCTTTCATGCAAGCAGAATTTTGCCTTGTGTTTACTTGGAAACCACTTTAAAATACGCTTCTGCCATAAATACATAATTGTAAAAAAGTCAGCAGGACTGAAACTCTTGGTATTGAGTGCTACACCTAGTGGTAAGTGCTTGCAGGATTTGTAGCTTTTTTGACATTTAAACAAGTAATTACATTAAAATAACGTTTAGAGAAACAAGTCATAATACTAGGAGCGGGAGAGGAAAAAACACTCCAGAATGCTTTGGATGCTTATGCAGGGGGCCTATTCTTCTATCAGCATGCAAGAAATTTATGCAATTAGATTATAATCATTAGTGAAACTCGCCTATGAGTACAACCTATACATCAGGAGAAGAAGCCCAGCTACTTAAGATGCATTTTTAATATAACAAAACAAGAGCAATAGATGGTGCTCTGCTCTTCCTGTTCCACGGTACAAGGCGATGCTATTGTATACTTTCTTGTTTACCTGTCTACTGACCCATCAAAACACTTAAGGGACCTTAAGCAACCACCTGAAAGAAAGAAGAACTTAGAAAGTATACAGTATTGCACAGCTGTGTGGTTTAAAACAGATTTCTATCATGAACTTCAGCAGAAATTCACAACTGTCAATAAAGAGTGAATGTACTTTTTAAATGCAGTGCCTTTAAAGAAAGATATTTATCGCATACATGTATTTGAAAATGCAGTAGGCTTAGTTGAACAATACTTCTTTTTACTTTGCATTAAACAGCCAAGGGACAAAACCAAGACAAAGTGCTTGGAATAGGGACTGGCAACCTGCGTTCCCCTCACCAGGGGAGTGTCACAGCACTCGGCTCAAGAGTCGCATTTCCTCTCGCTGGATTAGTGACCTTTAAAATCTCTTCTGCAGAGTACACCACCTTCTGCAGGCGGGCAGAGCACTGAGTCAACTCACACCAAAAGCTCTCATTGCAGAGAACTGCTAAAAAAATTAAAAGCATTTCGGGGAAAAAATCTCTGCCTTCCTCCTTTATTAGCAGTTTATCTTCCTTCTGTTTGAAACTTCCAGGGGAAAATAATTGCCTCCTAAAGGAGCCTCCTTCAATCTGAATGTCCCCATCTGTTTCACAAGATCAGTGCCCATGTACTTAATGCAGCACAGAGGGATGCAGACCTCTCGGGTGCAACACAAGCTTTGCTCCTAAGTTGTACCGGCAATTTGCAGATCTCAGCCTGCTCCATAAGCCTCAGTTAAGAAAGTGTTCCCTAAATGCTTGCCCTCTCCAGCTGGTTAATTAAAGCACGTGTAGACTGAGTGCTCCAGTTCCTAGGGATGCTCAGACCGGCCGCCTGTCCCTCACCTGTGCTGGTGGAGCATCAGGTGTTGAAATGTCACTGCTTGCAGCATGGCCTTTCTAAGTCAACCACCAGCACCTTTCAACACTCTGCTGTTAACCGAAGCGCTTCAGCGGGGAGCTCATGCGTACCGAAGGGCTGGGCTAGAGGAATACATGGACAGCTGGGAGTCTTCTCTTGAAGACATCCCAAATACTTCTGCTCCCACTCACAAATGAGAGTTTGCAGTTACGTGCCCAAGGTTATGCATCGAAATTAATGGAAGACATGGGACCATAAATCAGGAGTCCCAATGTCCAACAGCAGTCAGGCCCACAGACTCCACATTGCATCACATGCGGCAGCACGCACAGTCAAGATAGGACATGTGGGAAACTAAGAGGCAGAGGAGTCTGAAGCTTCCTCTCTCTTTTCTCTACAGAAAGCAGAATACTGCTGGAGAACTCGGCAAGACAGACCCAGCACTGTTATATGGTTAGCACTGTTCACTTGCCAGTTGGAACGAGACACAAGTTTCAGGGGTCAAAACTCTTAAGTAACACTCCAGTTTCCAGCTCGTGTCTCCTGAGATGCACAAATACCATCCAACTCACTGCGGACATAATTTCCTTTTTATGTTTCTCTATTTTCAAATTACTAAGTAATACAAATACTTTTAACAGCCATTTCCACATGCTTGATGTACTCCACAGTTTCTAAAAAGATTTCCTAATAACCCAAGCTTATCTAAATCACTTATTGTTGGTGGTGTTAATATGCAAAAGTTAAGCAATTGATTAAAGAGGAAGCAACTTGTTTGGTGTCTGATACAAAATGAGCTTCCAGGTCTCAGAGTATCAAGAGGGCTCCTGTCCATATCAGAAAAGAAGCCAGCAGCAGGTTTTTTGTGGTCTCCACCAAGAGGCCATGGCTTGGGTAGACAGGGAGGATCAGTTCTGAGTATTGGGCTCTTCTCAGTTTGCTGGGACACTGTGCTCCTTTCCCCCTAGTGTTCCACAGCTACAGAACAGCTCCATTTATAAAGTTCCATGTATGAAGAGTTAATACATGACTGGTACCTCATCAAATACATAAGCATTCATTAAGCAGCAAAGAGTTTAGCAGGTCAATCTGTTGCTTATAACCATTTCTGGCGGAAACTGTATGCTGCTATTATTCCTATTGCATAGCGCCTGTTATCCTAGGGCGAGAGATACTCCGCAAATACAGAATTAAAAACAGATTGGAAGCTTTTGGAGCAAAGACTGCCAGTCTTCAGGTGTTCTGAGGAGCCTGTGCCAGAAGAAGCCACTAGCCTCAGGGACTTTGGTGGCTCGATGTGGCCCTTAGTCAAACAACAAGAAGAAGAGCGGGAAAGACAAAGACGGTGACAACATATTTAAGAAAGCGTAACTAGCATAGGGAACAGTCAGTCAAATGCTGCGTCTGAGCCCAGATCTTTGTAATGGGCAGTAGGGAAACACAGGCTCTGACCTCTCCAGTGCAGGGCCATTGCCACAGACTGCAAGCACAGGTGTTCTTGTGTTGTGGCTCCTTGCACCATTAAAAGCCTTTGAACCTGAAACACTCAGCAGAGGCCACTGCCACTTGAGTTACAGGTGTAACGCCATGGCTGCTAACCCATAATATGCCATCAAAGACAAATACACTTCACTTTTCCGCTGCATCGTTTTTTCTTATTGATAAAGAGATTAGAGATTTAAGACAACTGTTTTTTCTTAATCTCACATTCACATGTCTTTTGAGAACTAGAGGAAGGTTTAGTGCCAATATTATCCTGACAGATCTCAGCCTAACTTCCAGGCATCCTATGCTTGAAAGAAACCAGAAATCTCTTATGATACCACCACCGGAGACATTTAGACAGCTGGCACTTCAACATCCATAGGAATATACAATCAACATCTCTTCAGGCAATCATGCTTTTCAGGCAATAAACCCTGATTTGCCTTGTCCTTCACCTGCAATAGTAATTTAATCCACCTCACTCAATTTAGTGATGGTCCTCTAAAAAGAAGAGCTAGAAACCCAGGTAATTAATTAAGAATAGAGTTTGAACTTATACTGAAGAGGGAAAGTAATCCTACGTAGTTATACAATATTATTTAAAATTGAAAGTTTCTAAACTACATGTACTACAATGGTGGGGGAAAAGCAATCTTGTTATAAAAATGTTCCAGGACAGCAAATGTTGTACGCATATATAATATACAAACGTGTAACAAGATTATGAGATTAAGCACTCCAGAGTCAAAGACTTCATAAAGAGATGGTTACTCCCACAATACTAATTCAGCTGTATTTCTATACCTTTATGTCTGATGTTAACATTACTGACAATTAATACACTAAGATTTGCATATCACAAGGCAAAGAGGAATGGGAAGCATTGTACAAATGGCACATGGTTGATTTAAAATGGCTTAGAGTAATGCTAACTTCCCTGTGAAGTCCCCGACTCCCTCTTCCCTTTGTCAAAAAGTGATATTTTTCTGAAATTTCAGGGGAACTCCAGGAACATTTTTCAGTTGTAATGACTGAAGCATGGAAACCACATGAATTTCAGGGCAAGCTGCACAGCCACTCCAGATAAATTATATCAAAGCACAGGAGATATGGACAAGCGTCACATGGAGTTTTGAGGTTTGTCCAGTACCGATGGTTAACTTTTCACTGCCAACTCACGCTAAGCAAAGCAAGCCTTGGAGCTGAAACAGCAGAGGAAGCGGCTGAGATATCATCTTGAGCAGGTTCATCTCTTCTCCCCCATTACAGATTCCTACCACTCTGCCCTCACCTCAAATACTGACAAAGCCTGAAGCTGAAGTGAATACTTGGGAGAAAAACCTGAACTGACTTGCCAATAGGTCTTTGAAAAGGAAACGCGTTACCTCTCAGTTACGGTAGGTGACAAGGTTTCAGTGCTCATGAGTTCTGCAATGCATACTCAAACCAGCTGGGGAAGAGAAAACAGAGTACAATAACCCAAGCAAAGTGCTGCCACCCTGCTTACGGGGGCTACCGCTACAAGGACCTTCCAATGGAAGACTACAATTCATTAAATGACTCTATTTTCTACGGTCAGCACATCTGGGAAAGGTTATTTTAACGACAAAAGGTGTGGTGATGGTGAGGTCTTCAGAGCAGCAGCCATTTCTAGGTACAGCTGTACGTAACAGAACAGGGGCTCTTTGCTCTTTGAGAGAAACTCCTTCTTGGCCCCATACTAGCACAAGTCTGGTAGGGTAAAGCCAGAGACAGGGCTCAGCACAGGCATGGGGCCAGCTCGGTCTGGAGCAAGTAAACCCTTCCGGAACACAGCGAGCCTAACACAGGGACACTCGAGTGGCACCTTGTTCAGTCACAGACTGGATCTGGTCAAGGTAGCGGAAAACCTGAACTAATCAGTTCCCCTGCACCTAACTTGCTTCCGCATGCAGCCATTCACGTATTTCTGCTCTGCATCCTTTAGGAACCCTATTATCCACATTTTCCCATTGTCTGGAGTTGCAGTCGCCCCATTATTTTGGACAATGGAAAACAGACTGCACTATGGTACCTTTCTTGACATTTTAACACCCACCCCTTTTCCTTTCTCTTGAAAGAAAGGGCAGAACAAAGTTCAAAAAATAAAATTAAATAAAAACCATATCTTGGGTTGTGACCCTGAGCTCTGATCTGCTTGGGCAGTCCGACAGCCCGACTAGCTAAATGATCTGTCAGAGGAAAGAACTAAATACATATGTATATATATTAAGCTTTTATTCAACAGTTAATGAATTAAGATTTCTATAAACATATACACTTCTTTTTCCAAAGTTTTGTAAGTCGGCACATTTTTTGACCGCAGACCGTTGTAGTCCCTTTTTTTCCTTCAAACTTTATTATAACACCCCAAAAGTTCACATAATGTCTCGCTATTGTTTCTTTAAAGAGGAATTCTCCTCCCCGCCTCCTTCTTTCTCTGTATCTCTGAGGCACCACATGGCACAATAAGAGCCCTTTCATGTTCAAGACTCAGAGTCGTTGCTGTGGTAACTCAGCCAACCTCACCGCGTATCCAAATAAATAGTTAAAATTAAAAAATAAAATCAGAAACCCGGTGGGTCTGACTGCAATCTTATCTTCACCGTGATGGCTTCAAGGGACATTAAGAAGCAAAATAATAACCTTTTGCTCAGATTAGTCACCTAAAAGTGTCGATTATTTAAGACAGAAGGACATTTGTGCTGTTTCAACAAGTATTTGGCTGAGACGGGAGCACAAAGACAGAGAAGACGCAATGCAGAGCACTAGTAGCCAGTGGCATAAAAATTATGGTGTGGAGTTTTTAACCACTTGCAGACAGATTTCTCTTCCCCTCCCTCGCTTGTATAATAGCTTTGGGATAGACACTATAAGGAAAGCTTTTGAAGGATTTTATCCAACGGGCAATAAGCAGCACAAAGTGTCATTAATTGCTACCTTGCAGGAAATGCTGCTACAAAGAGAAAAGCATGCTTTCCGTATGAAGAAAAAAAAAAAAGGGGATTTTTTTTTTTTTCCCCCTCCCTCTACGTGCTCAGACAAGCCACCGCTTGAGGCCCCCAAGTATCTGCTATTATCAGTTAAGTCACGTCTAGTGCCAGGCAAAAGGTCATTTCAGGTCATTCCGGAGATGAAAGGAAGGGGTAATGTATGTGAGAATGCCTGAACTGGCAAGCAAAGAGAAAAAAAGGGCGAGGGGGTTAGAGAGAAAAAAGGGAGGAAGGAAAAAGGATGCGAGAAGAGGAAGAAGAGGATAGAAAGAGGGAGGGAGAAGATGAGAGGATGATATCAGACTAAAAAGGAATGTTCTTATTGCCAGGAAACAAATAAAAGACCAAATCACAGCACCTCTGGTGACACACTCTATGAACTTGATTCCTCATCAAATAAAAAGGCTGCCACATTTTCCAGGGTCATCTTTTAAATTCATTCCTTCAATGAGGTTTTTCTGGTTTGGTTTTTTTTTCCCCCCTTTTTTTTTTTTAACCTTAACTGCTGAGAAAGGCAAACGCTTAAGGGAGAAAGGACTATCCATTGTCTGGGGTGTCTGCTTCAGCTTCCTTTGTCTGGGAATTATAAGAGAGTAGAGGCTCTTTTTTTTTTCCTTTCCTTTTACGCATCTAAAAAAAAATCAATTTTGCATTTAGTGGTGAAAAATAAAATATCATGATGCTAGAGCAGACAGCCCAGCCTTTCTCCATTTGCCTTTTCTCACTTCTCCCCTTTCCACTTCTCAGCCCCCCTCCATAAGGTAGTAGTCGGATGAAATTTTCAGTCAAGCCCATCAGTCATTCCTGAATCCATTCCAAGGTTCCCCCTCCACCCCAACTCCTTCCACCTCCCCCTGCTCTCAACTCTGGCTATCCTTGTCTAACAAATCATTTTTGTAGGACAAGCGACTGGCTCATGCGGAGATTGCACACATAACCCAGGCACTGCCGACAAACTGTCAGGGGAGGACGAGCTTTAGTGGATTCCCTCCCCAGCCCAGCTTTATTTGTAAAAACATTCCTGCTCTGGGATGCCCTCCGCCTCTGTGCTCTCCCCCCAGCCGCTCCAACCTCAAGCTGACCACACTGATTTTGCCTGAAGCTTCAGCGGAGTGCAGACCATGTTGGGAATTACATCACATAAAATTATCCTTTTTGCAGCGTCTGGGCATGGTGGGATCCCTTCAGCGTGCAGCAGCCTCACCCAGCCTCAGAAAAACATCTTCTTTTGTGCTTTATGCCTGAGAACGGGTTTTCTGGCCACGCATGCAAAAGGCGCCGCTGTTTGCTCCCTCCCCATCCCGCCATACCCGCACGGATTTAGTGCTTCCTAAGGCTGGGGAGAAGGGAAAATTACCTGGGGAATGACTACACTTTTCTTTGTTAGCAGCAGGACGCTTCGTTTATTGGGCTGGGGAGGGGAGGACGGTTGTTAAACTACCTGCAGGTTTGGGGGGGGGGGGGGGGGGGAGGCTGCTTGGAGTCCGGGTGGACGGCAGCCAAACCAGCGGGTGACACGAAGCCCTGCCCAGCCGCACGCCGGAGAAGGCTGTTGCCACCCCGCGCTAGCCGTCTCCTCCGCTGTGCCTGCCACCGACAGCCCCACGGCAAACGCTCGCTGCCACGCAGACCGGCCGCCTGCCTCCCGCGAGGAGACGCACGGCTGCTTTGAACGGCACAAGCTATTTAAAACTAGCGCTAACATAGCTCTGGACGTGCGGAAAAATGCCCAGGTGAAGCCTCTGGAAACTGCTGATAATGGTGACATTTCCACACAAGGGATGTTCAGAGAGCTTTTCTTGGCTATTGTTCTGGCAGACATTCGAACCAACAACTTAAAATTCATTTTAAGATTTTGTAGTCAGAGTTCAAAGTCCTCTGAGATACCAAGTGACTCTGTGGCTAGAGCTGTGGAAGACCAAGGTTTAAGTCCCATACCTAATTAATCGGGATGAATTAGGTTCACTCTCTCCTGCTGATGGTTCTTCATTGACAATAAATTATACTGTGCATTTTTTTCATTCAGTCATGCTAAGTTTCTAGCAGACACACTATTCTTCCTCATTTGTCACTTTTATTATAGCACTATCTTAGACGCATAGTTGTAGACACTTAATCAATCCCACTGAGCTGTTATGTCTCTTCGCAACTTGCTGCAACTCTGAAGAAGATTCCTACATGATTCAGAGTCTTCACTAGAGAACCTCGGGACTCTTGCCTGTCTCTGTGTTTTCTAGTGCTGAAAGTTAAGACTTTTCATAGTGCCATTTGCCCCCTCAGACGAGCTCACTGCCAGACAAAAATCACTGCCAGACAAAAATCACTCCCTACTTTGCTTAGGTGTCAAGACCTCAAACAAAGGGATAAAAAAAATTCAAATGTCCTTCCTTTACACAAAAGTCACTCCAAATCCAGAGATCTATTTCTCACGTACTGACATTTCTCCAGCTGTGGCCCTCCAAAGGGTTAAAGCAATGGCACATTTGTAGATGAAGACGACGCTGCAGGTATGAGTGCACTAATTGGATAACTGAACAATAATGAAAGCGAGAACAGGGGATGGTGGAAAGGGGTTTTTGCAGTAGACTGAACAATCGCAAGTGTGAGATTCTGTGAACGAAGATAAAACCACAATGAAGTTTAGTGGCTTGACACTGCCCTGCACCCAACACAAGCAATTCCCACTGAGCTCAAGGAGATTACGCCACCGGTGAGGCCAATTCCATACATCCCTCATTTGTTTGCCACATCTCTCTAGAAGTACACGGAGAGCAAATCAAACTGTATCAGGTTCTGTTGACCCACATTCCTTTGGGCTGTGAGCCCAACCCAAGCCTCCAGCTGAGAAGGGACCTGAATATTGGGGCTGTGCTGGAACAGCACATCTAAAGTTTTCTGCCAAAGCCCAAGGAAAAGAAAAGTTTGTAGTTTGGCTCAGGTTTCAGTGCTGAGGACACAAAGGTAAATATTATTAATTATCACAAGCAGATAGGCAAAAATGCCAGCAGTGGAGGACAAAAATAAAATCCCCAACTACGGCTCAGTCCAGGTTCCTTCCCTGAAGCCTGGCTCTGTTAACGCATGAACCACGGCAAGAGCAACACAACTCGGCACGTGCGTGGTAACCGCCAGTGGCCGTCCGAGCTTGCAGCGAGCTATGAAACAGGCAGGCAAATGCAAAACAAGAGCTAATGCTACAGCAACACCCAACCTTCGGCACAAAAAGGAAGAGAATCATGATTATTTAGAACAAGAGGCTTCTTGCTCTCGGTACAAGGGACACCAAATCTTCCCACCGGGGGATTCAGTAGAGCCTCCAACAAAACTCTAAGTGGGAAAACTGCCAAGGGACAATCTGGGCCATGTGATCCTGTCCTGTAGAGTAGTGATGGACTGCAGAGCATCCCTTCTAACCTTGTAATTATAAAGCAAAAAAAAATTTAACTCCTCCATCCTGCAGAGGTGGCAAACTTTGGTAAAGAGAGGTAATTATGAGAGACACCGAGTCCTGAGAGGGGCTCTCATTGTGAAATTACCGGGGGTTTTTCCCCACAGATGAGTATTAAATGGAGCAATGCAGACCTCGCACGGTATTTGTTCGCTATAGCTAACAGGGAACGAATATCAGAGATTTTTAAAGTAGGAATAGTAAAGAACTTCCAGTGAAATTAAAAACGTAAATGTATTTCTGGTATCAGTTTCAGATTCCTTCCCCCCACCCCACTTCCTGAAAATTAGTGTATAAGCCTCTGCCACCAGATTTCCAAGATAGCTTCCTGTAATAGGACTGGAGACATATGCCATCAGCACCTGAATATTACTTTGTTGTTAGGAACCAGCCATATGTTTCCTATTTTAAAAAATTACTTTATATCACAGGAAGCCACTTTTTCTAGCAACAATAGCTGAGGTTCTTGTAACCGTTTCACCCATAGAGGGAAGAATAATGACTAACCACCAAGTATAGCAGCTTTATCAAAGTCACAAGTGTAACCTGTTTTTTGAGTCTTCATATTCAACAAATCTTAGGTTCTGATTAATTTATTCAGTGAAACGGTGCTATTGCAACAGCAGCCAGGGGAAATTAAAAGAGTTCAGGATATGAACAACGTGCTGGAGTAGCACCAGCTTCCTCAGTCACTGTGCCTCCTGCCTCAAACTAACACTCAGCTTTACATAGGGATAGAGAACTTTAAATCTGACAGAACATTTGGCTCTGACATGGGGACACCTCTCCGTCATGAAAACTGAGACCCAGTCACTGTACATAGAATTTCCAAAATCCTATTAAAGATAGTTTCTGATACTACACACAACCATAACATGGATTGTCTGGAATGGAAGATCTGGAATGGAAGGCAAATGGGAGTTTGCCAAAATTATATGACATTTTTCATTTGAAAAGGAAACTTTCTTTCAAACAACATTATTTGCAAGGACAGTGATTTTCCTCCTGAAAAACATCCTGAGTACATTTCAATTTGACAGACCACTGCATCACTCCACGCCTGAGATGGGAGGCTGGGGAGCATCATGGGAGAGGGAGTAAGGTGTCTCCCATATAAAGAGGGATGAAGAAGCATTGTCATTACAGTTCATAAGACACCATGATGTCTTATTTCTGGAACATAGGTCATCTGGATTTTCAACTACAATATTTAATGTTTGCTTTCTAGCAGGAACAAAAAATTTTTTTTCTTCTTCAGAAGCTCTTCTGGAAAAGCTCCACATCCCGTTCCTCCTTTGCCAGCTGGACAAGCATTCAGAAACATGGCACGAGACAGCAGTTGCTTGTGGGTATTTATTTCCCTTAGATATTGAGGTAGACATTTGATGCGTCTCTTGACAGAAATTGGAAGTGTAAAGAGTTTTAAGAAAAAGTGACAAAGATAAGGAAAGCTTTCCAAAGATGGAAGGTTCAAAATTTCAGTATTTTCAAGGTATTCTGAAGGTGGCAGGTACATCTTCCATCTACTTTACGAGAAGAAAGGAATTATCTGAGTCTCAAACTCTGCTTTGTGAGAAACAACTTTATTTCACTTTTCATTCAATTACAGCTGGGATTTTTCAATCGCCAATGTCAAAAAATTTCCAGTCAGACGCAGCCGAGTGCGAAAGCTGGTTTGTCATCAAATTTAGGTTGTCACAACATGTATTTGAATTTGAATTGAAATTCTCATGATATTTTTGGGAAAATGAAAATATATGACAAACTCTGCCTTGCTCTGAATATAAGCATTTTGCATTTTATATCCCAATCTGAATTTCCTCCTGAGGAGGAAAGTACTGTTCATCGTGTAAAACTCTGGCACACTGAGTCTATCCCGGTCTCACTGCACTGTAATTCATATTGTCCCTCTGAAATGCCCACAAGTTCAGAGTCAAACTCGAGATACCCTTTCCCTCAGAGCTTTGGCTGAGCTTCTCTCAAGATATAGATGTTTCCAGTCCTAGATGAAACCACAAGAGTCCCAAATGCATGAAAATTAGCAAACACTCAGGGTTAAAAAAAACACGTTATAATTATTTTTCTGCCAAGTGGATATTTTGGACAAAGATTCTGGTTGGCTGCGGGTGTGTGCGAAGTGGTTCAAACTGCCATCTGCATTAGAGACGGTAATGGGATGTGATAGGAGCGCAGACACAACACGGCGAAGGCAGCTCTCCCTCGCTCGCGCTATTGTCTCTCAGCCTCTGCGAGCTCTGCCTGCATCTGGCAGAAAAGTTGATCAACTTGGGGTAGCTAATCAAGCTGCTGCAATTTCCGGCCCTTTCTTTCCCAGATTCCTCAGATCAAAGTTCAAGTCCCAGAATTATTATTCCCCGAATGCTTAATGAGCTCCAACCGAGGGACACCAAAGGCAAAGCTAAAACATTGACCGTGCACTTCATTGAGTTTGGCCAATGTGGCTAAAAACAAGAGGGTGGGATCCATTGCATGCAAAATCACAATATACAGATTTATATTTTAATCCAATTAAGATTCCTGTGTGCGAGCAGGGGCGGCAAAGGGTTTCAGTCACTTTGTAAAGGGACGTCTGCTTTCCTCATTGCTTTCCCCATATTTAAATTTTGCAAAGGTAGAAATTGGTCTTGTCGTCAATCATTTCTAAAGAACTCTCTTTTGGGAGGATAGCAGAGCCCCACAAGCACAAAAGCTTCCTTGTTGCTTCCTTAAAGTTCAGGATGTTGAAATGCAAAAGTCAGATTTTGCCAGGAGGCATGATTTCTGAAGCCAGATGATTCCACCTCAGATTAAGTTATTGAAGATCTTTGCATGCAGAAACATTTCTTTGTTCTGGCAAACACTCCCTGAGTTTTCTATTCACAAACGTGACCCTGAGGAAAGCCAGCCAAGATTCTTTCACGTTATCAGGTCAGAATGCTCAGGGCCCAATTATTTTAATAGTTATTAAAAAAAAAAAAAAAAAGGACAATGGTTCAGTACGCCAGTGAGAATAGTATTCAGGGACTTAACAAGTCACTCTAACATCTGGCATGTTCTTTCGAGAAGACTAAACACATGGAGAGTCTTGCTGCAAAAGTCAATGGAAAGGAATGATAATTGCTCATTAGAATGCCTCCTCCACAGGTTATTTTTAACTTCCCCTACTCTTTCTAATCATGGTGCATGCATCAGATGATACTGAAAAGGGTCAGTGCATAGGTTGCTCCCGTCCAAAACCACACTTAGAACAAAGCTTTTTCGTGAAGCTGAAGATTCACACGCTACACCAATGGCACCTCTTTTGTTTTTAGCCTACAGGCAGGGGCCCAAACAAAATACTCCCAAAGCACCATGCCTTCAGCCAGCAAACCAGATTGCAAAGGCAAAGACACTGACCATAAAAATCAAGAGCTTTATTTTAATCTATGAGGAAGACAATCGTTTTCCCTCTCCCTCGGCTTTAAGAATACTGTGCCTGGGAAGAATCCGAGATGCCCAAATTCAAAAGCACTAGAAGACGTAAGACATGGGGAACAAGGACAAGTCCTAATATCAGGAGCCCGGTGTCAACAAAGCAATAAACCAGAAGCCGCTAAGTGTCAAATGAAGCATAACAGCTATTCATCTACTTTTGAAGGAAGAAAAATCCCGGCTGAGTTTCCACAGTGTATTTCACCTCATGTTTTCAAGACTGGGGACTGCATGTTCTCTGCATTCTTAAAATCAGTGTTGCCAGAGCACAGCCACGCAGAAAAGAGACAGCAAACTGGTCAGGTCCGCACACCGCTCTTGAAAGGATGGACTGTGCTAGCCTAGCTTGGCAGGGACGCCTTTATACCCTAGCTGTGTCTCCTCTGCCTTTCAGGCAGCGCAATGCAGAGACATCTCAGCTCAGCCCTGTCTAAATGAGTTCAGATCTTTTCGCTGAACCCATCACCATAGCATCTGAGCCTTTGTAAGTGACACAAAAACTATTTGCATGGGTCACCCCACTTCCTCTCAACCTAGTTACATAAAACTTTTTTTTTTTTTTAATGGGGGTTCAGCAGAGCATTAGGAAAAAGGGGAGATTCTTTGTGGTGTAACATCAAAGACTGCACACAAGGAATCTTATTCTGAAGCCTCTCACCAGGAAAAGCCAAACGAATGAAAAGCTTACATCAGACAGTTAGAAGACAGCAAAGGCAACGGACCTAGAAGCACAAGGAAAGCTTAAATCCAACAGTTTACAGCCAAGACTCAGGAGGCTGTGTCCTTATTTAAAGCTTTTTAAAACAGCAAAAAGCTGTTTGAAGAGGAATTGAAGGACATGCTCATAATGGGCTGTAATTTGTTTGTTTATCTGTCTGTTTTTAATGAAGGAACCACAGAGCCTACTGGAGAATATTTGAGTTTCGCTTCTGTCATTGTCCCAGCCATTCTCTAAAAGCACTGCGACCACATCAAATAGCTGCCAGAGCTCCCTAGGAAGGGGCCTTAAAACATGTTTCAGAGGACCGAGCCCTGGGGGAAGGCAGTGGCTGGACACTCCTGGAATGCAAATCTTCTTTCAGCAACCAGACAGTAGCCGTGCAAGCATCCCTCGTGCCTCCTGCTCCAACCTGCCCCCGGACCACCCTGGAAGGATAAATTGCAGGCCGAGGAGCTGAGCTCAGGCGCAGAGGGCTTTTCAGCCCTGATAACTCGCTGCCAACGAGCAGGCCACCTGCGCCGCGGACGCCGGGAGGTTGGATGCCCTCCGTTCCAGCTGGCCCGCGTCTGCCAAACCGCTTCGCCTCCACCAAACAGCTGTCCGAGGCGGCAAGGAAACACTTGGGCCAAAAAGAAGGCGATGGTTTGGAGGCGAAAGCCTGCGGCTCCCAGGACCGATTCAGCCCTGAGCCATCTAGCGTCGGTTCCCAGCTCCCTGCCTCCGCAGAGGCGAGAAATCCGGACTGCGCCCATTTCGCAGTTTTCCTTTCACCCTTGCGACAAATCCCCCTTCCTTCCAGGGACATATTCCTGACTAGCACCGGATCTTGCTGAACGCAGAATTAAACCAGGGTGGCAAACTACCCAAGACGAATTAACCCTGCCTTCTGGGTCAAGTTTTCCTCCAAGGCCACGCTGCCTTTTTGCAGCCGGATCCACAGTGCAACACTGACCTCCTGTGGCTGCCGCTCCTCAGGCACGACCCAGGCTCTTCCCCCCACCCCGGCCAGCTGATTATTCAGACTACCTGGGCAAAAGGGGCTGAAAAACTCTCTCTGTGCACCTCCCTCTGTTTGTGTTGTCTTCCATGCGTCCATCACCACAAGAGAGGATGAAGGAAAGCTTGCCCTTACTCAACCCCTGGCGCCAGTCCCAAAAGAAGACACCTTTAGGAGATAAAGCTAGTCCCTGACAGAGGGACAGAGACAGCTATTTCTACAAAACCAGGCTTGCACTGTGCAGGGCCCTTGTGAAGGCATCTACACACAGATGAATTCCACCCATAGTTCAGTGGCAACGTTAAAGCGATTTCTGTTTTTTCTCATGGCTGCCTAAATTGAAACAGAAAGGGCATCCTGCCTGTGCCAGAAGGGGGGCCGGGGAAGCCAGGATGTACAGTCATTCCCACAGATACTGCTCTTCTGAGCAATTAAGTGGGAAGGCAGCTTGTTCAGGTTTTTATGGTGGTCACAGCTACCAGGTGTTGAAACAACTTCTACAGTGTTTTTTCTCTTCCTGCAAGCTTATGCTCTTTTACCACAGGCAGTATGAACATCCCTTCTGGGAGACAAATGCAGATTGTCCATGAGTTTCCACCTGAGAAATCATGCAGGCCTGCCATACAGCTCAGAGCTCACAGAAGCAAGGAATCCCACAGCAAATTCAACCTTTTAGAAGGTCGCCATGGTAAAGACTTTCAAAAGCTAAGTCCTACTCAAAAAATGTCTGGCCTGCATTCACAGGATTACCTGCCTTAATTTCACAAGCAAGCTTGTTCCTGAAGAGCTCTGTTTTCTGTCTGGCACCACACAGAGCGTGTTGGGAGTGGGGAGACCCTCTTGGCAGCAGACTAATATCCCCATACAACAGTCCCAAGACACATGCCTCAACTCTCCAAGAGCCCAAGATGGAGAGGGCTCTGGGGTCACTGTGCAGGAAGACAACGACAGCGGATCCCCCAGGGAATTTCTGCGTTCAGGACTATGGTAAGCCTGGCTGCACAGCTGAGCCAAGCACAAGGTGATGCTGGCCTCAGCCGTGCTCTCGGACACCCTCTGGGATGCTCAGCAGCACCCAGCCCCGTACTGCCCGACTCCCGTGCTCACGGGAGCCACACACACGTTCCCAGGAGCCACAGTTTGACTACCCACAGAGTGTATGTCCTGTACTATCACCACACACTTTTTGTTGTTGCTGTTCCTGCCTTGTTTCAAATATTTTAAGTATCCTTTTTAAAGCAGCCTGGCATTAGAAGATTTTTCTACTGAACAGCAGAAACACACCACTCAAAGACAAATTGCTGCCTCCTAAATGCAATGGGAAATCAGGAGGCACCACTGCGTCTCACAGAGCAAACCCATACCTGTTGGCTTGCCCTGGGTGACCCCAAAACCAGACAAGGTCCTGCAGATATGGCTTGGAAGCTGTACAGAGGGTACGCACAGCTGACAGCGGTAACTTGCCTTAGTGAAAGGATGCTTTCTCTGCCGTGCGAGCAGGAAGCGAGAGGGAACCAGGAACGGCTGCCCTTGCCAGAAGCTGTTAATCAGCTGGGGTTTGCCCCTGTGCAGAGCAGTGGCTCCTGCTGAGCTGAGAATTATAAACCTACATTTTCACTCCCAGCCTGCCCCTCATTTTGAACAGTGGGTTGTAAATGATGCATAACCCTTCTGGGCCTTCTGCCTGGGCACAGAAACTTTCCTATATCGAGGGAATTAAAAACTAGGTTAAACATACTTGTCACTCCAGTAAGTTCCTTAAAGCAGATGCAAAAGACTTTTTTTGGTCACTTCTCATTAGAGTTTTGTGACAAGATTCCCTGCAAAGGCTGGAGGTGTTAGATCACGGCTGAAACACAGCACAGAGGGGCTTGTGGTGGTCCGTCCAGACAGCCACCTCCATGTGTTTAACAGGCTCGTTCTCCAACAGCTATCAGCCCTTCCAGAATTTACCAGGGTAAAGCCATAGAAGTCACGTAAGAGGTTAAACTGACAGTATACCTGAGTGCACACATTCATAACCCTGAATGCTCGAACCTTAACTGAGCATATTGTAGCTCTATCACCCTTAAGGAAAGCCGTATGGCAACATTGATGTTCGGATATGAAGCATCTCAAAGTACAAAAGATCAGGTTACCACATGGGGCATCTTCTCTGCCAGCTCCACATTTATTTAAAGACAAGGCAGCAGCATTCAGAAGATTCTTTTTTAAAGCCCTGTTCTCAACACACGGTATACATGTCATTGATACACAATTAACTGCATGTGTGCAATGACGGAGGCATTGGCAGAAGAAATGTACGTCTAAAGGAAAAGAAAAGCAGAGAGACATGCCGTGACATGTTATCATTAGGGAGTCATAATTTCCTTCCTGTAGTCATACAACAGCTGTCACTAACATCTTGAACACAGACCATGTATTAGAACACCATAGCAAATGCCTTTTCAGGCAAAAGAAAGAGAGGGCATGTTAACTGGGTGAATAGCAGGAAGAATATTTTGACAGCTTGAATGCATTAACCTCCCTGTAGAACACCCACAACCTTTGCTAGAACTTGGCTTGGTAGATACCTTCCACATGCCGGGCAAAGAGCAAGGGACTCCAGCAGCTCTATCAGGCACACCCAGAGGCCTCAGCTGTCCAGGGGCCCATTTTGGTAGGCAGGGGAGATGCATTTGCCCATAGTCACCTCTGGGGTGCATCTCTCCATCTCCACCCTCCTCGCTGTGTGCCTTGAGCTTGGATTCAGAAGGGCCAAAGTGGATGTCTGAAACAGTGTGAGTGTCCTATCTTGTAGAGAGAGGGAATGATAGCACAGGTTGACTTTACGCATGAGAATATGTCCTCTAGCCTTGTCTTCAGGAGGAGGGAAGGCATTTTCTTACCTTTTCACTACAACTGTTAACCAAATAGAGGTCCCACCGAAGATGCTTTAATTGCTGTTTCAAAACAGAAGTAATTCAAGCTAAGTAACTAGATTTCTCATGGTTTCTGCCTCAACCTTGTAACTTCTAAGAAAGCTACACACCACTATCTTCACTAGGAATCCACCTTCTCTTAGCAATAATATGCCAGCCAATGCATTTTAAGAACACATTTTCCTCACATGGATGAGGTCCTCAAAGGTTACTGTAATAGGGCCACGTTCAGGCACCTTGAATATTTGCCATAAGTAGTTTATCTAAGGCAGACTGAATGTTAAAGATTTCGGTGCAGCCTTTCCAGGAGCAGTAGTTCTCATTACAAGACAGGTTGCAACAACTCATCAATCTTGGGCAAAAGATAATTAATCCGCACCCAGAGCCATTTTTGCAAATACAAAGCCTGGTTGAAACAAACCAAAATGAGACAGGGGAGAAAAAAAAAACCATGACAGAGCTGTTGGCACTTGCCAGCTCCTCTTGATTAAACTTATTTTCACCTCCAGGTGCATACACAGGACAAGTTTTGTTAATTAAACCTGCCAGTCAACTCATTATGCATTCAATTAAAAAAGCCTGATGCCTTGATTTTATGCAGCTGGCAGGCTGCACAGTGACAGGCCATGTTGTCATAGTGCATAAGTTCTAATGGAGAAGGTAGAAGAGATGCTCCAAAATATGGCTAAGTGCGATATTTGCTAATTGGACATCCTCTTGGTTGTTTGTCTTTTTTTTTTTTAAGCTATAACGGATGGGGTTTATTAGACATATAGACTGTCTGTGTAAAGTGAAAGCCAAGGCAGGGGGTGGAAAAGCATGTTCGTCTCATTTGGAAGCCAATCTAGATGCTCAGGATATTCATGATAGACTCTGGCAAGGTTAAGAGATGAGGAGAGTGGCACCTAGATGCCGTGGTGATGAATGCCATGTGAATAGATTAGACAGAGGCCCTGAAGCTTCTGTAAAATTGCGGGGTTTTAATTTAGATGAAAGATAGCCTTTATACTTAAGGCATCACACTGAGAGTCAGCAGATCTGGATGCAGGCCCTGACTCTGCTACAAACTCCTTGCATGACCTTGAACAAATCCCAGAGGACCATGCTTTAAAGGTATCTACAGTTATATCTTTCAAGTGGCAACCCTTAGCCACCTCTGTGTTCCTCACCTATCCACCAGCAACTGAAGGCTATTGCTTCTGCTGTGCCTACCACTCTCTGAGCTATTTGTATTCAACTTCCTAAGAACAGACAGTATCTCTTGTTATACACTGCAACAAAACCTGTTACAATGGATCTCCAATCTCAGATGACAGACAGAATGAAAACCTCTAACATTGGTGACAAAAGAGTCTGTGGTTGCATGCAACAGTTTTACAGCTACCTCACAGTGACATTTCTAGGTCTGCTTCATGCTGGCCACAAATATGAGAAATGATCTACAATAGAAGTGACCCATCTGTTGTGCTCTGAGGCAGAGAATTAATTTCCTTTCCACTGTTTCTGTCGTTTTCTTCAAGTTTGCAGGCTTTCAATATAGCTGCTTGCACAGACAAGAGGTATACTATTCCAGTACTATGTTAATGTGTTAATGACATCTCAGACCACGCGCCAGTTCTTGTGATAATCTGGGAACTTTATTTAATGCGTATATCATCAATGGAAAGACCTTAGGACACTGGCAATAGCATTGATTTCCTCTTTTTTTTTTTTTGTGCAGTGCTTTGTGATTGTGACTTTTCACATCTTTACTGCAGCTCTTCAATTTGTTACTGGATATTTTGTGACTGATGAAGCATGAACCAGATGTTCTGTGGAGCCCTCTAAACTACACCTCTGTCCTAGACTTGACTGTAAGTGGGAGGAACTGAACTTTGACCAAGGAGATCCCTTGAGTCTTGTATGTTTTATTAGACTATGAAACAAAGAGTGTTTTGTTATTATTATTTTAACCTTCTTTGCTATCTGGTTTCATGCCCCCTGCAACTGATGCAGGCAATGGCCCAGATTCACAAGGACGTCTAAGGACAAAAAAGATACACCAAGTAGTTGATAAATCCCAACTGATACCTCTTAGTGACCTGAATCCCATTGTCCACCAACATATTAGAATTGGTCCAAATCCAGAATGACTCTTTCAGACTCCAGCTAAATGCAAATCAACAGTCAAGGCCCTTTTCCTTTGCTAGATTTTTTTTTCTCTCCTGTTAGCAGCTGTGTCCTTATCATCAGAACTAGCAAGGCAATTACTGGCTGGCAGTAGCTATCGCAGCTGGTCTGGATTTTTTATTACAACTTTCATTGAGAAATACTAGTTTGTCTGAACAAAAAAAGCCATGAAGGATGTTGAGTTGGCTCTTCTCTGATGGATGGATCTTAGTCTCAGGGAGACACTGACCCCTATCCAGCCAAATACCCTTGTGATTGAGCCTGTTATTCAGAAAATGCCATGCTTAGGTTCAGATCTGTTTTCTGACTCAGGCTTGGACTGGAGACTTCCACATCCCAGGTGAGAACCTGACTCACTGGGCCAGCAGCTGCTCTGTTCAAGGAGTCTCACTTCCATACATAAGTTTTCTAAAAATCACAGCTTAGCCTCACATCTGGATGGAAGAAAGTGATAAAAACTCAGGCTTTTTTAAGCAACTTGTCATTCTTGAATTCCAGCCAACCATGGATGTTTAGCACCTTTTCGAATGGATGATGATTTGCAATTCCACCCACGTGTGAACAGTTTATTAACACATCCTAACACACGGAGACCAGCAGCTACTGCTAAACAATCTTAAGACACGACAAAATTTTCTGCCCCGCCTCAAACTTCCAGTACAGGAAAATAGTTAGGTTTGCATGGAAGATATCTCACCAAAGAGTTATGGTTGTTTCATCTGAAGGCAGCCCAGATCAGATGTTACATCTGGTTCTCCCAAGAGACACGATGCAGGCAAGCATGTGTGCGCATACTGGTGTGTACATGGAGGGGATGCAATGCACGTAAGATCAATAGCCCATCTAGTCCAAGCATCCTGCATGAGCATGGTACTAGGGAAGAATATAGGAATACGTACGGAAAGAACCTCCCACACTCTCTCTTTCCAGCCTTGGACACAGGCACTTTGGGGATTTTCTCAGACAGAGTTTACACCAGGTTAAAACTAAACTTCCCACCTCAAAGGAAATTCAAAGTGAATAGAAAATAAAAATAACAGATAGTCCAAGAGAAGTTGGAAAGCCTTTTTCCATGCCATCAGTGTAATTGCTGCTGTCCTCTATTCACATTCATTTGCAAGGATAAAATAGAAAAAGAAAATTATTGGACTACAAGCAATTGCTTTCTTCCCCTGACCTAGAAAACAATAATAGTTTGCATTTCTATAGCTCCTTCCATCCAGAGATCTCAAAGCGCTTTGCAATCACTTATTAACCATTGCTCTCAGACCCCTGCAAGGTAGGTAACCAAAGTACAAAGTACTTTGTACATGCCTGGAGATGCACGGAAAACACAGGGCACAGTCACAAATATAGGGAATCTGACAGAGAGTCCCTCTCGCCAAGCGATAAACTATATTCCCAGTCAAATGGAAACAGCCCCATTCCGCTTTACTCCGCTGCTGACTAACAGCACAACGGGAGGTGCAGGTCCCCCCTCTCTAGGCTGAAGCAGCTCAGGACACTGTCCATGCTCCAACAGCCATGAGAAATTCTGCGAGCCTGTTCCTTAGGTCCTTGTAAAACACAACAGTTCTCTCTGTGCTGCTCATCTCCCACCTGATCTTGCTCTCCACTCTATGGACTAGAAAGCTGGATGCTGTGCAAGTCCTATGTCATTTTTGCAATGAATGGGGACACTGGCTCTGTGTTCAGCACGCCTTCCCAGCAATCAGCCTTTGGGCAACTGAAAATTGAGCACAGGATCTGAGAAGGGAGAGGCAGGATGTGTCCAGGGTCTATGTGTAAATTAATCTCATCCTCTAAAGACCTAATGTTGTTACTTTGGTTCCCTATTCCTCTAGGCAACAACCGAAAATACTACCCTTAGCACAGATCATTGTCAGCAAACTACTGCTTTCCAAAGATGAGGAGGTAGGGACTTAAGCAGCAAGGAAAGATTAATGTAACCAGAACAAACTCAGAGTTACTGCACTTTATAACGGTAAGTCCTCATTCCTCTAGTTCTTTCCTACTTGAAACACTGTTATTACCCTTGCGGTGTATTGTGTCCAATATTTAACCAGATTAAAAGTATGCCTGAAAGACGACTGGTTTAGCGCATTAGAGTAAATGAAATAATAATTGTCCCCTTACCACTCTGACTTTTTCTCTGAGAATTGTAATAATATTTTACGTGTATTAAATTAAGACTCAATCTCTATAAGGTAGGAAATATTCCCCCTTGGTGGAATCAAAAGACTAAGAATTGGCCACTGTACATAATACTACAGCCTCTATGCACTCTGCTGGGTAGGAAATATGCCTGATTTGCAAGTGTTACTGAGTCATTAGCAGAGCAGAGAAGCTTTGGAAAGCACACAACTGAACTAGGAGCTTCAGTTCTGTTTTCAGAAGTGTCTCAAGACCTTGCAGTTCACGTTACTTTCCAGTGGTAGTGGGGTTCTTAACATGCTTTCCAAAGTGAAGGTTCGGGAGTGACTCCTAACCCACAGCCACCCATAAGACAGTCACTGCCCTCAACCCTTGCACCACACTGATTATGCAGTTTCTTCCATCTAAAATCCTCTGCCGACCCTCAAGCCAGATGGCCCTTTAGTACAAACTGACCTCTTTGGCTCGGGAGCTAAACACGTTAACAAAATTTCTTGCAAGAAATATCCTTCTCTCTACTGAGGTTTGAAAATGATTTCTCCCTCCTGGCAGATGGCAGAGCTGCCATACAATTCACATCTTGGCACCGCTACGGGCTGGCCCTGCCAGGCGTTTTCTGGAGCACAGGACCATTACAAGCTTCACAGAGAAGTCTGGAGGGAGTCAGTGACAGAGAGGAAGGTGGGGAGGAACCTTCAGGTCTCAGATGTCAGCTCCATAGCAGTATTGCAAAATACCAAACAATACTGAGGTCAGATAGGGAATATCAGACATTAAGTACACTTACAGCATCCCCAAGAAAGCAAGGTTAATTTTGTGCCAGCATTTTAATTCTTTACCCTGGATCCAAGTGAATTTGCTTAACAATTAAGAAAACTATTTTATTCTTATTTATTCTCATAAATGCCAAGAACAGCCTCATCACACACTGAAGAGTCCCCTTGCACCATTTAAAACTGCAACATGACTCAGCCCTTAGCATTAACTTTTTAAAGGAGGTACCTTCTCCGTGTGAGAAATAGCTGTTCTGGGAAAGGGAGGAGGAAGGGGAAAGACCTCCCCAACCCATCACACAAGGGAGAACAACATGCAGCACTCTTATGAAAACCAGGCTACAAAAGCATCAGCCCAGGAACAGCTATCCCATCCTAGCTGCCTCCAGTGGACGTGACCAACTTGTCCTCTCCCCTTTCTATCCCTCACTAGGGTCTCCTGGGACTTACTAGCTCCTCCTTGACAGGCCACGTGCTCGCAGTAGGTAAACAGGAGAGTCACATCACGTGTGACCTCTACCAAGGCCAAGGGGACATCAGAGCTCAGCTGCATTTCTATCACAGCTGGGCAGAGCTCAGTGACACGGAAAGGCTCGCACACACCCTGCTTGGTCAAACACTCGCTTTCTTGGCCAAAAAACAGGGGGCTCAGCTTCATGGTCCCAATTCTCCTCTTCCTTACAAGTAGGAGGACAGGGAAAGACCCATAATATACTTTCCATGTCTACAGTAAGTCCTCGTTTCACCCACCTTGTCTTGCCTTTTGCTCTGAGGCAAAACAAACCCTTATTTCTTCAAAAGCAGAAGACACACAAATGTGGTACACAACAGAGCATCACCACCGTAGCAAGGTTACAGCCAGAGCCACCAAGCATTCGTCATTTGAATGTTCTTGATTAAAATACCCACCTGAGGGAACTCTTCCTCTGAAACTTGTTGGGTTTCAGATGAACACGTTTTATATTCTCTATGTTTTGTTTTGTTCTTTCCTAGTTCTGAATACCCATTCTTTTAACCATATACCCTCACCTAGAAAAATCTTCACATTTTCCTCTTTTTGTAATCCCATTCTGCAAAAAACATGCCCTACTCATTCACCACTTCCTTTCAATAACTGATGCCTGAGCTATTTCTCTGTGTGAGAACTAACTCTCTCTGTGTATTTAACATGTACAAGCATTGCTTAAACAGCCAGAAGGCAAAACTGAAATCGGGGACTGAGAGCTGCACTCGGTAAGTTGAATGCTGGAATTAAAATACAACAAACTCCAGGCTCAATACATAGTGTACCCACTAGATGGGGCAAAAAGATATATTCTGTTTTTAAAAAGACAGCTCTCCAGGTGCTGCTTTCACTACAGTTTCACCTGGCCCATACGACTAGGGAGAAGGCCAGGGCAGAAAGAGCTCTGGGTGCTAAGCTGTTTTTTTAACTTCTAAAATTGCTCCAGGCTGGAGCAGCCCAGTGCCTTGGCTGCGTTCCCATATTCCCCACATATAGACTGACCTGCCAGGCCTGAATTACCACAGCCAGGAATTAAATAACCGAGCCAAACCTAGACTCCAGGTCAAAGCTGTCACTCAGGAAAGGGATCTTCTGATGAGGCTGGTGTGCAGGGGCTCCTTTGCACCACCGTGACGTTGCAGAGGAAGGACGGACACAATGCTTTGCAGAAATACACGTCCATGGCACAGAGCTGCCCCGACTGACAGCTCAGCATGTTCAGGTGCCATGAACCCCACGCAGACCCTCAGCTCCCAAGAAGCCAAAACTAGCTAGAGGAAAGGAAAGGACCTCAACTCTTCCCCTGCCAAAAATTTCCCTCCTGCACAAACGTTTTACATCGCTTAGTGCGCCAAACCATTTGCTAAGCTCGGACTGTTGCCTTCATCTTAAGGCCCTGCTGCTTTGGCCATACGAGAGCCTTTTGTCTAGACAGTGTTGGTATTACAAAGTGTTTTAGGTTGGGCTCTGTACTCAGCTGCACCACATATGGAGTAACTCTGTTCACCCCCCGTTGAATTACACCGTTGATGTCCCTGAGAGGGGGGATCAGGACATCTGCTTTACAAGGAATTGCTCCAGAAGCTGCATTTCTCCCCCTTCAGCATCATCGGTATTTGCCTTTCACAGAAGGAGCATGATATTCTAGTCAGAGTGATTTCAGGTACAGCATAGGAACGAATTACATATATTCACTAGTACTGCACTAACAAGCTGCCAAAGCAAGCAACGTCCTCCAGTTTTTATGCTTCTAGGATGCAGGAATTTACACATAGCAATATTAGCAAATGACGCATCGACTTGATGAGGCCACGAACGCAAAGCGCCGAATCCTGATGCAAAGCCCATTAGAAACAAGTAAGAATTATGGAGAAGCCTCCACTGATCTCCCACGGGCCATCCAGAAAGAAACTCCAGGTTGCTGACACACTGGGACGGTCCTTTCCCAAAATCTTCCTGGAAAACACTTGGAGGATGAAGTTCAGGTATCAGGTAGGTTCTGCAGGCTGAAACGCCATTACCAACCGCACCGTAATTCCAAGCCCTGCCACCCCAGATCAGCAGCTTGTCCAGCACTCAGAAACCAAGGCTTTACAGGCACACGCCTCCCGCGTCTCCCTCCTAGCAATTCCTGCAACAACGGGAGCGGGCATCAGACCCCAGTCTGTACATAACAAAATAATGTCAGTATAGCCACATGCTACAAATGAGCTTTCTAATCACCACAGTCTCCTCTCCCATGGAAAGACCATCAACCCACACCCAGAATTACCAGCTGATTAATGAAATTTTCCCACCTCAAAAGGCTTCTTTTCTTCTTTATGCTTTAATGAGACCACGTTACAAGAAACAAAATAAAACTTGGCAAAGCTCCACGAACAAAAATCAAACAAAACCTCAGTTTGAGTTACCGTGAACTTCCACTCTCCAAAGCCAGGAAGATCTGATTCACCAAAACAGTTGCTGTGTCCCTGTAGCTCTTTTTATAGCACAGCTCTGGTCTCTGCTGGGTGCCTGATTGCCCATTTCTTGTTAT
Organism: Phaethon aethereus; assembly: GCF_964289735.1. Taxonomy (NCBI): domain Eukaryota; kingdom Metazoa; phylum Chordata; class Aves; order Phaethontiformes; family Phaethontidae; genus Phaethon; species Phaethon aethereus. Next base: position 3,814,962 of record NC_138599.1, read on the forward strand.
ACCAAACACCTGTGCAAAACCTTGCACAAAAGTTAACTTTTTGCTTCCTTCAACCTGCTTCGTGCCTTCGCCTCCCTCCTGCAGCGACTCCTCACTTCCAACAGACTTCTTGAAAATGACCCATTCGTACGGAAAAGCCCAATTCAGCGCCCAAACTGGAACGAGCCGACTCGCCGTAATCCTGTACTTCTCGCTATCACGCAGCTGCTCCTGGTCAGGGTCACGCTAACGTTTGAACAGGGGCAAGTTTAAGGCAGGCAATAAGAAATCTTCAGCCCACGCTCGGCGGGACTAACGAACGGGCTGAATGCTAACTCCCCAGCCGAATCAGAGCACGTACGAGTGAATGAAGCCAGTTAATTTATTTTGCCTTGCCTGTGGTTCAGACTGGCTTGGGTTTCTTATTTCTAGGCTGAAAGCTCTCATGTACCTCCAAGGATGACAATTCATCGCTAACAAGCTGCAACCCTTTCTCCCCCAGCACCAAAGCACCTTGCAGCACCCCGAGAGGCAGCGTGTGGCTCACGATCCCATTCTAGCTAAATATACTAATGCAGCCCCATTAAAGGTCTCACGTCATGTCTGAAAACCTCATCTTCAATCACACACTTGGCCTGCGGATACTGTACCTCGATTCATTTTTTCCCCCCTTTGTTTTGTAATAAATAATTGCCAGGCTTTCGAGGAGGAGGATAAATGGAAACAAGTCATTTGAGGCCTGCATTAAAATCAAGTGCTCTCATCTCTCTTTACCTGACCTGCTGGAAACTTCCTCTTCAGCCTTGCTCCAAATCAATAGCCGAGAGCAGCATGGTGCACACTAAATAGCATCAAGCAAACCTACCTTGTATGGGAAGAATAGAAAGTCCATACTTAAATGCCCTAGGGGAACTTTTGCCAAACAGGTAACTGCATTTCACCACAGAGACAGATAAATTTCAGCAGAGCAACTCCCAGTCTTTTGAAGACACGACTGGAAAATACTTCTATGCAATATTCAGTGTTAGAAGTCCCTTTCAGCGTAGTTAAGTAAGGGAAGCTGATCCCAACTCGTATGCCTGCCTTCCTTATGGTGTCAAACCCAGAGCTGAGGGGGAAGACAGGCATCTGTCTGTATATGCTAGAAGGATGCCTGATCTTATGCGCCCCATCTGCTATAAAACGATGTGTTTGGATTTGTTGGGGGTTTTGGATTTGTCAAAAAAGTACCCAAATATTGTGAACAATGCAGGAAAATTTTTCAGAAATAAAGCGGCATTTCCATATATGCTGTGGCAGCTGCCCACTTTGAAATACCTCTGTGGGAGTACTGGTGGTCTGAGACTTTAACCTGTGGCAAATAGCTTAGGAACAGCAAAACCACAGAAAAAAAACCACTATTAGTCACACTAATTAAGCAGCTCCAACCTCCTTATTCATCCTGATAAGAAGTAATTTACTAGAGTCACCGGAGTTAGTTACGGAGTTTTCACTACTGCATGATTTTTTTTTAAAGCAAAAATTAGAAAAACGTGCTGGAACACAACTGCTGACAGAAAAACTCATCACTTCATCTCTTGCCTAAAAAAAGTGAGGATACCAGACCCTGATTTTGCCATTGTTTATAGGCTGGTTTAAACCCCATGGACTGGAGTGTGAAAGGGGACCTTTCCTCTTGGGAGGACCTTGGCAGGACCCTGCCCTCTTGGGAGAAATCAGTGTTCCCTTACATGGAATTTTCTTTCATTAAAAAGTCAAAATGTCACTGTCCCAAGGCAACTCCTCTTCTTGTGACCTCAGCCACATGACACATAAGCCACTCTTGTGTGTCTTGCAAGCAGGCAGGGATGAAATACAGTATTATCAGCAAACACAAGAGGGAAGTGCAGCATCAAAATCAAGCCCGTTGCGGGGAAAAAGCAACAGGCTTTCAGTCTCAGCTTAAAGGTTTGTGCTCACACACTGGGCCACAATGGTACAGAAGATGGGTGATTTCACGGTAGAGCCTTTTTCCCCATCCCCTTGTGCTGATGCCTGGACCCATGAAGAATCTCATTTGCTCTACGTGGCTTCAAGGAGACCGTTTTAGTGAACGTTGCAAGCTCAGGCTGGGTGCAAGATGCATTGTAACCATAGCCTCCAACTACTGAAGCAAATGCTGTCATTTAAGCCCAATGTTAAATTCAACTGGAATGCAAGTTCTACTGAAGGTACAGTTGCAATTATCTATATTTTTGCTTGTCTAAATGCAACTATTTGATCTGTTACTCTTTGACAGGATGCCTCTAAAAAGCCAATGTTACTAGACTCTAGAGCAAGAATCTGAATCCAGCCGCTTAGGATTTTGTCTTCAGCATTTCAGAGGTTGATGTGGGAAATCCTACCAGATTTAATGCACATAGGGAGTTTTCAGACTGTACTTTGAACACAGCCACAACAATTCTCCATCTTAACGATGCTACAGAATGATTTGAGAGTTGGGGTTGTTCAGCCTGGAGCAGAGAAGGCTCCAGGGAGACCTTATTGCAGCCTGCCAGGACTTAAAGGGGGTTTATAAGAAAAATGGGGACAGACTTTTTAGCAGGGCCTGGAGTGATAGGGCAAGGGGCAATGGTTTTAAACTAAAAGAGGGCAAATTTAGACTAGATATGAGGAAGGAATTTTTTGCAATGAGGTGGTGAAACCCTGGCCCAGGTTGCCCAGAGAAGTGGTAGATGCCCCATCCCTGGAAACATTCAAGGTCAGGTTGGACGGAGCTCTGAGCAACCTGCTCGAGTTGAAGACATCCCTGCTCACTGTGGTGGGTTGGACTAGATGGCCTTTAAAGGTCCCTTCCAACCCAAACTATTCTATGATTCTATGATTCAAAACCCTTTGTCCAACAAAACCTTACAATATCTTTGGTTGTTCTTGTTATTTTTAAGTTGTAAAAAGAATTAATGCAGGATCCTTTTGTATTTCCAGAAAACCCAAGGGACCGTTCTCTAGGAACTCTAGCAGTTCTCCAAAGACCCCATCTCAGAGATGAAAGTTCCTCATGCTTCATTACCACGTTTTCACTGAAACATCACATCAGTCCAGACAGAGAAATGAAGGGGCAACAGCTGGCGAGCTTGCTGGGGCAGAAGGCTCCGGAGCAGCAGCCTCAGTGGCTCTGGTGCGTGTTCCTCAGCACTCCTTGAGCTCTCCCCTGCCCCAGGCTCCTGGTCTGGCCACCGAGCCCTACTGCAGTCACTCTTCCATTTCCTACTCTTTCCTCTTTCTGAGCATTATGCTTCACGAGGTGTGCAGTAAGTGTCAGCCCCTGCACCTCTCTCAGGCAGCAGCTCGGTTGTAATTACTCCAGGGTTGCTTTTAGCTCAGCGTAACACCAAGGATTCCTGCAGGGCCACGGGCCCTTTACACAGATCCGAGTGAAATAGGAATCCAGTTCAGAAGTAGGAAGCTCAAAGCGTTCATCCAGACTTTGTGTTCTTTAAAATGAGATGTATACAGTGTGGAAATGTTCCCCGGAGTCAAACAGAATGAGAAACAGATGGGAAATTATTTGCAAACAGGAACTCTCTTCTTCCCTTGTTTGCTTGCCTTGTTTTGTTTACCCCTCAAAATCCTAACAAGAAACACAAGTAGGATAATACAACTGCAAGCTACTTCATACTAGCAGAGCTGGATAAACAGAAACTACAAAGCACTGACAAAGCAACACATTTATTTTTACGTGATGTGTTGAGTAAAGCATCAAGTCTTACCTTGGGCCCCAGTCCAGCAGATGCTGATGCATGGACTTAATTTCATTGCTGGGAGCACAATGAGGCTCTGCTGAGCAGTAAAGCTAAACATATGTGTACACTTTTAGGACTGTGGCCTTAACCAGTAAATCTTAATTACTCTTTTTGCAGATGACAAGAGCAAGGTTTATGCTAAGTATTATTAGTAGAGATTACAGTTTTGACTGAGCGTGTTTAATTTGCTGCGTGGCGCAGTCAGATAAAGACAGTAGCTGCTGAAATCAAAGCACCATGTAAATTCATGCTTTAAGTATGAATGTAACATTTTAGAAAATGATTGCAAGGGGTTACACGTGGAGCCACATACGGTGGAATTTAATTTACAGAGAACAGCCTCTATCTTTTAGCCATTCATATAATGAAGATCAAAATATGAAATAAATTGCAAACACTTGCAGCTGAAGCAGGATGTTGGATGATGTTCATTCATATTGAAAATGTATCTTTAAGTTCCTCTCAAGCTACGTAAATGTATCCAAAGTGGACATACACATACATGCAAAACAATCCCCCTCTGTAATAAAAAGATGTGCATTATTAAAGTGCTGTTTTCCAGATAAAATTCTTATCATAAGCATTAAAAATTGGTCTCTAACGTTCCTAAGCATGTTTGATGACTACATTGGAAATACTTTTTTCAAATTTTGCTTAGCTCTAACATTCCTGTTTTATTGCAGTTTTATTATTTCTGTTTCAATGAACTTTGTGAAACTTGATTAATCATTTTCACTTTTGCTTGTAAGTACTTTCACTCTCTTCTCCATTCAAAGGCTGTTGCCATAACCAGAGAAGACAGTTAAAAAACAAAAATAACTAAAGAAAAATGAGAAAAGGAACCAAAGCAATCCTTAGTGTCACTCCACTGATTTTAGTTTGTTATTGCCTTTGAGACTAAAACAAATCACTAATCTTCATATCTTTTCAAACAATTCTACAAAAGAATTAGGAAGATTTCAAGTGACCATAAACACCCTTTTTCAATAAAAAAACACTTCTTTTAAACACTTTTAAACACTTCTTTTTCAATACTGTATCAAACAAATGTGTTTTTCTTGAAGGAACCCGACAAGGGCCCTTTTAAGGATACAGGAATGCAGCTAAACAAATCACAACAAAAAATAATTATTATAACAGAAGCAATAGTCAAAAAGAAAGGCCTTTGTAGAAACGCTGCAGACTTTGTACAACCTCCTGCAGATCAGCATATTTTACCGTGTGTGGGAGCTGGGGAAGTCCCAACAGTTCTCTATTGTATCTCGTTATTTCTTGGCTCGTTCCCAAGCAAATAAATAATCATCGTAATAAACTAGAGTCATACAAGTGTAGCAGAAACAGACATGAACTCCAAAAGATAAGACAGCCAATGCTCAAGATGTTTCTTGCACATGGGCTAGAACCTGGGAGTCTATTAATCTTTTCTTTGCTTAACTCTTCTTCCATCTACAGAGACCAGGATTAGAGAGAGCAGACCATGGCAGGAACTAGCTAACCATGCTTCTTAAGCCCGGCGTAAGTGGATTTCATACAGATACGCTAATTCGCCGGTGGCTTTAGCTCCCGTTGAAAACCCCACCTATGTTACTGACCAGTCTGCAACACCGTACACGCATTTCTCCCGCTCAGCTGCGCTGCTGCGGCAAGCAAGTCTGCAAGGAGAAATTAAAAGGAAGATTTGCTGCATGCAACTATTTGCCAAATATATGAAAGAAGGCAGTGCTGCACAGGTTAGGAGAGGATAAGCGCCGTCTTTGCAAAGCCTCAGCTACTCTCTACTCCTACATCCGTGGTTTGTTCATTTTCTAATGACTCGTGAAAGGCCATTCTGCTACGACTGCCGAACTGAAGCTGCCATCCCTCCCGGCAGGCAAATTCTGCTCTCAGGTACCCCGAGTACCCTGACTCCACGGGGCCACCGAACTGAGAGAACTGGAACCAGAGGAGAAGAGCTGGCGCAGTAAATCATTTCCTATGCACATCCAGCAAGAAAGCCAGGAGTCCTTCCTCACACAGAATCCTCTGTTGCCTTCTAACCAAAAATAGCTCAAAGAATTTTAAAATACGTATGTTATTTTTCTCTTACATTGAGAACTGGGCTGGAAGGTTATGCAAGCTGCTCTAGATGCCATCTCCTGCCCCTCCGCTCTCAAAGTGCAACATCTGAAGGACATCTGAATGTATGAGCCTCTTGGCTCATACCTGACGGTCCTGCTCGGATTATGATGAAATTAAAGTGGATTTTGTTTGTAATGAGGAAAATACGCTCCAAATTTGACGGAAGTCCAAGCCAGAAAAGCAAATTCTCCTGTGCCTGTGGCCAGCTTGGATCCTCCAGGCCCAAGCCCCAGCTGCTCTCTAATGAAGCCAATAGAGCTGTGACCAGCCCTGGACCCCAATCCACCCCCACACCTCCCTGCCTGCAGCAGGGTTTGGAGTTACAGCCTCAAGGCAATAAAAACCTAGAGATGGATAAAAAATCCCTGGTCCTTAGGGAGTGCTCTGCAGCCCTAATGAATCCTCCCAGAGCCCAAATCTCACGGCAGAGGTTTGAGGTGAGGTAGATATGATGAGTGGTGGGAAAGTCCTTTCACAGCCTTCTGGACAAAATACAGAATCCTGTTCTCCTATAAACCAGCTGCTCTTTCTATTTTTAAATACTCTGGAGGGACTCAAATATTGCGGTGATGAGAGAAGAGGAGGCCAGTGTAAGTACCTAGGCAGATGGATGCTTAGCAAAGGAAGGAAACTACCCCTGCGGGATGAAACCACAAATAAATGCTCATTGCAGCTCAATTTTCGAAGCCCAAACAGGTAAAATATCTGGACAAAGGTGTTTTAGGCTTTAAGACTAAGCTGCTTTCAGGAATGTTGTTCTTCCACTTTCACCAAGGCTCAGCAGTTGTTCCAAACATGCTCAGATGGGTGTTATAACACAAAGCTCAAGCAGTCACAAAACACTGCCCACAGAGCAATTACCAGCTACATAGGAAATGGGCTGAAGTTTGCTGAAGTTTCTTTGGTCTTAGCTTTGAAAAAACTCTGACTAATAATTTTTACTCAATTTTCATGCTGTTTTGAACCAAGTGTGAGGCAGCTGTTCATTTTTCTCAGTGATAAATCACAAATTCTTGACATCGGGAAACTCGAGAGACAAAATAAGAGAGGGGAAAAAGTGCTGAGGGTGGACTCAATATTATTTTTAATTATTTAGCACATTCAGATGCTTAGCCCCAAAGGCGTGTTGACATCACTTCAACATGCAAGCAAATAATGGAAGGATGGACTTGCCAAAGCAAGATAAGGGGGACAGCGGTAGCCCTCCTTCCCCACAGCTGCCAGTGGGCCCGAAGTTGCCAGGTGGAATATCTGTGTATGTAAAATGTCTTAAAAATGCAAATCATTGCAAGATCAGGCTCAAAGTCGAGGAACCAGCGATCTTGCTGTGTCCTTCATTGTTCAGCTTTTACTCAACGTTTGCCTTAGGGTAGACTTTTCTCTTTCTCTTCTCGGGGGGCGGGAGGGAGAAGGGACAGTCTGTCCGCACCTACAAAGGAGGTGCTGGCCCCGGAGGAGCTCCACATCCTGTCCCTGGGGCAACAATGCAACTCAATCGGTAATAATTCAAAAGCAGAGTCTTGAACAAGGACTTTCTGAAAGCATCTGACCCCTTTTTTTAAGGGAGGGAGGGAGTTAGGAAGGAGGAAAGCAAACCCCCTGCTCTGTTTCCTGCTGTTGTGCTATTTATTTCATAATATTTCCATTGTTAGAGAGTAAACCCTTCGCATGCGAACACGAGGAGGTAGTATCAGGCTGGGAAGACAAGCTAAATTTGGCTCAAATTCCTTAGGAGCCTGACCTCTTCCTACTGAAGTATATAGCAACACTCCCACTCGCTGTCCAGTGCAGCATTTTTAAATGTTCTCCCCCGCCAATTAATTCTGTGCTGCATTGAAGGAAGTGATAGAAATAATCCCCTAAGAACGCATTTTCCTGTAGGTAAAGGGATAATATTTGAGTTTCACTCAGGAACGTAGTAGTAGAGCGCAAAGAACAGAGACAAGCCTGTTGCTGCAGGAGCTCAGACATTTGCCTGGCTTCGGGCACGCGGAAGCTGTTGCACTGAAGTCAGGAAAATGATTAGCAGTAATAAGTTAAGCACACATATAAATTTCTAGGATGAGGCCAGCAGAGGGAAGGCCATGTGAAAAAAAATAAAACGAGAAAGGTTTTATGTGACAACCTAACAGCATTTTAAAATAAACTGCATATCACCGATTTCATAGAGGCACATCCTTTCCTATATTTCAATTTTTTCACCAAAACTATTGTTAATTTGGGGCACTGACACACAATTTTCTGGGAGTTTGCTTTTCAAAAAATTTGCTTTCTACTTTTATTTTCTTTCCTCTTCCTATTTGATCACTAAAACAGCTTTCATGTTCAGCTTTCAATCAAAAAAAGGTGGGAGGAAGCATTATTTCAAGGCACGTATTTAATTGTTGGGGGGAAAAAAGGGACTGCTTCCCAATGAAAGGGGTTTAATGTAAAAAAAGAATAGACAGAGCAAATGCAGAGACACTCGCTAAAGTTACAAGGACATGAGGTGGTTCTCTTAGCAGGCTTGAAAAATCATTTCAAGCCAGTATGCAGCCAGCTTCACTGATGGACTACGAATTACACCCTCAGCTAGCCTAGATGTGTAAACATCCTATTTCTGTTCCTTCTTGTTTGTTGTAACACCTCCGATGCTTCCAGTGGCGTTAGTTGTAGCAAATCATCCAACCAACAAAACTTCAATATTATAACTTCCGTAATGTGAATTTTTTTAATTGATCATGTGAATCTGTCACAGCTAAGGAAACAGATTCTCATGTGGGAAAAGTCCCTGGAAGCTGCTTCCATAGCAAATTACATTTTATTGTTATTTCCTGATTGAGTAATACAGCTGGAGCAAAAAAACATGCATGAGTGAAGCATATCGAGTCAAAAGACAACAATCCTTGCAGATTTCTGTTGGCTGCAAACCCCTGTACAGTGATCAGATTCTCCTGGGAATTGTCTGCAGAGCTTGTCTGGGAGGTGGGAGGGTGGGGTCAGTGGTAACGTGGGATTTTCCTCGTCCCCTTTCACAGGTCCAGAACTAGTTGTATCTTTGTGGTGCTCCCAGCATGACGGGGTATGGGTCTGTCTGTGACCGGGGCTCTGGCAATATATGTTTCAGTGCAAATATTGTTACTAATAATCCTTAACTCTCCTCCTCGGTTAAAATGGAATAGATTGGGTGCCTGATCCTGATTTCACGGTTGCAAAATGTCTAACGCAGCTGAAATCCATGACTAAACGCTTCTTGGTTTCACCCACTGACTTTAATGAAGTCCTTGCCAATTAATAGTGGGGGTAAACGAAAGAATCAGTGCCTCAGCAACATCAAAGGAGTTAAAAGTGACTTCAAGAAACGAACAAGTAGTGCTTTGTGCAATGTCCTTCTGGAGCTTGAATTTTCGTGGCGCTTGTTCGTTCAGCCAGCGCGAGGATGATTTGCCGGCCTGTCGCCCCTGTGGGAACACAGACCCCAGTGTAGGACGGGAGTGCTGCCTGCAGCATGCGGCCGTTTCTCATCACGCCTTTGGATAAAGCAGCAGAAAATACACTGGCACAGGAGGGGAATGAGTGGATAGCTGGGAAGGGATTTTTTCCCATCTCTGGCTTCACTGATGCAACAAAATGGAAATGGGCTGTTTGTTTTCCCTAATGCTAATAATAATAACCGTAGTGATAGATTTGTCATTGCCAACATTGCTTTCCTTCCCCAACATAAACAATTGTACTTTTTAAAAACGCCTCTTAATGGTTTTAATTTATTTGCAGAGTTGTAATTTCATGTTCTCTACAGTCCTGCGAGCTGGGCCTGCTCTGGGAAGATCCGTGGCGGTATCTGCTTGTCTTTAAAAGTGAAGCAGGGAGGCTGTGGGGTGTGGGAGGGAGGAGGGAAGAAAGGGATGTCAGAAAAAAGACAAAGGAGAAGGAGGATGCCAGATAAACCCCTTGGTTTACAACCCAAACTGAAATCTGAACTGAAATGCAACTAGGAAGAAAGCAGCATCATTTGTCCCACGCAGCCCAAAGGAACACACAGCTCTTGCGAGGGAGGGGAGCAGGGGAGAGGAGCAGAGCCCGGTGCCACAGCAGACCTTACCCTGGGAAGGGCAGCCCCCCTCTGAGGCCACGTATTGCGAGGGCCGAGAAAGGTGCAGAAGCACAAGGCTGAGGTTGGAAATTTTGGAGCCCAACTCTCGCCTCTAACTCCGACTACTTTCGCCGCTAGTGCCACCACATCAAAGCCGCGGCCAGCGGCGGCCAGAGCCCCTCAGGTCCCTCAGCGTTACCGTGCGGAGCTCCCCGCCTCCCCGTGCGCTCCCTCCTGCAGCGTTAGGTCACTGTCGCGCAGAGCTTCACCCAAAAAACACCCCAAATTAACCGTTCGTGCACGGGCTTTTGTCTTTTCACGTAAGCCTTCATCCCCCTGAGCGGCCCTGCCCGGCGCCTCCCCCCGTGGGTCGGCCCCGGAGCAGACCCCGCGGCGAGTGGGCGCCCCGACCGCCTCCCACGCACCGAGCCCCCGGGAGACGGCGTGGGGCTGGCTGCCGGCCGGGGCTGCCCCCCCCCCCCCCGCCCCACCGCTCGCCCGGAGGCGGCTTTAAGAGCGGGGGCGGGCTGCGGGGGGCCGCGGCGCTTTGTCGGAGGCGGCGTGGGCTGCGCGGGGCGCGCACGTGTGGCAGCGGCCGGGGCCGCGGGTGGGCGCGCTGCGCTGCGCGGCGCTGCGGGCTGGGCTGGGCGCGGGGGAGGGCCCTCGCCCCGGCCGCGGCCCCCGGCGGGGCGCTGGGCGCTGCGGGTGTGCATGGCCCTGCGCGGGCGGCGATGGCTGCGTGATGGCCCAGCGCGGGCAGCCCGCACCGCACGCCATGGCTGCCAAAGAGGAGCTGTACAGCAAAGTCATCCCCCGGCGGAACCGGCAGCACCGCGCGGGGACCATCAAACATGGCTCGTCGCTGGAGATCCTGCTGTCAATGGGCTTCCCCAAAGCCCGGGCGTAAGTCGCCGCACGGCCCCTTTTCCCCCGCGGCTCGTCCCCCTTGCGTTTTACGGCGGCGGGAGGCGGCGGGCGCCTCTCTGCTCCGCCGCCCCAGACCGCCGCAGGCGGCCGGCACGACGCGGAGCCCGCGGCAGGGAGCCCCGGCCGCGGCGGGCGGCCCGGGGATGCGCCGCCGGAGCGGCCCGGGGATGCTGTACGGGCCGCGGGACGCGCCGGGTCGCAGCGCTGCCCCGGCCCCGGGGGGCGAGGGAGGCGGCGAGGTGCCGGGGGCGGGCGGGGGGGCGGCAGGTGCCGTCCCGGGGGGCGCCGCGTCCCGTCCCCGCCGCCGGCGGGACCCCGCGGTGCTGAAGGGCCTCGGCGCTGCCCCGAGCAGGCATCCCTGCAAAGTTTGGGATGGGCAGGGAGGCAATTTTCTGCACCCCCCGACTGAACTCGGAGCCCGTCGTTCCCGTGCTTTGAACATAAGGAGTCCTTGGCGCAACTGCTTTGGCTGACTCGGTCACCCGGGAGATTTTCTTTAATCCGCGTACAAGTCAACCAAAAAGGAACGGAGCAATAGAAGAAAATTTCCATAGTCCAAAGTGGTAGGTTTTTCTTGCCCGATTTAGCAATGCCCTGGTGTAATCTCCCTGCATGTGCTTATGCTTTAAATTAATTAGGCAGCAACCTAATGATAACTTAATAATGATTCTCCCAGTTTTAAACATAGTGACTCCTGAAGTGGGACTGTGCGCTTTAGGATGCAAATGAAACCAGCGGGGATTTGGATGATTCCTTGATCTGCTTAAGTTTTTCCTTTTGTTGTTGATACCAATGAGAACGCGTGGGTTTGCAGCCTGTCTTTGTGCAGTTTTTTTATAAATAATGGAGATACACACATGCAGTTTTAAGGACGTATGTCATCTATGGATTCGTGAGATTGCTGTGGATCCACTAGCACATAAGAAAATCTAACGTGTTTTTTCTGTTGTCCTACTTAGGCTTCTTATATCTGTCAGTGATCTATAGTTATCTGCTGAAATCAAGATACAGCATTTATATACAATGCCTGCAAACAGAGATAGTAGGAGACTGATGACGTCATGCTCTGCTCATTTGGAAAAACAGATGTGCATCTTTCAGTGTAGGTAGAGAAAAAAAACAGCTTGATACTATGAATGAAACTAGTTATTACCTGTACAACAGTGCCATCAAGGCTGACAGTCAGCCCTGGTCTTACCTAACTGTTAGCTGAGAAACTATGTCTATGGTTCATATTCTTGGCCAAGAAACCACTAACATTTGACAAAAAAAATGGACCCAAAGCTTCATCATACAAGATAGGGAAGGTTAGACACAGAAAGCAAGCCCGAGAAAGCGACAAAATATCCCTGACTGCAAAGAGTACTTATTGCCAATATAACCAGCCAGCTGGGTAAAACTGGCTTGATATTAAGTTCAAGATACTGTGATAGAGCCCTGTTTGACAGCTCAGCTCTCTGCTGGGAGGGGGATGACTTTCCCAATCTGAAGTGGTGATTAGTTCCCCTGTTCCAGCCTGCTGGAAATACTACAAACAATTCATCATTAAAATGCAGATAAGAAGCAAAATGGAAATAAAAGCAAACCACTAAGTACTGCCACCAAGGGCATACAGTGGAACGGCACACAGGTTTGGAAGCGTGAGAGGTAAGACTGCATGGCTAAAAAGACGTTCCCCAAAGGTCACTGCTTCCCAGAAGCTGCTTTTTGACTCACAGCATATTACTGTGCAAGTGTGAATGAAAGAGATTACTGAATTGCCAAGGAGGTAAAAAACACCCTCTCCCTCAAAAGATGTTATTGAGAAGTAGCCTTAGAGTAAAGCCCTTTTGAGTATTCTGCCAAAACTCTCCCACCCCTGTTTTCTATCCCAAAGCCGCAGTTCCAACAGGCAACAGAGAATTCCGCGAAATGGGGGATTTCAGGTCTGTGCCTGTAGATCCTGCATACAAATACAAGCCGGGCTGATACTTAAAAGTGGTGACCATCTGTTTGGATGGCTTAGGCAAAACAAAGCTCCAAGTTGTCAGACTTGAGTCTGACAGGAATGTCACAAAGTGCCATTGCTGTTGGCATCAGTGCCTCCTGGCTTCTTGTTAAAGGCGGCGGGGACTGACTGGGGCGGGGGACAGAGGGGACTGCTGAAGCTGGGGTAAGAGACACAGGAGCTACCTGGAGATCACAAGAGTGCTGCTTTCAGGTGTGGTACCGAGACAGTACTGAGATCCTGGGGAGTACTCACATTGCCTAACTTTCAGCTTCTAATTGAGCTCGAGTAACTTCCTGTACCTCACGGCCATACCGAGGGACAGGTCAGCTTTTTTCTCTTCAAAACTGCAATCGTTAGTTATTTGATAATTCTTCTCCACGCTTAGAGTTTATAACAGCAGTAAGAGCTCAGATGGCCAGGATGATCCTGCGCTTGCAGCACTGACAGGAGCTGAGGATTCTCATGTTCATTTTATTTTCCTGGTTCTGTGCTACTTTGGGCAAGGCACTTCCACCCTATGTATGCTAAAATAATCAAAGGTGAAAGACTAAACAGGATTTCCAAGTATTACTGGATGGTTAGTATAGACTAGCTCAGTTAAGGGAAGAAATGGTATGAGCCAGGCTGAAATGGCCAGGATGTCATAGGCATTTACGCTTCAGGTATCAAGCGCAAAACTGCCATAGATCTTTTGTTCAAATCAAGGCATTATTAAATAAGCTTTTATTTGTCCATCCTGCATGTGCTTTATGGGGGACTGGGGATAAAGGGTCCATCAAAGAAGGACATATCCTTCCTTTCTGAGCTAAGCTCAATTGAGAGCAAGTATTGAAATGAACGGGGCTCTACTGATGTCGATGTCCCACAACACAGACTGAGACCCTGCAGGTTTTACCCGCTCCCCCACCAAAGTCCTTGTCGGCACAGGTAGAAGAGCAGCTCTGTGGTGTGCTGCTGGACAGATGTCTGTCTTCTCTTTTCTTCCTTCCCAGCAAGAGCCTCACTTTAGCTGGGCTACTCTAAATTACATGGTGATGCAGTGATGTACAAACCACCTTTTGGATGCATTTACCTGTGGATGGCAATTGCTCAAACCACTGTAGTATGTCATTGCTCTGGACTATTACCATGAAGAGCTCTTCTATTTTGGGGTATTTTTTGTCAGCACACAATCATCATTTTTCTATTTTGCAATTAGCCCATTATATTACATACTGTCTAGTCACACAGGAGGAGGCTGTCCCTATCCCAAGTAGTTTCTGCTTTAAACAAGGAAGGAAGGCAGAGGTGATGCTATTTGCCATTTTGCAACTTGGGCACTGAGACAAGCATTTTACCCAGGGTCACACAAAAGTCTAACCAGATCCCCAGCGTCTTAAGACCCTAAGGACAAGAACAGGCCTCCTCTAGAAAGAGATTTCGCACAACTGTTATTTCCCAGTTGCCCTGAAATACTGTACCTCGTCTTGTTATGGGTCTAGTGTCAGTGGTTGCACCCACAGATCTAATCTGACTGCCAGCATCTTTCATTTTTGTGTCATAATCCCTATATAGGTGTTGATAGTCTTCCTGAGAGGAAATACAAGGGGAAGCACAATGTAGTTTACCAGCCTTTGAAACCACAGGGGATCACTTAAAACTATTATGCATGTATGAGAGATTAAAAATATCTATGCCGCACATGTATCTCTAAGTATAGGAAAATTCAGTGATGGACTGCAGTTTCTTTTAGGATGGAAGAAGGCCTTTGACCAAACTTAAGTTATTGGAACTAATATAGGGATAAGCAGTTGAAATCCTCCAGCCTGCATGGTGCGGAAATCAGTGTGGCTCCAGATCCTGCAAGTCCAGTCGCTCACAGTTTAAAAGTTTCATGTCAGAATTTAAACTCCTCCAAAACATCCTCAAAAACAGAAAGTTAAAATTCTAGTGTGAGAAAAAAATCTGCTTTCTTTGTTTTAGTTCTGTGTGTGCATATGTGCAGGCATACATAAAAATATAAAATTTAAAGCGTTACTTGAGTTTCTGCATACAATTCTGAATTCAAGCCACAGCCCCGAGGTACTGTTTCAGAAGAGATCCAGACCTATAAAAATGAAGATAATTCTCTGGTCCCTGTCATTACTCAAACTGGGTAAATCACTGCCCATAAACAGAACACTTAAGTTACAGGCATTGTACTTCTTTGGTTGCCATGCTCTGAGGGATAAGCGTAAGAGATGAGCACTGTTCTTGACACAGATGGCAAAGCTTTCCCAAACTAAGCTGATCTTCCTTCCCATCATCTCAGCCTGAAAAGAGGGAACCATCCTCCACAAACAGGTCCGTGATGTTGGTTCAGTGTGTAGTGCTGTGCTCCTGGGTGGATCTGCTGACGCTAGACATAATTGCAAACACTTCCCCCTCATAAAAATGGGATAGACGGGAATATCGTACAGTTTACCATGAATCAACTTCGCTGCTTCCCCTATGCGACGCATTTCCTCCTTCCTCCCTCCCACAAAAGACCACCTGGGTTTAACTCTGTGGGCATGGAGAGGAGTTAATTCACAAAGCTGTACCACATTTCTCCAGGTCCTGAATAGAACCAAGCCAGTCTGATTCTGATTTTGTTTCTCAGTAACTATGAGAATTTAGGAGTATTAAAGAGTTTCATTATTCTCAAAGAAAAGAAGCTCAGATCCCGTTTACAAACAGTAAAATCTTCTCTTGTGTTTTGAAAATGTTTTCTAGGCTGCTAAAACATGTTTTGCCTAGTAACAGTCTCAGCAACACAGCAGTAT
Organism: Phaethon aethereus; assembly: GCF_964289735.1. NCBI lineage: Eukaryota > Metazoa > Chordata > Aves > Phaethontiformes > Phaethontidae > Phaethon > Phaethon aethereus. Next base: position 3,830,613 of record NC_138599.1, read on the forward strand.
TTCAGCACAGAAAGGCTGCAAAGTCTCTCATTCCTTCAGGGTTTGAGCTGGATTTGGGAAAATACTGCGTGGAAGAAAAGTGCTGCAGAGAGTCTTTGAATTTTGAAGCAGTTTCTGTTCCTTCACGGCCTTGCCTTCAGGGTGTTTGTTTTCTGCAAATACTTTTGGCTGAAATTCATCCTACTGCCAAAGGACCAGCCCATAGGCATCCATAAGGACCATAGGCATCCCATAAATCCCACCTGAGCCCAAGCTTTAGAAGGGTTTTCATGACTCACAGTGACTTGCATTGGCCTGGGGTGTGGAGGGAAACCCCATCCCAAGTAAAGTAGTTGATGCATAGAAGCGTTTCTAGAAGCAACAGTAAAAGGCTATGTTGGATGTGGATTTCCCAGTTTGTTAACGGCACTGGAGGCAATCTTCAGCTACTGAATAGAAAATCCAGGCGTTGTAGCGTCACGGACTTAGGCAAACGCTTCCCCTCATGCTCTGTCTGTGCCCATCATTCAAGAGAATGGTTTTCGGACTTGGATAGAGCCACTGGACTGTGCAGTATAAGAAACAATTTAATCAAAATACTTCCATTTCCAGTACTGCATATCAGCCGTCAGGCCAATGGACATTTTTAAGTAGGAGCTTCGTAGGAAGCAGTTGTGACTTGTTTACAAATAGGGAAAGAGGAAGAACTTGCTAGAAGTGCACCCTTTGGCAGATGACTCGGACAAGACCTGCTTTCCCTACTGGGACCCTCCCTTTCCATGTGCCTGTTTAAATTTTTGTCAGAAGTTGTGAGGCGTGCAGCTTTTAGCCCGTGCTCGGGTTTAACGGATGATACTCTGCATTGTAACTTGAGCAAGAGTTTGGGCAATTAACTGGGCTCGTTCATGTACTGCAATTCCTAGGTTCAGCATTGAGGCCTCTGAACAATTTTGTACATCTGTGCTGGAAGGGATCCAACAGGTCTGCACTGCGCAGTGGAACATGGATACTGCAATCGAGTTAGCAGCTGCCAGGAAAGGTGCAGTGGGGAAAGGCTTGAGCAGACATACATTTGGGACTAAGTCCCATGGCTCCTCTGCATATGGATTTTTTTTTTCATTGGCTTTATTGCAGATTTCTGCTGTGGGGCTGAGAGATGATTGCTGCGGTATTCAGACTGTTACGTGCCAGTGGCTCCGTTGTGTTTGGTGTGAGGGAGATCTCTATCAGACAGTTCCTTACTTTAAAGATCTAAAGTGATAAAACATAGAGAGCTCTTTATGTCCACTGTATAGTCTGGAAACTGAGGCACAGAGCTTAGAAATCGATGTCAAATCTGCAGTTAGGCTGGCACTCGCACCTAAATGTGCAGAGTTTCAGTCTATTAGCTTAATAACAAGACTTAGATATCTAGTCTAAGTAGAATATCTATTTCCATGACATTGTATAAAATTTTCAAATGGAGAGGGACCTTCTCTTATCAGAGGCTGAAGAAGACATTCCTGTGATAAGATCCCACTCTAAAATGATAATGGCAGCAGTAGCATGCCATATTACCTCAGCGATTCAGGATACTGTATACATAACTGCCATTGACCGTATCTGATAGTTGGGAGAAGTGAAACAGTCAGATATTCAGGTCCGATATCAACAAAGAAAATGCTTCTGCCACAAACATCAAGAAAATTGTTTAAGGACAGAGCATCTCTATACAAAGATTGCTCGCAATAGAGCCAAGGTCAGTGAGTTACTGCAGTACTTGCTGCAGAAGTGCTAGCTGCCCAGAAAGCAAGCTTGCACGTGTTCAGGGGAGAAAAAACCACAGTGCCTTCACACACCGTGCTTCGCTGGGATCTCATATTTAAAGGTCTAAGCAGCATCACCATAGGCAGTGAGTTCCTGGTTCAGCGGCAAGTCAGCCAGAAGACAGCAATCCCTGGATTTCTGAGATGTATTTTTCAGGGATATCTAACTTTGGCAAACACTGTAAGTGATGTTAGGCAGTTTCCTGGTCCCTGTGTGCTTTGTTTGTTTTGGTATTAAAATGACACGGTGACAAGAAAACATTTGCTTGTGCTCTCTGATGATTTTTTTGTCTTAGAGCAAAGGTCCTGAACTCGATCCTACCCTCTACACTAGGAAGGAGAGGAGCTTCAGAAAATGCAACCCGGACCCCACATGTCACTGACAGAACTTAAAAAATTACTTTGTGCCTTGTGTCAAAAACCCAAGCAGTTAATAACTTGATCCTTAGTATGCAATTCTCTTTCAAGCTACGTATCAGTTTCAAGTGATAGATACCAGTGTTATCTTTTCTGTCCCTTTTTCTCTCTCTCTCATTTCACCGACCTGATACTACTGTCAGGAGCCACTATAAATTTACTGATGAGATTGTCAAGACAAAGACTTGCTAGAGAAACACATGATTTCAGATATTCAGCATGGACTATTTGATTGGAGCCTTCTTTGCATAAAATGCTGATTATTCTTCCCCCTTGGAGGTGACAGTGGCAGCGTGTTGGCCCGTTTCTGCAGAATTCTGCAGCACTTCCTTATAAAGCCCTCTGGAAGTTTACTCCTAAATTACTGCTGCCATTTTTCTCTGCAAGAGCCCGTGCTGGAAGGGTGCTGCCAGCCCTCGGGACCTCCTGATTAAATACACCGACAGAAGTCAGGGGGGAATCCCACTCTTTGAAAGATCGCAAGGAAATGTTCGGGGAAAAAAAAAAAAATTGGTCCTTCTAAATGTCAAGTTCTAACCCTGCTGCCTCCTGATGATTCTTGCGTTTTTAAGTCACCTTGGAAAGTGAATCTCAGACTAAGTCTTGCTCACACTTGAAAACGTTGCCCTAGGTTTTAACTGGTGCTCATAGTGGATTCACAGCATGTGCTCTGCAACTGCAAAAAGAATGGAGACATCCGTGTGTGTGTCTGTACTGCACCAGTCTAATTATCCTCAACAAGCAGAGTCATCAAAAGAGCTGTAGTTTAGCAGCTGACAGCGTTTTGGATTCCATCACCGAGGCTCGCTGTGGGCTTTGTGCGTTACAATGGGGTGCGCCGCGGCGCCTGTGCCTTACTCACCCCCTATATACAGAGCCCTGAAAAGAACCGGCCTCGGCTTTGCTTGGCGTTATTCTGTCCCCACCATGTCCTACACTGCCCGGTCGTGCACAAAGACCGAATCCAGAGAGCAGCCTGCAGCGGAAGGAGAAAACCAACAGCAAGAAGTAATGGGTGGGTTGATTGAATTGCTAAAGTCACTGCAACAAAGCAGCTGACAACCTACATAAACAGCGTTTTAGACATCTTGTACCTCTTGTCTATGTTCATAAGACACAAGTGCTGCCCTTTCAAGTCCCAGTATTTCTCCCGAAGCTTTGACAAGTTCCATCAGCAAAAGGTGCTTTTTCAGGTACCCCCAAATACCCACAACTCACAGTATGCAGCTAAGAGGTGTTGATCTCGCAGACCTAGGGAGCAGGAGCTCCTCCGTTCCCCAGGAAGCCTCGGCCTCCCCTTTTTTTTTTAGACGAGGATTCCCGAAAGAATGAGCATCGGCACGGAGAGCAGAGTTGCACGTGCAGCTGTGACAATATCCTGACAGGTACTGTCAGGACCTGAGTGGTGTCTGTCACCCACCAAGCAGCAGCGTAAAATTTAAACAGGAAGCGAGCAATTGTAAACTGGAACCTGGGATGAGTGAAAGGAGACGTGTTTGGTGCCTTTGCTTTCCCCAGATGCCAAACTCGAGTGCCTGGGGCCGACGTCTCCCGTCGTTGCCAGCACGAACGCCTTGCAGGCCAGTCGCTGTCGGCAGGGGATGAGCACGAAGGTGCTAGCGAAGGGTTATGCCGGTGGCCGAGCAAACAGCAGCCCTGAGGGAACGCTGGGCTGTCTTCTGTGCTAGAGATGCAGAGGCATACCCAAAGGTATGTAACGCTGATAAACACCCTGGCCTTTCACAGCCTGACCTCGAAAGAAGTTTTAACTGCGTTTCGCTCTCACCCATCACCCCGCTGCTATTATCAAATGCAAGGCAAATGCCACTGTTTTCCCTTTCATGTAGTATTAGCTAGGCTCTGCAGTTCATGATAGTGCAGAATTAATCATTCATGGTTGGTGACTGTGAAATAATTGTCAGTGTAGAGGCATGTGTGTTTTCAGAGAAATGTTTTCATCTCTTGGTTTGTAAAAATGACTATTTTCTTTCTCCTCTACCTAATGAAATACAGCGAGTTCTTACATGAGACAGATCTCATTAATGGCCCGGTTCGGCAAAGCCCTTGAGCATGTGCTTCTCTTGAATGGCTGAGATCAAGATGTTCGATAGATTTCTAACGAGGATGAAGGGGGATGCATTAAATGACATTGGAAATACCTGAAATAGATGAAGTGGGACTGTTTTTCTTCTAAGCTGTTCCTCATTTTATTGAGAGCGATTGCATCTGTTTCACGAGGCAAATTTCAAGCCCTGGGTTTGCGCTGACATGAAAGACCAAGTATCGTTTTTCCCTTGAATGGCACTGGTGAATAGAAGCCTGATTTTTAGGCACCGCAACCCTGTTGTGCTGGGGGCTGCGCAAACAGAAAGGGAAAACATCGTCCCTGCTCCAGGAGCCGGCAATCTAAATACGAGCCAGAAAGAGCAAATGTCTCGAGAGAGGAGGGTAGGGAGAGGCCACATGAGGAAGCAGACAGTATCATCTCCTGCTGACAGGCAGTGATCCCAGCCTTGCCTCCAAAATCCTTTACTCCCAGTCGTTACCCATAGTTACAGCGAGTTAGATTGATGGGTGAATTCACAGCTTCATGAGAATGTCACTGCTATGAACAGCTACTTTGAAATACGTATCATTCCCATTTTACAGACAGAAAAATTTAAAATGAGACAATACATCAAGTCACTTGATGCCAGAGAGGGCACCTTAATTAACATTTGCCATCCGCTCGAGACAAAGGGCGCTGCAGAATTGCAGGCTGTAAATGGTGTCAATGATGTCCTGCTCCCTTGTTCTACTATTATATCAAATTTATTCTTCACAATCAATATTTCTTTCTGAGAGTAGCTGCCAGGTCCTAGCAAGTGTCAAATCACAATATATCACCCATGGATAAGTTCTCCCAGGCACCGTTCAAAGAAATCTCAAACTAAACAAGAACTGGATCTGGTTCATATTCACACTAGTGCACGGGCAACAGAAACAAGCCGTAACTTACAGCTGCACCTTACAGGACACATTTATATTCCCTGTACAGTCTCTTCGACCCCCTCCCGTAGCGTAGCTGTATCATTAAGGCATTCATGTTCTGAAGGGCAAAACCTCTGGTCATGTAAATCCGCCCAGCACCGTTTATGTAGTTGGAGCGATGCTAATACACACCAGCTGAGGATCTTACCCAGCAATAACCCAACTTTCATTGCTACGAAAGCTTCCTTTATAGAAACAGGTTTTTTACACCATTCAGGTAATGCAAAGAGCTTGCGTATAAATAAGAGTTGGTACCAAAGCCTCTGGGAGAAAAATATAAACCTGAGGTGTTTCTCGCCTCTTTATAGCGCATTTATACGTTGGGGCTGCAGAGTCCTTTATAAGCAGCGGCTCCAGCTCAGCACCACGGCACGGCTGCTCGCTGCCCCGCTGCTGTGTGCTCGGGGGGCTGCGGGCCCTCGGAGCGCTTTCCGGAGCTGCTGCACACCATAACGTTTTCCCGGGCAGCGCGGGTGCGGCTGGCTCCCCAGGTACCCTGATTATTTGGGTCTGAAACGCGTCAGCCAAGCGTAGCAGGCTGGGGAGAAGATGAGTCAAGATGGGTCCACAGAGACCTGAATCGTGCACGCTCCCCGCAGCGGGCAGATAGCTCGTGCTGCGGTGGCGCGGGAGAGCTGATGCTGTTCCCTTCCAGTATTCCAGCGGTTCACAGCTCCATGAGCATCCATCCTCTATCCTGTGTAATCCCCTCTCTTCTCAGAGTTAACCCTGAGAAGAGGGTTAAGAAGAGGCCTCCTGTTGTGAGTTGCACAACTGGGACCCCTTACGCCAACCTGAAACCGGCTGTACGGGGGCTTTTTAAGTCTCACTTTGATTCGATAAAAATAGCGCAATTGTGGGGAGAGGGGGAATATGACCCACTCCCCCGTGGTATTGCCTCTTTTCTCCCTAAGGTAAAATTTTCTACTTGCAAATGGAAAGGTCAGGATTCATAAAAATTCTCCATTTCATCATCCAGCTTCCCGAAGAAGTTCATCAGATGCCATCTCTGAGAGAGGAATTAACTTCCTATGAAGACCCTGACTTTGGGGGTCAATGCATCTTTCCAACTTCTGCCACTTCCTGCCCCAAAGCTGCTGATCCTCATCGGGATCAAAGGATTTTAAGCCCTTGGGAATTCTAAGGGGGGAGAATGGCGTGTGAGAAGCGCGTGGTGGGATCGGGGTTTTGTTCGATTCCCATATGCCTGCCAACATCTGACAGCCATCACCCGTGCAGCCTTCAACTCCTCCGAAAGCGCGCCGCGCGGAGAGGAGCTTCTGCGAGGGCCTCGCCCCTGCGACTTCAGCCCGGGCTGTGTCTCGGCGGTTCGAGTGCCCCACAAAGATGTCTGCCAGGCTTCGTGTGTCAGGCAGCCTGAGCATGGGCGCCGGGCAGCCCGCCGCCATCCTTTTCACGTTCTCCTAGGAAACTGCCGCGACCAGCTGCTGGTCTCTGCGCTCGCGCCTGGTGTTTAGGTAGGCCCATCTGCTGCAGGGTAAACTTCAAACGGGTAGAGCCACGGCCACCCAGCTAAAACGTGATGACAGGCAGGAAAAAATTAATAGGTCTTTTGGGATGACAGAGAAAGGGGCCGCAAGAGCCAGACTGGCAGAACTACATTTGGAAGTAGGTGCGGGGAGCCTTCGGGCTTAGCGATCCCTTAGCCTGGAACAGGACTGCCATGTCTTAACGATCTCTGCTCCCTCCATTCGCCCCGCACCTCTGCTCCCCCAGTCTGCATGACAAAAGGAGATAAAATTCCCCCCGTTGCTGCTGCTGCCGCTGCCTCTTTTCAGCCGTAGGACTTGCAGAGGTGTCACAGGGCGACAGGTTAAGAATTTTACATGCCTGCTGTCACCAGCTTGTTCTGGGGGAGAAGGATGGCGGAGACGCCATTTCAGCCCTTCCTGACAGCCCACGGGGCTGTGCGGAGACGGGAAGGGATGCGCGAGGCCCGGGCCCAGCACCTGACACCCCGTCTTACTTCTGTGGGTGTGGGGGGCAGCGGCGGGGACGCAGCCGCCGCGTCTGTTGATCGTCCTTTCCGACGTCTAAAGGCCAGTGGAAAACCTTGTCAGGTCAAGCCGGAAGCTGCAGCGAGTGCCGCTGCAGGGAGCCCGGCCGCCGGCTGGGCAGGAGAGACGTCTGCCTCGCTTCCTCGCACCGCAGCCGGCTCCAGGGGCAAGGCGCGTCTTCCTTTTGGCTTCAGGCGCCCGGCGGCGGCGGAGTGTAGTAACTCCCTGCCCCTCGGGTGTTTCGGAGCTTCGATACGTTAAAGACTGGGAATATAAAGCTGCGAGCTATGGTAGTGATGGGGCACAGGGGTTGTATACGGACCACAAAGAGGGCATGATTCTCCCTCGGATCCCCAAAAGCCAAAAAAAAAACCCCCGCGTATTACTTAGCAGCACACAGGAGAAAGTTGTATTGATGGGTTTGGGGTTTTTTTTTTTCCTTCCAAATGAGAGTTGATTCACTAAAAGAAACTAACCATGAAACCTGAGTCTGGAAACCAAGCCCTTTTCAGAGGTCCAGAGTGGATTACCTAAGGTCAGCGACCACTTTGGAAAATCTTGGGTAACTGATGCTCAGTGTCTCTGCAAATTAAACACCTCCCAACAAGCACGAAAGCGTTATAAGGTATTTGCCTGAGGATGCAAAAAGAGTTTCTTGCAGTACTGGGTTTAGATCTTGGTAATTTGGATTTGCCATCAGGCCATAACTAACACAAAAATGTACTCCTATGTGGCAATTAGATACTGTTCCAGGCATCTAGCTCAACTTTCCACCTACTAAATATTATTTCAATTTTGCTGCAGCATATCCCCCAGTCTTACAGGACCTTTGATGTGACTTTCATTCCAATAATAGACATGAAATTTTGTGGTTTCATAGGCTGGGTGTAAGTAATGGTAAGGAAGGAACCCTTTTTCCATGCTGCTTTATCTTTCACTTACTTGCAACACATTAGTTTTGAGTGTCAGGAACATTCAGTCAGTTTATTTGTGGAGTATCTTTCTAATCACAAAAGTATTTGAAGTAGTTGAACAATTTAGATGAGATTATGCAAATGGGATTGAATGTTGTGACTAGATAATTGTCCCTTTGCTTCAAGGTATGCGTCAAAGCAGAGAAAAGTTTTCGGTTGGAATGAAAATTCCTGAAAACTATGCCTTTTTTGTTATTGTTACTGGCTTTTTTGTTATTGTTATCGGCAGTGAGTGCAAAAACAATCGGGGAATCCTAGCAGCACCCCATCTACGCCCTCCAGGGTCTGGGCAGAGTTGTTCCCACTGCTGAAGAGCAGTTTAAGGTACGCCCAGCGTACAAACATCCCTGCGGCTTTTGAAGTTTAAGGCAAAGAGGAGCTTTGCAGCAGCACGCTGGGCAGCGGAAACGTCATCCTTCCAACAGCGCGCTCCGAGGAGCCACACAGGTTTCCACAGGCTGCCCCGCCGGGCCCCGCGTTCGAGGAGGAAACTGGGATGAATTTAGGTGCCAGTCTGGGAAAGGATTCAAACTTGTCGCTCAAGTTCAAACACATGAATAGTTCCACTGGGTTTAATTGAGATTACTCAGGTGTGTAAATGCACGGCTAGCTTGTGGCCTTTGAAACAATTTGGTTTTAAATACTGTGGTGCAGGGTGGAGTTTTGCTGATAGTCCTTTGCTGTTGTTACCATTAGCTAACTGCCATCCCACGTTAGAACTGCTTGATTTGGTTATCTGGATTAGTGTCTCTAATTTCATTTCCTCTTGGGTGTTAATCAAGAAGGTTTTTGCTCTTATGTGTGTATGTGCATCCGGTTTGTTCTGAAATGTGCAATTCCATTCCTTGGCTCTAATTATGGCTGTACCCACTGCCCGTGCTGTTGCCCATGTCCCTGATCTGCTGCTTGTAAGGGAACAGGGTTTAAGCACAGACATTGCCCCATGATAACTGTGAGTGCTCTGCCCCCCACTGCAGTGTAAGGAAGGCAGAGAAATTTCCGGCAACTTGCTTTGCCATCAGCAGGGTGATAAGTTTTATTGCCATCCCCATTTCACAGTTACGGAAACTGCAAGTACAGAAGGATTAAGAGTCTGTTTTCAAAACTGGCTTTTAGTTCTTCGGTTTTAAACATGTAAAAACAGGCATGTGTGAGTGCTCGCACATCCAGTCCCAGGTGCATCACACTCACCATCTCTGAAAATCCTTGCATAACTGAAATGGAAGCATTCAAAGTCAGCACCTGCTTTTGACAAGCTGAGTCTCTGTAATTTGTCCAAAGCCAAACTGCAAGTCCGATTTGCATATGCAACCTGGTATGACATGTCTAACATAATCTATGAATTCAATAGCTATTTTCAAAGGTGATTTGGGGCTAGATTTTCAGAAGTAGTTAGGCATCTAGACACACCATCTTGTTCCCAACTATATTTTTAAAAGAAACCCCAGGTGCAGTCCTGCTCCGGTCCCCGTGTGAAATCCAGGACCAACCCAGGATGGGTTCAGCCATCACCTCCTGTTCATTCTCAGCAATTCTCTCAGCACCGTGTTGGCTGCTACCACGTACCATTCTGCGCTTTCCTGCCTGCCAGATTTTGCTGTACGTCTGAAATACCTGTGGTGCTACACTGCATTAATGCGGCATACAAGTCGGAAGAAAGAGGCTTATATTCTTATTATAACCTTATTCAGGTTAACCTTTCTTTTTCAATACTAGTGCTTGAGATCTTCTAACCACACGGAGGAGGCAAGGGGATCTAACATCTAACAGAAGAGCTTTCTTTAAAGATGTAGATTGCATTATAGGAAATGAGAAACAATAATCAAAGGAAGTTCTTCATTCTCATTATCAGTTCTCATGTCTCATTTCTCGCAATAGAGTACTTCTGTATATCCAGCACAGCCCCTCTCAATTCTCTTCATTAGAGACTGGAGCCTGCCTGCTTCTCGTCATCGCAGCCTCTGCACAGCCACAATCACCTTCCCAAGCCAGCATGGATTTTGCCTTTACTTTTAAACAACTCATTTTCAAACTGAGCAAAAGACACAGCTCCTTTCCCGCAAAAATCAATCGCTATCAAAGCCTTCTTTTGTCTACCCTCATTCAGAGTGTGCTGACTTGAAGAGGAATCATTCCCTTGGATTCAGCAGCCTTTGAATCGGGTTGTAAGCATTGATTTTTCTCCCTCACTTGTGTGCTAGTGATATCCAAGTCATCTATAAAGTAGCTTCAGCCAGGAGATGGGATTAGCCCGGCCAGCGAGATTGGCATGGCTTCAGCTGGTCAGAAGACCAGGCTGAGAAGAGAACGTGTAAATGTTTGCAATAACTGGTGACAGTGAATCTTCTATGCTGATGGCTGAATGGTATCTCTTAAGACATGCAGACAAGGACATTTAGGTTCCCATTCAAGAAAGCCCTAAACACATGTTTGCATCCCATTGATTCCAGTGAATGGATTGGACTGAGGTAGAGAAATATTTTGCTGTCTCCCTCCCCGTGCAAGCAAAGCACAGCGGGCAGCCTGTCAGAACAGGAGTCGTTTCCCCACTTTGCATGCGTTCAAAATGGCTGCATAAAGCAAATGGCAGTAGGAAACCCAACCCTCCAGGTTTCAGAGCGCGGAGTGCTTTACCCACACCAGTTAAAGTTTTCAGAAGGCGCTGCAGGGGCTGGAGGGTTTGGCCCTGAGGAGGTTTCCGAGTCTCTGTGAGCATCCAGCTTTGTGCCATTTTCTCCCCACAGGCCTTTCCGTGCCAGCTGACGTGTTTGCAGAGGTTTGTCTCTGCAAGTGACGTTTGGGGAAACAAGAAGAGCAGATGTGGAGGGGCCGTAGCCATCGTGACCTCTCGTCCAGCTGCAGAGCGTATCTCTCGCTGCCTTCCCTCCCTGCAGAGGTCATTCAGCATTCATGCAAACACGTAGGAAACCTTTCCTCCCCGCCATGCTAATGCTTTCCGGGCACACTCCACCAGCAACTTTTGCCGGGGCTATCGTGTGCAATTTTTCTCTTCTCAGGGTCTCCGCTTTTGCAGAATCCCGTGTTCCTGTGGTGTGATAGCTCACAGCAAAGCAGCATTGAACGCGTCCCAGAAACCCAGTCCCTGGCTTCCTTTCCATCCCTTTCCTCTCCCAGGAGCGCGTCGCACAGAGCGCAGCACGCAACTGTCCTTGCTCTGGGCAGGAAAGGAAGGTCAGGAACCTGGAGCTGTAAATCTGCCACCCGCGGCCATATCTGGTTTTAGCTCCGGTTACAGAAATACGCTCTGGTGCAAGGTGATTTCGCTGGCCCACCCTAGGTGAAAAGAAATGTCGAAAGACAGGATTTTTGTGTCGTCCTCTACCCTCCTCTTTGTGACACCTTCAAAGGAAACAATAATTCTCCCCCCTGAACTCCGCAAGGTTTAAAACTGCTATGACTTTTTCCCAGTCACGTTCTTCTGGTTTCTTGCCAAGGCCAGGGCAGCCCCTGGAGCACTTCTGACTCCTCCTCACTTCCATAATCTTTACGAGCCATAACAGAAGCACAGAGTACCTAGAAGATACCTTCCTCCACCCGAGCACTGGTACTCCCATCCTGGGGAGCACAGCACAGGGGCAGTCTGTCTCCCATGTATTTCTGAATCTGGGAAGGAAAGGAAAGGGCCTCTTTCATCTCCTCAACCCTTCTGCAACTATCTAGCTCACCCAAAACATCTTAAGGCAATTGCGTATCTATTCAAATACAACGTATCCATAATGCTGAAAATCCCTGAGATTACTTAGGGCTAGTAGCTATAAAAATACACAGTGATGTACCTACTTACTATATATACACAGGCATATGCACACGTTTATATATGCATACGCAAGCGTATGTTCCTACACTATATACAATGAAGTATGCAGGCTACGTACAGTTGAAGTTAGGCAGTAATTTGTGGCTAATGTGTGGTTTTCTTTTTTTCCCCCCCTCTCTACAATACAAACCGAACCATCAGAATTAGCAAGTAGAAGCCAGGAGAGCTTGTTGGTTCAGAAAAGAACCTGGAGATTGACGACAAACAGCACTAACCAAAACTGAACGGCACAACCCAACCAGCCAGCAGACTACTGCGGAGGGTCTGCGGCGTTCAGCGATTCGGACCACAAGAAAAGCGTGCACGAGGGCTGGCACCAGAAACTCAAACCTGTCCTACAACATACTTCTTCTGATGAAGTATGTCTTCCTGACCACACTCGTAGGAACTTGATGCCTGATTAATAAAATCCCATGTTTGCACAACGTATTACATTACTATTTCACCCATGCTTTGCAAGTTGTGGCCTGGCTTAACAGCAGGCTGTTGTCAAAGAATATATAGCACAGGGCTTAAAAAGAACAGGACACTCAGCAAATCACCCTCAGACCCTCACCAAGATGAACAGTGCTTTGGGGAAAGTGGTGCGTACATATTGTCTTGCAAGGCCTCGTTTTCTGCGGTTTCATCTAAGAGATGCACGCCATTGCGTGGTTGAACACAGACAGGATGTGAGCCAGTGGTTTCAGGAAATGAATGGGCTTAATTCTGATCACATTCGCACAGTGATAAACGAGCAGTCCGAATTCCCTCTGCCAGGGTTATCACACTGCACCCAGCAATGAGTCCTGGCCTGCCACGATACGAGGGATGTCAGAAATCATTCGCCCGTGCTGTAAAGAATAACGGCTTGCCCTTCCTCTAATGCGCACGCATAAAAATACGCACAGCCTGTTAGATGAAAGGTTCATTTAGCTTAATACACCACTAAGTAGTTCTCCTGTTCTTAGTCTGTGCCAGTCAGCAACTTGGAAATTTCCTGAGCCAAACCTTGCATTTGGCCCAAGAGGCTTGAAAGCCATCACTAAGCCAATCCTATTTTATATTTCCTTTTCTTAATGCATTTATCCTTTGACCTCCACAACACTCTGTGCCAGTGATTTTCACCACTCAGTAACGCATTATCTTAACAGTACTTGAGTTTGTTCGCTTATGTGTTCAAATACAAAAGACCTTGACTCTTTTAAGCTCAGATCTCGGGCTGCCTGAATAACCATCTAAATCAACTCCAGAGGGTGCCCAAAGTTCCTTAGCTTTTATTTTATGTGTCTTAGTTAAACACACCTGGTTATGTGAGAAGCATCCAAACCTGAGTTAAGCAAACAAGATTCAGCAGAGGCCTGAATTTTACTGGTAAAAAAAGGTGAACGTCTGCCTTTCCACTCTTCCCAAAGATACCTAAGCCCCTTATTCCTCAGCCACTCCTGTGGGTGCTGCTTGTATATTTTTAAAATTGATAGACCTGGGAAAAAGCATGGACGTGGCATGCCCTTAGTTCTTTTAAATGCATTTGACAAAACTTAGTTATTAGTCTTAGTATAAGTTTTGACAGCACAAAAAGTATTAGATCAGATACACTTTAATCCTGGCCTTCAGTGGGTATTAATAAATCCATAGTTCATCTGGGCTGGGCATCTGCTTGCTGTAAGTCCATCAAGTACTACACTGAGGCCATGAGCACGTATGGAGAGGTTTCAAAGACAACACTGCAAAGCCACATGAAAATCAATGGGAGCACAGTTCTCACTTGTAATCAAATCATAGAGAACACAGTTCAGAAGTCCGATCTTATTGATTTCTGAAGGAAATGGAGAGAACCTGAGGATGCAAGTTACTGCAAGAGTCAAGACAAACAGAGATCAGTGGCTATTATTTAGCTGCATTCTCTTTTATTGGGAAGCAAAAAGGCATCCAGTAGAAGTGGGAAATCCCCTCTCCTCCTTTTAGATAAAAAATGAGCTTGAAGTTTCAGCAGCAGAATCTTGTCTCCTGCCTGCTGCTTGGGATTCCCTGATTCTCCAGTCTGCAACGAGGGCTGTGTAGTGCTTCAGTATTAAAGTATTCTGAACTCAGCCTAGGTTGAACGCCCCAGAAAGCTCTCAGCAAGAACAGGAGCGAGCCCTTATCAGGCAAAGCAGTCATGTGTTTCTTCTCTGAGCCAGCTCTGGGATGAACAGAATTATAAACCAGTTTACAGAATCATGTAAAAGTGTGATATAAGCTAATCCCAGCGCCTAATTCCTTTGATTCTTAGCTGAGCTTGTTATTGGATAGATGATAAAGGTTAATTGAATGGGGGGGGGGGGGCAAGATACAGGAATAGTTGGAAGCAAAGTCGGTCCCTTCGGTCTGTGCAGGGTATCCAGAAGAAAGTACCCTCATGTGAGCTTACATCTGCACAACGAAGAACCTGGAAGGACCTCAGAATTTGTCCTGCAGTTAACATAGTTTACAATCTGAACAAGAGCCAAACCGTGAAATCACTGGGATCCCTGCCATTCGATTTCCTTCGACCTGAATGGAAGGGTCACAACCTCTACATTTTAAAAGTGACTAAGACTAATAAACAGCTGGGCTGTCTTCGGTAGCAGAAGAAGGTGTCATTGTACCTGCTGTGTGGGTGGGAAAACGCCTTACTTCTATTTGGTGTCTCTTTTGTCTATTCATTCGTTCCGGGTGCTTGATAACAGACCTTGCTCTAAAGGCTGTGGCTTGTCCCCTGAGCCGCTGGCAGTGTGTGGACCCTCAGCTGGGTGCGCAGGTGAGCGCAACGAAGGCCATGAAATCATGCTATGACCACCAGTGACTTCATGCTATCTGCACTTTTACCCCCCTTTCTTCAGAACAACTCACTTCAATTGCAAGAGGATTTTGCCTGAGCATAGTTTGCAAGAAAAAGATGATCCTTGGCAAAACAGGAGAGGCCAAAAGTTCAGGGACAATTGCAGGGCTACCAGGATAAGGACTCTACCCAGATGAGTTTGGGCGGAAGCACTTTGACAGTGAAGACTGAAATCTGCACGCGTAGTATGAATGAACCTTTATTCTGCAACCAAATGCACACCAGATGCTGGGATTAAAACTGAAACTTTTCCCAACGGTCGTAGGAAGGCAGAATAAAGTCTAAACATGGGCCACTTCAAAGCTCAGCAGCGTTTGAAGGCTACTTTGCTGTGATCTCTGGTGGTTCTGCTCTTAGCAGGTGCAGTGGTTGTAGCCAACAGGAGACTCTGCTGCTGATGGGACGGAAAAAGCTTCACACAAACAGGTCACTTTTCAGTTTTGGAGCGAAGCTGAAAGTCACGTGAATGACCAAGTATTGGGCAGTTTTATAACCGCTGGCTCCCCACCCCCGCCACAGTCACACATCCTGCACACGTCTTAGACCGGGGCGGGTGTCAAAGTCTATAGGATTAAAATTTGGGGAAATACTCAAGGGAGATAATTAGTCCATTGGCTTCTGTTAGAGCCCGCAGCTAGGCCTGTAGATTACAGCATCACGTAGACGGCTTTCTTGGATATTTGTGCTGGGAGATGATAAATCTCAGTATTTGCCATATAAAGCCCCTCTACCTATTGCGTAGAGTGATTCCGCTGACACAACAGTCTTTTATCTGGAAGAGCCTCGGAGCGTTTTGGAGTCCTGCATGACAGGGGTGTCAGAGTGGGATGTCCTGTGTGAAAGCTGCGTTCCAGGCAGGGGAGTTGTCCCCCAGACCTGGGCTGTTGCCTGTCCGGAAGAGTGCTGTGGGCTCCGTGTTCAAACTTTGCTTTCAGTTCCTCGCAGCAGCTTGAGCCATTACAGATTTACCTATTTGGTGGCTTGCCGGGCAGCTGAACGCTCCCAGGTGTAGCTAAGGGCTGTGCTAGCTTATGTGGAAGGGGAATAAGCAAAATGATAGTGCTACTGCAGAAATTACACTGCTTTGTGAAAAAAAAAGCTTAGTACGACAAGGGCTGAGACCTACGCAACACATCTGACTGCTCCCTCTTTGATGCTAGGAGGTCCCAAGGATTATATAATGTTTACTCCATCTCTGTCTTCTCTGTTTAAGCTGTGAGTCCTTCAGAGCAGGGATTGTGTCTTGTCTTTTGAACAAGCAGCAGCTCGGGGGCTAAAGGAAATTAAAGCATCTCTTTCAGCTTGTGTATTTTCGCGTGCCTGAGGGGCCTGGCTGTGAAAGCTCCGGGAACGGCACACCGGGTTCAGCTCTTACAGTAAGAGAATACTCAAGAAGGGAGAAAGTATAGTAAACAACTCTGGGTCATTACTGTTTATTTGATAGGGGTTTTGGGGATGTAGGTAGTGTGAATTTTTTTTTCCCCAGTCAAATCGTAGTTTCTTGACTATGTTTCTTAACATGGTTGTGCCATGTTACAGTGAGAATTGATGGTTTGTTCCTGTAGAAATACATGGAGCATTTGAAGAAACAACACACTATTAGTTATGAGCAGATTTAACACCCCTGCAAAGCTACCATCTGCCACCAAGAAAGGGAAATTAAAACAAGATGCTTGAGATTCAGACGGCTGCTAGGGCTTGACTGCCTCCTTGCTTTCTGCTTTCCCTCTAAGCAGTGTTTCGTTCTAGGTAAGCATCAGCAGAAAAGAAAGCTGACACAGAGTTCAGGTATTGTGCCATTAAAAGAGCATTTCTATGACTTCTTGAAAATGAGAAACTGTTGGGTTTGTTTGGGGTTTTGTGTTTGTCATTGATAATTGTCAGCCTGGGGGCTATAATTAGCTTTTCTGCACCATGTATTTATACAGGGGAAAACGCTTCTTTAAAGATCATGATTTTCCCTCTGCTAACAAAATGGTTGTACCACATGCTGTTTGCTCTTTGCTGGGTCTTCCAGGGCTGAGATGAATGCAAGAGCCGCAGTACCGATCATCTGGCCCCATTGCTAGCACAGGAAGTGGTTCTCTGCGTATTTCCTAGACAACTACAAGAAGGAAGTACTCCCCAAGGCAGCAGTCCCCAAAAGTCACACTCCGGGTCCAGACCAAAAGGTCAGGGGAATTATACTCGTACGGGGACACCCGCAATACATCCCAGCCTACAGACAATGTATATATTATACTCTCTCTGTATAAAATATACTCATATGGGGACAGCCACCATATATCCCAGCCTACAGACAAGGGCAGTGCCTGTTCCATCATGGTCTTAATCTAAGCGCGGAGGGAGAAAAAGGGAACGAGAACCATCCGATGCAAGGCGGATGGATTGAGTGCTGGCAGAAAGAAGAGATACTTTGGTCTCTGTGAAGTCATGCGAAGGGGGGCACGGGAGCCGGGGCAGCGCTTGGGTAAAGGAGAGAGGAATTTAACGGGACTTGAGGAACTTTGTGTGAATTTATAAATAGCTGCGTGTTTAGACTGTGATGCTTTTCGGTATTTCCATAGAGGGTTGCCAAACCCCAGCCATAGCTGGAGGCTGAAGGACACATCCGTGGCACCGCACTGGGACGTTATCTGTGCCGCGATACCTCTGCGGTGCCTCACTGCGCTGGAATGCAGCATCCCACCATGAGGGCACTGGGCTCTTTTCAGATGGGGAAAATGACACCAGAAGTAGAAGTTTAAGCCTTCTCCCTTTTCTGGAGGTGTACTGTCCCTAGCAAGCTGTAAGCACAGAAATGACCAACTAAGCTTGTTGGATTTTTTTGGTTCTTTTTCTCTCTTTCAAAGCAGTCAGCACACGGTGTGGTAAAAAAGCAAGCAAGCCAGAGCTCGGTTTCGTCAGCTCTCCTGCCCATTTGCAAGGTCAAAATGACTGGGAGCCTCCCCAAAAAGCAGAGTCAGGATTATTCCTGTGCTGATAAAGCCCAAATTAATTTTTACAAATGTACTGATATGCTCAACACATGAAAATCAGAATTTCCTGGAACTGCTGGACCAAACTGTGAGCATTATCAAGGCAAGGTTATCAGAAAAGGACAGACAACTCCAGCTATGTGACCTGTTCACCATTATGAGTAAAATTCATAACATGACACAGTGAGATGTTTTCATCTCTAATGAGCTTAGAGAATTCCAACATAAACTTTTACTGTATATGCTTCCTTTTTTTCCTCTATAGATGATGTCCCCATCATTCTGCCACTAACGTTCCTGCTTAACTTTCTGCCCTTAAGTTCCTGATTTTATTATTATCTATAAAAAGACAATTCTTGAGGCAACAAACAATAGGAACAGAAAAAAGATGAGAGGTTTTTTTTTTCTTCTAACGTTCAGCGAGTGGAACAGGGGAACTAGCTCATTCCTTGTTCTCTCACTGAATTACTGTGTTCTAAGTTTAGCTACTAAACCCATTCGTGCCGTGGTTTTCTCTCTGTTGATAAGGATAATGACTACCTGAGACAACAGCGTAGTTTAATCCACTGAGTTCTGTAAAGCATTCTGAAATTCTCAGAGAACAGGGTGCAGGTTACTCCTGCTTCCCTTCAATTTAAGTCATTAAATATGTAACTGCAATATAGACACACTTAAATAAATTATTTAAAGTTATTTCTAGTTGTGTGTGGGAGGCAGGTGGGCGATGAAGTTGATACTTGGTGGTTAGAGCAGCCTTTAGCCTTTACATTTCTCCCCTCTTTTGCACAAGCATTTTTTTGTCTTTCTAACTCCTCTGTGTGATACAGACAATTGAGCTCGTTTCGATCAAACTTTTTGGGAGGTTGAGAGAGTTTATTCCGGAGTTTTCTCAGGCCTGTTTATGCACCTTGAAAATGTCGGCTTGCAAAAGCAGCTTCGCCCTGTCCCGTCAGTGACGTGATGAGAGGCCGGGAGGGACTCCTTACACTTCAGAAGGCTTGTCAGACTCTTGACTTCTGTCCTTTTTATTTAAGGATTAAAACATATCATTTCCATGGGATCCTAGTGGCTTTTTTCATGAAACTTCATCTGTCTTTAACCAAAACTCAAAAATCGTTCCTAAGCCTGAATTACAACCCTGTGAATGTTCCTTAATGAACCCCAAATTCAGTGCCAATATCTCTCCCCATCTATCACACGTCAGATCACTGCAGTACCCAGGTACAAACATTCCCGCTGCAGGAGATGGAGCAAATTACATAAACCTCGATACCGACTTGTCCTTTTTGCCACACTTCACTGTCTATTTTCTCTTCTAAAACTTGTTGGTTAGGAAAAATTCATAACAGACAATTTTGCCTTTTTCTTTTTAACAAAAAAAGCCCCCAAAACGTTAGCAAATTAATTTAGTACGAATAGGATTTAGTTTCAGAGAGAAGCAGAAAAATAGCAATGCTAGAAGATGAAAAGTGATGAGTCTCTGGAAAAAAAAAATTATCAGAAGTGTTCTTACAGGATCAAAAAATACAGTTGCAGTTGACTTGGAGCTGGATTGAGAAGCAACTACACAGACTTACGCACCGAGGGCAGACACATACACTTGACACATGAAAGCTGAATATATCAGTCCTGTAAATGGCTTTTAAGGTGTATTGGTTTATGAGTTGCTTCGCTGAAACTACATATGAGCCTAGCATACATTTTCTGTCTTTGTCCACAGCTATAATCTGCTAGTCCCCATACAGCACGACCACAATCAGATTTTGTTGACTGGACATAAAAAATGCTCCCGATTTTAAAAACAATTTCTCAAGTTAATAAGAAAAATCTACTGAAGTTTTGAAAATGCCAGCATTTTTAAGGAGCTCTAACTTAGACACAGCAAATGCAAATGAAGCTGCTTGATCTATCCTCACAGACCTTATATACCATAATACACGGGAAGAAAATTCTGGTTCCTCAGAACTAGTTGTTATGATATTTGCATTAATAATGCATATGCTGGTAGAACCAAAAAGCTTCCTTCTGACATCAAGGTCACAAGCTAGAAAGCACTGCTCATACATATATTGATGCCCTTTGCTACAAAAACCTCCACCTAAGTAATGGAGAGGTCACACCATGTGAATACAGCCAGGGAAGTGCAAGGAAAGGTGGGGACTGCAGCACGGGAAGACCTGCCCGCTTCATCCTCCCATACAGGGATGGGCTTTGCGTGGCAAGTGGGAGGGCAGGACTGCGAGTTGTCTATCCACAGAGCTTCCTAGAAGGACAGAAATGTTAGCCCTGGTATCGTACCACGTATGTGTAATGCTATTTATTTCCTCTGCAAGTTACTGACCCCGCACCGAGCTACATTTCAGCCTGCACAGCGTGGACTCGATAGATGAGCTCTAACTTACAAAGTCTTTCAGGGGTGGGGTTTTCCGAGGAGGCTAAAGAAGTTAGCAATTTAGATCTTTGCAAAACAAGGTGATTTTTAAAACCAAAGTTGTTTTGGGAAGCACACACTTCAGCGTGCCAGAAAAAAATCCCAGCTCAGGTGCTGCAGAATGCACAGGAAGAACAAAACCGTCAAGGACTTTGATCTGCTGAAGTACCTACTACAGCAGAGAGCTATCGACAAAGCAAGGAAATCCAGAGAAAAGCTGCAGCGAATGAATGGAAGGAATAAAATGTACATTGGCCGAGTACGTTGGCTGCTGCTCCGTGCCCTTGCTGGAGCATCAGAGGCTGGGGAAGCGGCTGGTACGTGGGACGAAGAGCCCAGTGCTGTTACCGGT
The DNA here is from genome assembly GCF_964289735.1 of Phaethon aethereus. Lineage (NCBI taxonomy): Eukaryota > Metazoa > Chordata > Aves > Phaethontiformes > Phaethontidae > Phaethon > Phaethon aethereus. The sequence goes on from NC_138599.1 coordinate 3,851,277, forward strand.
TAGTGGCTGCGCTCCCTTGATGCGGCTGCCGAAGCTCTGTGCTCTGGCTCTGAGGACCCTGGCTCCAAACCCTGCTTCCAATCCACGCAAAAGAAGTCCTGCCCTAAGCAGCCAGAAGGGAATGCAATTAAGGCTGCCTCGTGAAGATCATAAAGGCTAATGCATGAAAATGAGCGAAGACAAATTACAGCGGAATATTAGGAAGAACATTTCTAATTGGAAGGTCGGCTGGCCTCGTTCCTTGAGCCTCTGAATACTGAGCTGAAGAAGGCAAATGAGATGATACTACCAGGAACAATCCTGTGCTGTCTGGGAGATGGGCAGGATGAGTAATATGGAAACTTCTCTACAATATAATGCATTTTTTCAGCCTTTCTCTAGAAATCCAGCTGCAGTTTCTGGCACTTCTTTATGAACCTGTGTCCTTGAGAAATTAAAACCTATTTTTTTGTTGTTTTTGCCAAGCTGTTCTCTCTCTCCTCACTGGCATGTTTCCTTAGCATAGTTTAGGATGTTAGCACAGGCTTTACTGATTCAGGAGAGAGAACTATCTCCTGTCCTTAAACTCTCAGTCACTGCTGGAATTGGTCTCCAACTCATGTTAACATATTTGGCTCTTATTTTTCGTTTGTTTTCAGAGTTTGGCTGTGACTTGAGCTCGAATTGCAAAAATACCACATGCACACACTAGGAAAAAAAAAAAAAAAACTATTCTCAATGTTTCCTGCCATAAAGAGCCAGATATTCTGTGTTCTGGCCTTCTTTCCAGGCAGCTCTTGCAGGCTTGTGTGGCTCTTGTAGTTTAGTTCAGGGGGAAGCCTGGGAAACCATCACCTTGAATCTATCTCCAGTCTTCTCACTGCTTAGGATCACCCATGAACTTCTTGGATTTCCCTTAGGTCTGTTTTCCAAAGTGTGAAATGGGAATATCCCACTAGTAACCCAGGCACTCTAGCAAGCTTTATTGTTAGAGTGTAACTGTGGGAATTAGGATATTTGTCACAAATGTACCAGTGATTAAAACTGTTTCAGGGTTCATTCATGCCTCAGTGGGGAATGTGAGGTGGATATGAATATGTATGTACATTTTTCTTCTGTATCTCATATCTTCCAAGGCAGCTACGGGGCGGGGGGGATGGACAAATAGTAGCATTATTCTGAAGTATGTGTGAGTACATCTCACACACTCATGTGCAGGGAAAAAGTCATAAGATGGTGGTGAAATAAGTCTTTGTGTAATTTTTATCTACGATTTTCCACTATGAGTCACCATAATTTACATGTTATCTAACACTGAGAGTCCCAAGTTTATGTTACTTTCTGTTCTATTCCGTGCTCAGTGGGAGAAATCAACTTCTTGAGGCTTATTCAGCCTGCTTGGAAGAGGTCCTCTGGGGCTGAAGGAGTTAATGGTTTGCTAGAATAACTGTCATCAGACAATTGTGTTATAAAGAGCAGCAGTTACCAAAATACATTTTAGCCTGCAGCATACAAGAACAATACAGCTATTGTATTGTAACCACAGAACTTGGCACAGAGATAAGCTTGAGAGGGAATCATGTTTTGTTTATTACGGAAGTGATGGAATCCATTGAAAGGTTATTGTTTGACTCCTTTTGAAGCAAATTCCAGCCCCTTTGTCTAGGGTGTTTGCAATCTTTGGGTCAAAGGCAGAAGGGAGTTTATTCAGTGGCATTACCTTTCATCCACCAGAGATAGTCTAGAGGATAACAAAGTCAACCTTCCTCCAGGTGACCCTTCAGAAACCCCTACCAAACCATGGTTTCTATTACAAAGGCAAGGAAAGGCTGAAATGTTCAGTAGGAGAGTTTATCGGAATTTTCTATTTTCATCAGAAAACCCATTCGTGAAAAATAAATCCAAGTTTGAAAACAGAACATTTTCAGCTCTTTTCAACAAGGACCAAAATGCATGGTTTGTTTGCAAACATGTAGCTCTCAGCCAGGAAGAAAGTGGATTTTCAGGCTACATAAAATGCTTAATCTTCATGGAAACAGACAAGGTGTGAAGCTGTCACTTATTTGGGGCTTTTACCCAGGATCATGTGTTCTGGTCTTAGTAAAGGTCCTCACTTGGTCTGTAGCTCCCTACTCTACTATGCTGATGGTATACCATCCATCTAATACCATATAATACCATTATATGTACACCACATACAGTTACCGTTTTGCGCATTGCTTTGACCACGAGCAATGTGAGAGGCTGCCTGGGTCCTACAGCTGGTGCAGGAGGCAAAAGGCTTAAAACAAGCTCCGGGAAGAACTTTTCAACGCCACGGGTGACTACGGGATGGAAGTCACAGAGGCAGAGTGTGGGAAAGGGGGAAGGTGAACGTGGGTTCAGGGATCGTTTATTCAGATGCGCTCAAGAAGTGCTTAAACTGCCAATGGTTGAATGCTGGGCAGGCGCAAAGGTACGGACAAGACAAGACAACTCCTATGTGCCTGCTTTTATACTGGTTTTAAGTACTCACTGCTGGCTACGGAACAGGAGAAAATAATGGGCCTTTTATCCGATCTGCTATAACGCTTCTCAAGTATCACAAAGATCGAGTGTCAAATACGGCAATTAAAACAAAAAATCAACAGTGGATTAGAATGCTCCTAGAGAAGGTTTTTTCAGGAAGTACAGACTTTTTTGCCTTTTCTGTATCAGTAATGTCTGAATTAATTCAAGCCGCCTTGATTTGAGAGAAGAGAGGAGGAAAACGATGGGGATTGTAATATAGTGAGTAGATTCTCACAATGGTAGTGGATTGCCCCAAAAAAATGCTCTTTCAGGTCTCCCTATTAATGGGATGGGGGCACACAAAAAATTAGCCACATCCTCACCATAAACTGCTATATCTTTTCAACTGACCTGCTACAAAGTTTGAGGGATGGAAGAACTGGAGTTTCTGACCCCCTTTTCTCTCCATCTTGCACCTACTCCAATAGAGGACTGCAAAGCTTAGGGCTTAAGGACTGAAGCTCATGAGATTGGCTTAAAGACAGTGAGATTTAAGAACCAGGACATTAAAACTTGAAAATTTTTTTCATCATGGTCTCTGAGGTTTTAGGATACACATAAGCTGTTTTCTTAAGCTTTTCTCCCCAGCCAGGAAGAAACTCATTGATTCTGAATAATCACTTGATATTAGGAGCTGTGCCATTAAAAAAAAAAAAAGAAAAGGAAGTAAAATTACAGGCTTGAGGAGCTCTAAGAATACAAAGATGAAAGGGCTTTTAAAATTCTTCAAAGGTTATTAGGCCCTCAACACTGCTGATTTTTTAAAGTGCATCATTTCATTTGAGTCACTTCCCCTATAAATTACATACTCAAAAACCTGCTGATGTTGCCTCCAATACTTAAAAAGACATCGCTTTTTAGACTTTTCTTTCCATTCCTCACTGTATCTCAATTTTACTTCGACGGATACTTTCAGGCAATTTTTTTTTTTTAACCTCAGGAGCAGCACAGATGAACTCAGTTACAATCAGCTATGACATATAATGCAGAGCCATCTTAAATCTTCAGTCCCTCTAGTTGTTTTTCAACAGAATGTTTATTATCTGTGATTTTAATTAACTTCAGACTTGGTATTACTAATTTTAAGACAAGTTCAGTAGGGAGCAGTGGCATTTCGCATTCTGTGGGATCCAAAATGCCTACACCTTTAATTAGAGATATTAAAGCCAAAGACATTCAGGCCTGGGTTTGTTAAGTTAAGCAGCAACATCCATATGAAGAAAAAAAAAAGCAACCCGATTCAATAAAAATGTTGAGTTCCTGCTGATCCTCAGAGCCACAGATTTTAACAACACATTTGAAAATCAAGGCGATTTTGATTAGGTTCTTATTCGAGATGCCTGACCTCAGTGACCGACATTTGAAATGTTTAGCCCAAATAATCCAAATTCAGAGTGCCTTCTGCAGCCCACAGCTTATAAAACCCTCCTCCATCTTACAGATGCTGAAAGCAAATGCAGAGAAGCAGATCCCTCCCTCCATGTAGCCATGTTGGCTACACATAAAACAATCCTTTCACCCATCCTGAAAGAGTCAGACCAATTTATATAGATGTCCCAAAGGCTTTTTTTTTATTTTCTTCTGTGGGCTTCAGTAGATTTTGGAATAAATCTATGGTAACCTAAAGAATAGCAGAAGCAGCCCGAGACCTCACTAGCTCTATTTTGAGCACAGTATAAAATGCGCCCAGAAATAAATAGATTTGTCAACATCAACCAGCAAAAGAGAACCAAATCCAGCACTCCATCTAGCTACCCAGGCCCCCTCACGACTTTAATAGTCATGTTTCTCCCTGAGTTTTTCTTGGCCTTCCTTTTCTGCAATGAAGCAGCTCCTCCATTAGAAAAAAAGCTCCTTCTAATTTCTTTTCCACCCGTAGTCCTTCTGTCCATCCATGCATTCATCCATCCATCGGGGCACCACAAAGAACTGTGATTTCATGACGTGGATAATGTGCAGCAGGAATTCATGAGATCTCATCCATATGGGTGAATTGCCAAACAACAGAGGGTCTGTATTCATGTAAACACCCCAGACACAAAAATAGGGGAAACTCAGAGAAGTATAAATGTATTTATATCCAGAACAGTCTCCACAAAGGATACTTTGTACAGTTTTATTATTGTTGTTTTTTCCCAGAAGCATCAGCAGTTCCTTAGGCATGTAATTTATAAGAAGCTAAAATCTAAATTATGCATCAAAAAGGGAGAGATGCAACTTGAGGGTAATAATGCATTTCAAAAATAACTTCAAATGCGTAATCCAGAGCAGCAGCCCATAGCAGGAAATGAGTGCCCAGTCAGCAAAGGCAGCAGAGGAGTAAAAATTACCCTTCCCTACATAAAAAAATAACTGGTAGAGATCTTTCTTTCTAAATCTGGCAGCAGGGCTATATCCTGGAATGCTGAATCTATTTGAAGGACTTATCTGAGGGGGTGATCCTTCAGAAATACGTTCAACAAAATAGACAAGTCTTGCATGCAGGGCAGCCAGGTTTGCAGTAGTGAACTCTTCATTCCTGTATGACTGGATATCCAAAAAGGACATTGCAAATCAACAGTCCAGGAACTAACTAGCTGAAATTGTAGCTCAACCAAAAAGAAGATAATCCCTTCTGTTTAACAGCTACACCGCTATAATATGGCCCAGGGCAGACATTTGTACAGGTACCAGTCCTAAAATTATCATTTTGAAATCTCGGAGAGCTCTACGAGAACGCAATCCCTTTTAGTCCTCCTTGAGCTGTTCTACACCAATCTACAGCAGGGATATAACTTTCTACTAAACTTCACTGAAACCTAGAGATGGATGATCTTTTACTAATAATTTCTATCAGGCTTCGTACAAGGGGTATTTAGTTGAGGATAAAGAAACTGTGAGTCATACGTGAAAGCTGCTTGCATGGCTTAACGTAAAAGAACATCCCCCTCTTGATAGCGTAAAGACCACACTGTGAATAGTTTGTCTCTCACAACTGAGCTTTTTTTCTCTCTGTATATACTAATCGGAAAGTATTGTACTGTTATTTTTGTGACGGCACCGCTGAAAGATCCCAAGATACTGTCACGCTGACGTCACACGTTACAGGAGCTGACAGTGCCGAGCGGAATTTATGATCTAAATATACAGGAGAAAAGGATAGAGCGCACCAACATGAGACAGAGAAGAGGCACAGGAAGATACAGGGCAGGCGTACTTTCACGTAACCTTACGTGTCAGTATGTGATGCCCGTGTCTGGACTAGTAGTCTCACGCTTTTTCCAGGCAATGGGGAGAAACAGGCGTGAGTCATCCGACCTATTTGAATTGCCCACCCTCGCCAAAAGTAAACGTGCCCTACAAGTGCCTCCATTGCCTGTAAAGACAAGTCTAGATGCAGGCACCTACAGTATGAATAACTCTATTTAAAAGGAAAGATGCCACCACCGCAAGATTCATTCACTTCACTGAAACTACCCACAAAGTGAGCAATTGGTGCCAGCGCTGTTGGTTTAACGGAGAGAATCCCCCTCAACCTTTCCTTGAGGCAAAAGGCCGTCCTTACGCTACTGCCATATCGCAACTGCCCACGTCTACTGCCACAAAGAAACAGATTCGATCTGAAATTTGACTAGACAAAGGGAAGATGGAGAAATCTAGGCATAAACCGATAAAGAGCCACCAGAAGGGAATGATATGGATTCTCCTTCCCCGTTGCCTTACTGCTTCCCACTAACAGCTGGCACTCCAAATATAAGCCAGATTCTGCTCCTGGCGACCCAGATGGAGTCACTCCAGATTTGCTGTGAATCCAGCACAGTTTCTGAGGATTCCTGCCAGGATAACTGAGAAGAGCACATCCTCTCCAGCTGCACTGCAAGAGTGAAAGTGTGAAACACTTGTTTGGGAGGTGTCAAAGCCCTGTGCTCACAGGTGACTGCCTTACACGCTCTTGGTAGACCAAAAATAGCCCAGTGTTTTTATTTGGGGATGCTAGACACAGAACAATAGCAATAGGGAGAGCAATAGCTCTGAGCTAGTGCAGCTCCCCTTACTCCCCTTCCCACAAAGCTACTGCGGAGGCGACTTTGGACATGCCATTTCTTATCTGTCAGGCTTTAGTTCCTCGTCAGGGCTGTGTTGCAAATGAAAGCCTTGACTATCAAAGTAAGCAAATTTTTATCTTTCACTGATACCAGGGCTTCAGTTAGTAGGTGTCAGGACCAGCGCTGGGGCTGCTAATGTATTTTTCACTTCCTCTTTCAATGGAGTTTCTCGTTTTCCTCCTGTGACTAGGTTTACTGCTCCCGGTGGACACAGTCATGTTGAAATACTATCAGAATATGTGATCGTAATGTAAGGGGATACAACAATAGTCACTGATTAAAAAGGAAGAATGAAAAGAGTAAGAGCTGGTGGCAGGATTGCTAAATGCTGATCAGTGCTGTAAGAGAGCCTTTGATTTTTTTAATTAATTATACATTCCCTCATACTTCATACTGCTGTTGATTTAATTGAACTCATTTTTAGACAACCACAGCAAGAGGAAGATAGGGTACAGCTTTCAGAAGCTCAGCTCTAGCCTAATTCTGCCTCATTCAATACCACTGGGAGCAAAATTAGGCTAATGCTGAGCTCTTCTTGAGCTTGTGGTCTTGATGCAGTTTAGCACACTGCATGTTTATCTGTCTTACTGGATGGAGTAACTTCTGTGCAGTTCAGTCTGTCCACACAGGAATCCATGCAGAACTGGGCTTAGCATCCACAAACGTCCCAAAACCTTAATGCAGGAAAGAGTAAGTGCTGAGCAGCAGAAAATGGTACCGAGGTCTGTCTCCTACCAACAGAATTTGCCCTGATATTTATTCACTTCAGCCTCGCTCCATGCAATTTATTTTCACGCTGTATAGAAACCCGTCTGCCAACGTGCTCTGTGGAGATAAAGCGTTACATGCTAAACTGCAGAAGGTGCAGAGAGGAATGCACCGAGAAAGGTCTGTTTTCAGCTACAGCCTGAAATCATGTATTGCCACGGGTGAGACGGACAGAGGGAGACAGAGAAGACGCCTGCACGCACGCAACAATTCACATTTCATGGAATGAAAAATTTTATCTGTGCTCCCAAGGGTTTTTAGTGAAATTGTTGAGAGAGGTAGCAGCAGTGAAAGGCTAGCAGAAGCAGGTCTGCTCAGAGAACAGGGAAGGACTGAGGAAAGGTTATGTTACTTCACGTGCCCATACGCACATGGAACAGCAGCCTCCAGCACCAAGAGCACAGGAGCCTGCAGATCTGCAGCTGGGGGCCATTATTCTGCTATAGTTGTTGACTTTCTCCAAGCCTCAGCTCCTGTAGTTGTAGGATCCCCCAGACACATATGTCTTGTTGAACCACACATTCTGCTCTTCTGGCTTTCCCAGGATAGCAGTTTCTGCAAAACTTTACCAATATATCTGCAACTGTGGCAGTATAAAAGTGCTTGTGTTGGTATAGTTTATGCACTTTCAGATCTGAACTCCTGTACAGTCCTGATCTTCCTCGGGCTTTGACTGTCAGCACAAAAGCCCTGCCTAACCTGATGGATCTACAGCAGAAAAATGTGTAGAGCATGCCGTAGCTGCCTTTGAACCCTCACTGTCTTTGAACAACCAGCTCCAGGAATGCCTGAACTCACAAAGCCTCCTTTTGTGCACATGTCTTTCTGATGGTTGATGCTTTTCTTATGACTGCAGCGTTTCATAGGGCTTGCTTCTGTGAGGATCCTCTGATGTCTAATAACAAGTAAGCTCACTTCACAGTCTTTCCAGCTGATGCACTCCTAAGGTTACTTATGGCTATCCAGAAACCTATTTTTACATAATCGCAAGACATGAAATATCCTTGATAGCTATACGTCTCTGTCACACTGAGTTTAAATATACTAGTAGGTTCAGAAGCTATTGTAGGAAGTTGGAGGGACTCACAGACACACACATGGACACAGCATGGTCCTGTAAGCCTCAGCTCCTTTGAAAATCAGACTAAAGGAAGGCCTCACTGCAGAGAAGAGCTAGAAACGTTCCCAGGATACCCTCAAATTATAAGACCTAGAAAAAATGCAAGAAGAAATCACAATGTCTTCCTTTTCAATATTTTTGAGAAGTGGGTTCCATTTTTTCAACTCCTTCCACTTAAAATTTTTAATTTTCTCTTTTTGCCTCAATCTGAGGATCTCTAAGCCTGTCTCCTGGTTTGGTGATGGCAAGCCTGCAGCTGATTTGGGCTGCAGCTCGAACGGGCAGCGACTCCCTGAATATGTTTGCATTCAGAAGGTAACACTGGGCAGGGATAAAAGCAGGGCTGCAGCTTTCTGTTCCTGTGAAACACACTGGAATGAGTGTGTCTCTTGGAAGAATGGGATTCTGGACTCCAGAAAGGCTCTCCCACCTCTTACAGCACACTTATATGCACGATTTACCATACGTGCCTTGCTAATAGCCTCTGAAATTTACTGCAAAGAATTATTGTTAACTGATACCTAGTATTCTTCTTTCTTTACTACTTCTAACAAGGCAGGTAGTCTTAAATTTATTTACCAAGAAGGAAGCTCATGTTGGTCTAGGTCCCCTACCATAATCACAGGAACCTGCCTAACAGAGTACACTTTAAAAACCAAGAGGACTTTATAACTCATCCCTATCCACACTAAGCACCTGTCATTCGTTTAATTTATAGCTCGCTCTTATTTCATGTCCCAAGAGCCCACTCTGACAGAGTAAGGAGAGGGGGTCTCGCTGCAAGCACTGCTCTTATTTTACAGTACCGATGCTACAAGGTGCTCTTCTGGGGTACCGCCGCTGACGTGCTGCACTTGCTAATGCTGCTGTTAGTGACCGCTGCCTGGCTGGCGAGAGCTGAGGTGGGTCAGTGACATAGAGCACACGACAGGCTACCTCATCAGCGTGATGGAAAGACAAGGCGCAGTATTATTACCATTCCTTCTGCATTTAAGGAAAAAAAAATTGCACTGCTTAGTATGCTTTCAAAATATCAGACACACAGGCAAAATAGATAAGATGGGGATCAGTTGTAAAAGATTTGCATTGTGAATAATTTTGAAAATACACCCCCACACCAGTACTTGTACTCCAGCGCGGGGGAGAGCTACACTACGGAAATGAGGTGATGCTAGCGTGTATGTGTGTCTGTCTGTCTAACAATACCTGCCTGAAAAGATCAATCTGGATAACAAGGTCTTCAAGGCAAGCATCCAAGACTTGGCCTCCTACACAACCCTGGAAATAGGATGAAATGTGCCTCCACATGGGAGAGGCTTCTGGTAAAGCGCTAAGGCAAAGTGCTAACTGCCTCTGGTGACTAGCAAAGGAAAAATCAGGAGAAAAAACACTTTGTATTCAGACAACGCATCTCGTCTGAGAATCCTTATGGTCAAAACTAAAGGGAAGCCCCAAATCTCCCAGCGTTTAGGCACCTGAGCAATCACAAAACATCAGTAGTCATACTGGCCAAGCATACGAATAGAGAAGGCAGAGGACAGGCCAGGTTCTGTCTCGATCCTCATACACATACACAACGAGCTTTGTTCAGGCAAAAGGAGCAAGGACTATCTCCTTAGCTGTTCCCAGTCCCTTGCTCCCAATACTTGACTTCTTGGGTGTCAGAAATTAAAATGATAATGCTGAGAGGAGGAGAAGGAAGGAGACATAACTAGGCTGTGGGACCGGCTTCACACTGACTCTTGATGTGCAAAACACAGAATAGGAGTTGAGCACCTTTACGGTTGGCGCTGTGGAGTTTGCAGAGTTTCATCAGTGCTTAGCCCCTGGGAATTCCCATCCCCTGAGGTCGGACGGAACTGTGCTGAGCACTTTTTAAGACCTAATGCTGCTTGCGTTTACTCAGATGGCTCAGAAGAGACTGCGACGATTGTGGGAGAGACCCGCTGAGCTGATGTTTCGTGATCTATACTGCAGTTGTGCTCTGCTGAGGTCTCTGAGCCCCACCGTGCCAGACAGCTGCAAAGAGCATTTTACAGTGTTAAACGGCCATCTCAGAAAGGTGAATTTATTCCTCCACAAACATGAGAACTGAGCACTAAGAAACCAGTGCACCACGATGCCCGCTAGATTTGGGAGCCCTTAATTGAAGGCTATGAACTGGGTCAAGGAGATTCCCGTGGCGAGGGGACAGAGCAGGGCTGTGCGGGTGATGGGCTGTGCCAAAGGTTGCGACTGACCTTTGGTCACGTATTCTGCTTTGGGGTTTTTTGGGGAAGGGGGTGAGGATGTTGAGTACAGTCCTGGTCCAGTAAATACACATCCATTTGTTACTTGCTAGCATCAAATCCCTAGGTTTTCAGTGAACTGAAAAAAGTTACTTTTACCATGGCAGATTTGTTTTAAAATCCTTAAAAATCCTGCTGGAAGAAAGAACAGACCCAAAGCCTTGATTTGCAATAACCTTTCAGCACATGCTTTGCAGAAGAGCAGTTGGCGTGTGCATATGCCTTGCTGAAGTCTGTAAGTACGTGCTTGAAGTTAAATATATGCATGAGCACTCTTTGGTATAGGGATAATTACTAAATCCAGGTCTCATTAAGGTCTTCCTATTTTCTTTTTTGTAATTCACTTACTTATTCTGCAAGAATATGATCAGATATGAGAATGAAGACTGTACAGTTAGAAATGACAGGCCGTAAGAAAATCAGAAAAGTATGCAGGGAAATAGTCCCAGTCTGTGGTAAAGTTTTCTCATTACATTCTCAGATCCTTCTTTATCTCATTGTTTCTTAGTTTATCACAATTCTTCATTTCCTGTTCCCTTTTAGACTTCAAACATATATATTTTTAATGTGGCTTTTTTTAACCCGTCCATAGTTAGTACTTAAAACTTTCAGAGACTCTTGGCTAGACCTCATGTACAAATTCCAGATAACTTAACCGGACACTACAAGGACATTTTTAATCTATAATCTGGTATTAGAGTTTAAAGTCTGGCCAAGAGTTTATGACTCCGCATTGTTATTAATTAATAACAGCTAAATAATTTATTATTAAATAATTTAATAAATAATAATTCTAAAATGCACAGTTGTGTATTTTCACAGCTTCTGCCACTTGAGGCTGGTAAAGGACAGATATTAACACAGTAATGCTTCATTCCAATTTGGATATCCCACCTTACTTTAGTGTACAGGACTCTCAAAAGCATCCACATTTGCCTACATTTCCTTCTCTTGCAACAAGAAGTAGAAGAGGCAAGCCAAAGCTGAGCTAACTTAAAGATCTCCTCCAAAGTTTTTGTTACAGTTTCATTTGACTGCAGTTTTCATGATTCCTGGTCTGCAGGATTACTTTAGGGAGTTCACCACAACTGGCAAAGACTTGTGTCAGCTGAGGACTACAGAGCCATCTGAAGATGACCAAATACAGTTACCCAAATTTAAATTTGGACCAGAGCTTGCTAACTACCTTTTTTTTTTTTTTTGGCCCCTAATGGAAACTTTGACATTAGCTTTAGCTTACTGGTTTAACCACACACTTCAAAATCTCTGAGGCAAGAGGCTGAGACCTGTGTGTGGCTTCTCACCCCGAGGTGAGAAGTGCTTCTAGTACCATGGCACTTCCAGCCCCAATACTGTTTGTGGGGGTGTTTTAGCCTTGAGTCAGTGGCAAGTGTGCCTCATCATCTGCTGCAGTAACCCTCCTGTCCCCTATTTCCTACAGCACTTTGGGGTTCTTGCCCAGGTCTCCCATATGAATATTGGCATAACTTGGTCCTATCTAGATGGCGAGAAACAGTAAGCGAGGAATATTTACTTAAAATATTTTGAAATATTTGTATAATTGAAAACAGCAAGGCTTAAAGAATTTCCTGAACAGAGCTGTCTAGAGCAGGAGGTTATTTGCGAGTATCTCTTTTTGCCTTTAACCCAACTATCTCAGCACCCCACCCTTCTTCCTTCCACCTTCCTTAATTCCTTAGACTTCCTTCTTGTTGCTTTACATGAGTCTATTTTAAGTGTGAGATCATGGTTAGCTTCTCACTAGGCATCTACTTCCCATTTTTTGTCTCTGGGGTTTGCCTTTTCAGCAAAGTTGTGAGTCCATTAGTACATACAACATGTAAGATTCCTCATGACAAACAGACATTGCCCATAAGGAAGAGAAAATAACTACTTGAGAAGAAAATAATGTGTCAGAATGAACACAGCTAGGCTCATGCAAATGCAGTAAATAATGCAAAAACTGACTAATGCAAAGAATACCAAATGAAGCTTGCCAAGTCCAGCTGTCAGAACATGGGTGTCTTAACTCTTCCATCTCCAGCAAACAGATATTCAGACTAACCACAAAATAGCATTGCTTTGATATTAACCGTCGCCGTTCCTCTCGGTAGAAAGCTATTCCATCTCCTGCACTGGCCAACTTTAATATTAAACTGCAGATAGGCCCATGAAGCCTTACTGTAGAGCCCACAGTGGGATTTAGTTGTGATATATTCCTTTCCCTCTACTAGATGGAAAGGGACTGAAACAGTGAATGGGTTTGGCTATGCAAGCCCCAACCTGATGCTTCCCCGTCTTTGAACAAAACTTTGGGGGGTGCTCGTTGTTTGCACATACGTGGACGGTATAGTCCAAATCTCATTGCTGTCAAGTCAGAGCAAGTTGAGACAAACATTCAAACTCTCCCTCTGAGGATACATGATAAAAAGACCTGGACTGTAACCTGGAAGGAAGCTTGCATTACAAGTTTCATCACAAGATCCAAACCGAGTCGCTCAACGCTTTGTTTTCAGACTTTAGCTATACCACGTTAACGTCAGTCTGGGCTATCGCTACCCGCTTCCTCCTTGTTGGGCTGCGAAAACTTTCCCTTAGCTCTAAGGTTTACTCTGGAGAAGAAGTCAATTCTCCACTGGCAGTCAAGGGGAGCTAAAACCACAAGGCTCCTACTCCTAGGAGCAGCACATCAAAACCTCCTCGCATCGCGCTGGGATTTAGTCCCAGCAGACGAGGCCTTGGTGGCCTGCGGGGCTCAGCTCCCGGTGCAGCCTAGTGTCATCGGCTGCCCAGAACGGCAGCTTTCTGGCAAACTGTGCAACTGCTCCGCCCCCAAACTTCCTGTTTTGAAACCCCAAGAAGCTGGAAAATGTTAACACCGGCACTTTAAAGTGCTAGTTGCGGCTTTTTTTGCTTTTTTTTCTTCTTCCTAAAGATCTATTTGATACTAAAAAAGTCTACATAGAAAGGAGTAAAGTGGGGCCGCGTTAAGGAGCTGGGGGCAGAAAAGCAGCACGTGTCTCCCCAGGGAGTCCCAAGCCAGGCAGAGCACGGCACGGCAGAGCACCCGTAGCAAAACCATCCCCTCTTCCACGATGTGCGTGACACGAGGTAGCTCCCTGTCTCTCCAGCTCCCGTCTCGCCCTCTCCGAATTAGGGTGTATGGGGGGTGCGCCGTTGCCGCGGCTATGGGTAAGGCTTTCGGCAGCAGGTCCTGGCGCTGCCAGCTGGAGCCGCGCTGGGCGCCGCGGACGCCTGCTGAAATGGCGGTCGCCGAGGGCGAGCTGTGCCGCTCGGAGTCAGCGGTGAGGTGACAGATGGAGGGGAAGGTGCTGAGGAAGCGGCAGCGGGACAGCCGCGATTCGCGCGTTGAGCGGCGCGCAGCCGGCACCACGTGCCACGAGCAGCCACCTGGCCTGGCCTCCCGCTCCGGCCAAGCCATGCGGCAGATCCACACTCTGCCCAAAACCCTCCCGTGGCGGGAAAGCGAGGCCCTAGCTATAAGAGGACCTTGATGCAGCAAACAGAGAGATGGCCAATCTCTGTTCCAGCCCAGCTCATTTCTCTGTAGGAAGAGGAGCAATTAGACAGAAGAAAGCGTCGTGTTTGTCTTAAATGCTGCGAGGGAACTTACTTATTTCCAATCGGCGTGACAACTGCTTCCTTTTCTGGCTATCACTGAAGCTCCAGATGGTACATTTGAGCATACTTAAACCTCTGACTTGGCTCCTTGCACAGACATTGTCTTCCTGGCTAGCTAAAAATGTATTAATAGTATTGGGATGAAAGCTCCTGCTCTCCTGCCTGCACTATTTGAATAATGAAATCTTGGTCATTCTGCAGCATTCTGGCCAGTATTAAAAGTAGGCGTTTGAAGGGGATGAGCCTCTGCTGAATGTGCTCCAGTTATAACCACCTTCTATTTGAATTTGTTTGTGTTTTGCTAATATTCAGAATCCCGCAAACCCTTTAACAGCAGCGGTTATCACCTGTCTTCCTTAACCCTGCCACCCCTTTCCAGTGACTGCTCAGCATCAAAACTTTGAACCTCTCTGAATCAGCCAGCTTGAGGTGCTGCCAACTCTCAGGTTTTATCAGGGAATCGCCAGGCATCATTTTCTTAAATCTCCAGCTTCAGGACTCCTGTTATTTTCAGAGCCTGCTGCTCTCTCTTTGAGCAGCAGTACACTTCTAGATTCGCACATAGGGAGAAAAGCTTAAGGACGTGAACTAGGAAGCCAGACAACAAACGTAATCCATACCAAGAACTAAAAAGAAAAACAATATCATCATTGTAAGCAAAACTAATGACAAGTTTTTCCACCTGAGGCTGAAGGGGAGAATAAAAGGACAGAGGAATTTTGATGGTGTGCGACTAATTCAAATCAGCCAAAATACCTGCGCCTCATTCCTTCTCCGCAACATGGGGACCCGGTGGAGTGGCTGGCAACTGCGAGCTCAGGACTTTGACATCTAAGTCCATGCCTCGTAAAAAGTTGTACTGTTACTGCTCTGAAGAAAATCATATCCTGTTGCCTTTTTGAAGTGTGTATCTCTTTAAAAATGTTAAATGACTGCTACATTCCTGCCTTTATCCCAGACACTTTTTATGAGCCTGTACTTCCCTCTTCTTTTGATTTAACAAGCCAGCTAAGCAGAGGATTAGGGGAATGACTTAGTGCACATGTGCTGAAGAAGCGGGGGGGCAATCTGCCTTCAAAATCTTACATAACTTAAAAAAATAAACACATAAAGCAGACACACACACCCAGGCCCTCCCTCTTTGCACTTAAAAATCATCATCATCATCATGTGGCCAGACTGCAGTTTGCCAGCTGGCCTGTCCTCTGAAAAAAACAAACATTTTAAATTATGGAAACTAGAAATACATAGCAGCGCATTTCCCAAACTTATTTCTGATGGCGTTTCCCATTTCTCTCGCTTCCCTATTACCAGAGCTTGGTACTCAATAGCTGGGAATAAGCGGCCACCCCTCGGGAAGGAGGAGGAAGAGAACTACCGAGCACTATCACACTGTCAGGCACCTTCTATAAATATTTATGTGACCTACAGGATATAGCACAGTTTGAAATCTTGCAGCCTCCGTAGCCACTGTGCAGTCAGGCAGTTCCCCGAACTCCTCTGAAAGTTCCTGTATTTCGGGCAAGACCTGCATCTTTACATGGCGCTGCTCTGCTTACAGCATTCGCTGACCTCAATTGGGGATGTTGTACCGAACGGCGTGTTCCTCAGGGGATCTCCGTACGGCGACGAACTCGCGTTTTGTGGAGGATGTGACTGCAATTAGAGTCACTCAATAAATGTGAGGAGGACTTTCTGTCCTCCATCATGTGCAGAAAGCAACAGAAGGATAAGCTACGGTAATGCTTGAAGGATTGAGCCAAAGCTCAGTGAAGAGAAGAAAAAGTAGTTCTTCTGCCATGCACTTATGTTAGAGTGGTTCCTGTCTTGCAAAAACACCCAAGTTTTGGGGGGGGTTTCTTAGCAAACTGGAGAAAAGGAACCTACCCAACCCCCTACTTTAAACAGGAACTTGATCCCTAGTGATATCTTCCTGTCCTGTCCCTATTTATAGTAGTCAGGTCACCCAAATAAGAACAGAAAGAATATCATATGACTTTTGGTGACCAACTGAATTCTGCATATTGAGAATTCAGAGGAACGCGTTTGAATAACCCACATCAGCAACCATTCGGAAAGAACACCTCACTGTGGCCATTTGTGTGTGTAGAGCAACTACACAATTCCCGAGCCACGCAGTTAGTTATTTGGAATTTGTGTCTCTTTCCCTACACCAAACAATGAAGTCATTAGATGGACAGAAGTTTTGCTTGCAAAACTGTTCTTCAGTGTGCAATTGTTTATTGAAAGCCTAAAATAGACATGTTTCCACTACTGTACTGTTAATGGTATAAACGATGAAAACTGCAAAAATGAAGGAATCTGCAAAGTCACTTAATGGGCAGTCTGGAAACACACACACACACAAAGCTGAGAATCTTACTGCATGCAGAGAATTTATAACGGCTTCCCTATACGTAGTGCTATACAGCAGGGTTTGAATTCAGGACCTCCCACACCAGGGCTGAGTTTCACATGTAGGCTAAGGGGGGGTTAACTGTTGGGCTTCTGACCTGTACCTGGACTGACAGGCATGCTCCAAACAGCAACTGCAGCCACAGCTAGAAAAGGCCTATTTTTTGCCATTCCCTGGAGCCAGACAGCATTTTGTTTTCTATTCTTTTACCATAAACCAACATAGACTGAAAAAAGTCAAGCTTTAAATAGATACATATACCTATTGGAATATATGGTTACATAAATACATATTTTACACACACACACATGCAAAAATAAAGGTGTCTATTTTATAAGCCTAAAAAAATGTCCTATTTGACAGCATTCTTCTTTCAGACTCATTTGGCATAAATTATAATCCATAATTCCTATCTTATCATGTCAGGCAGTCCTTCGAACTGAACCTAATGCTGAGGAGAGCCAAGTACCTCCAGCATGTTTAATGCGGTTTCCAAAAACACTTTATTGACACAGTTAAATATTTTATGGGCCAAGGATTCAGGGCTACTTGAAATGATGAATTCATCCCTCCGAGGGGTTTTGTTCACGGATAAGAAGTTTGTCTAGGCTTGAGGCACATAATGAAAGGGAAGGTTTAGTCATTCCCTTTCTTTTACAGGCTGCCTCCATCTTTCCATTGCTCATTCACAAATCCCTCGGTGCCTCCGTAGGCAGACAGCTCGTAGGTGGATCTGAGGTAGAGGCTGCCGCTAGCATTTTCTACTGCCTCTGAGCAGCAGCACGCAGCAGAGCCAGCTCCCCCGTACAAACAGAGAGAGGTCAGCTCTGCCGACGGCAGGGTTTGAATCCCTGCTTATTATAGCAAAGGGAGAGCCAGCGGAAACGGGGAAATTCAGTCCTAAGCAGCAGCCAGAGGGGCCAACTTTACAGGAACTAGACGTTGCTTCTGGAGAACAAATGGGCTCTCTGGACCCCAGGGTGCAAACCAGCCGCGTGACTCGGCCTCGGTCTATGTGAACATGAGAGGAGGAGAGGAGGTTGCCCGCAGCGGTCTCCGCTCCGTACGTGCCCAAAGGGCCAGCGCTGAGGGCGTGCATGGCTCGGCGCCTGCAGCCCAGCCTGCACCGCAGCCAGCCTGGGCACCCGCACGGCCACGGTGCACGCATGCATCTCCCCTGCCCCGGCACAGCGCCTTGCATGTTGGCCGTCTCCACTCTGGGTGTCAACGCCCCGAAGTTTGCCTACCTTTTTATCACTAAAAAGTAACGCAGGTGCCGATAGAGACCTATCTCAAAATAGTTCACTCCCGTCCCTTGCTCGCGTTTGCACTAACTTTCCCGCATGGCAGTTCATTACCCCACAGACCACGGCACCGTCGGCACCTCTTTTTTCCAACTGGCCAAGAATAAGAAAGCTGAGGACTTACACGGGAAGGATTTCCGTGTGGTGCTTCTGAGACTGAAGGTTCTCTTTATGGTTAATGCATCATTCCCCATTACAGTCATTTCCTCTGAAGTAAATGGGATTTTGCCATTCTACTTTATGTATATTGATATGTATTTCCTAGCTGAATTGACATTCCCCTGTTGCCTTCTTTTCTTTTCTACCCTGAAATTGCAGGAAGCCAAATATCCTTCAACGGTAATGAGTTAAGTTCTGTAGCATGCAGAGCTGTGTGCTCTCCGATTAAGTGGGCTGGGGTTAAAATGGGCACCGTTTACACATTAACATGTATGCCAGGACAGCAACACCAGTTCTGCTGTAATGTTTCCAGCTAAGGGGTCAGCTGTTTAGCTGGGACGCGTCCTGGCAATATTTTGATACTGTTTAACCAGTGATTAAGTAGAAGACTTTCCTTGTGACTTGACATTGAGGACTGTCACAGGGAGGCCTTTGAGGTTAAGAATCAAAAAAATCGGATTTTCTGTGCTGGCTAAAATACCTGCAGTGCTTTTGGAAGACACTGCTGTTAGGATCTGCTTTCTCCTTCCCTAAACTCTCCATCTCCAGGCCTGCAGTTGGACATAGCATCTCCCTTTGCTGTCTGTTCAAAATTGCTCTTACATGGTGCTGTGCATTGTTAAATGATTGCCTTGTGCTTCATCTCAGAGACAGGAGAAGTTAAGAGATGGAGGAACTGGGTGGCTCAAGGGACTACTGATGCTGCATAACACTTTTTACCTCCTATCTGAATCCAGCTGCAATTTTTGCATAACCAGAAATGGTTACTGTGCGATGACAGTTTGGTAGATTCTGAAAAATAAATTATTTTCTGACTTTTCTTCTTTTCTCGTGCAACTGCGTCACAAAACCACTTACTACCACTAGATGCAATACTACAGCCAACAGTTGCTATCCAGCGTGAGTAAATCTGAGCACCTAAGCCATCACTAGTCACCTAATTAGGTGACCTGATTTTCTCAGGAGCAGAATATGTCTTCCAGCTCCCACTGCACTCAGCAGTTGTGAAAATCAGGCCACTTTTGTAAGTGGCCAAACATAGCTGTGACCAGTTTTGAGTATTCGACTTTTAAAAACGGTTGATCTTGACAGGGCCTGGGAGCTGAAGCACCCAGAGGATGGGTCCTCGCCAGGTTCTGGCTGGTGGCTACAGAGGCGAGTATTTGGGAAAGGATGCAGTGCATGCCCTGTTTCGTGACTAACCAGAGTCTATCAGTCATTATCACCCTTCCCAGCACTAAATGAAAAAAATTAACAAAACAAAACAAAAAAAACCAAAAGTCTTTCAGCTTCGGGTCCTGTGATAAAAATATACCTTGGCTTTTGTTTGCTTTATGCAGTATTTCCTCCTCACACTGAAAATTAAATTGAAAAGGGAGTTTATTGCCCCTGTGGAAGAGATAGGCACCTTTTGAAATCACACATGAACAATCGTGTGTGGCGCCCAGCCTAATGTTTTCAAACGCCCTTTGGGGTCCAGGAGCTGCAGTCAATTCCAGCAGAGCTCTATTGTGCCATGTGTTCCAAGGAAACATCAATTCATTAAGCGAACAAGTCAACAAGGGTGGGTGGCAGAACCGTCTGTCCTGCTAGATTGTGCATGACTCCTTCAGAGATCTGCTCGGGGGTCTGGAGAGAGTAAATAGCGGGTGGGAGTCAGCTTGTCTGCCCTCCCTTCGCAACGGGAGAAACTGCTCATTTCAAAGCCAGAGCTTTACTGGGAGGGCGTTGTTAATTCACTGCCTCGGATGCAACACAGACAGACACACTTCGGTGACACGACGTATGGTTAGAAGAGGCACATTTTAGTTGTGTTCTAAAGAGCATAAACAACCAGGCTAGAGGGGAGGTGAACTGAGCAAAGGCAACGTAACAGAAATGGATGATGAAACCAGGGCAGGGGAGACCCTCGGCTGACCAGCTGAGGCAGCTGGATGTTGCTCTGCTCAAGGAGCGACCTCCCTCAAAGGTTCCCAGCCTGGGCAAGGGGAGAGCTTTTTGCTCTTTGCTCTTGACTGAACTACTTTTCAAAGCAAAGCAGTGCCTGTTTTGCATAGTGTGTCTGAGCCAGACTAGGGAAAGGTCAGCAAGATAGAACAAACCAAACTACCACGTTGACCATGCAAGATACATCCTTCCAGAAGGCAGGTGCTTGGACTAGCACTCTGCTGATCTCAAATGAATGCTGGCAGATAAGTGCAGCAAAGTGCTTCAGGAGGAAGTATTTTCATAATCACACGTTTGCAACACAGCCCTTTTTTGCAGCAGTATCTTTCTGCCTTCCTCTTACTCTCAAAATGAACAAAAATATGTATATTCAAGGGGTGGGGAAGCCAAGGGCAGAGCTGAAACACAGCTGAGTCAACAACACATGTCTACGAGCTGGTGGGTAATGAATGTTGCATAGTCCCGCGTGGTTATCAGAGTGCTTTCAAAAGTCATCACTGCAGATAGAAAGGGCGACAGGAGCACAGTAAACATCCTACACAGTGCCATGGGCAGAAGCAAGGAATCCTGGATGCTCCCAGCTGCCCTAATCCTAGAGTCAGAGGTTGGACCCTGGAGCCGTGACCCTTTTCCTTCACGTGGACAAGCTTCCTATAACCAACCAGCAGCATCTTCTCACAGCAGATAACACAGGGTGTATAGTACATTGATCTTGTCCCTTTGGTCAGACATGTTCCCTCTAGCTTAAAGATGTCAGCAAGTCTTTTGCACTGTTACCAAGCTGTAACATACCATCTTTAGTAAGATTACGTAAAGCAAGCCCAGGGCTGAGGCCAGCTGGTGTAACCTAGAAGTTTTCCTGTCTTCAGTCAGATTTTCTGTTGCTAACAGCAGGCACCTCTGAGACACGGTGTACAACCCACAGAGCAAAAGGGAGGCAGCTGCTTTGGCCAAAGGAACGACAGGAGAATACAACTGGCTGTCGCCTTTGTCGGTCCCTGGTCTGTACCCCTGCTCGTGCTTCACACGCCAAATGGCAGCCAGCGGAGCTTTACCTTCGGTGGGAGCCGCGCTCGTGCCGGAATGCATTCCCTGTGTCTAACGCTGGGAAAAACACCTCTGTCTGCCAGTGTGGCGTGGTGGGTCTGTAGGGTTTAGATCCTTTTCTGGCACTGCTCGTTTATGGGATCCCTTCCCCTTCCCTGGCTTTGGGGGACAGCTGCCTGGATACCCCGCTCTCGCCTTCTGCAAAGGCTTCTTCCTCTTCAGACCTTCCTCCATCCACGCCATTTTGCACGAGTGTGTGCTGGTCAATCAGATTAAACCACCATCTCTTTCATTTTGGCCTCCTTCCTGCCAGATCTGTAGCACTTCTTTGAGAGCAATACTGCCCTTCTTCCCTTCAGGAAGCTCTGAAATCACCTATTCATGGGGAGTTTGCCTCCTGACATCCAACTGAGGGCCACGCTTCTGCCCCACAACCCTAATGCTTCTCTCCTTTTCTGCCTCCTTCATTCATAATTTTTGCTAAATATTTATGCCATTTGGATTCTGGCTGAATTCCTCATTTTGGCAGTCTCTAGTGTTACAAAGCTGAGCTGATCCACAGCTGCATCTCAATGCTGATGTCAAGCAGTTGGAAAACACTATTATATGTCTACAAGTTAAACAGCACTGTGCTGGCGTGTTCTGCAACTGGAAAACTTGCTGAGTAGAAGACTGGGGGCTTCCTAGCTGGAGTGAAAAAGGAGTTATAGGTATCCTGAAGGGAAATAAGCAAAAGAGCACTTTCAATGTAGCAAGGGCGGCAGGGAGCTAGCAAATTTTGGCGTTATTTTAACCTGAAAAATCTCTGGTTTGTGCCCCCTGGTGGCAGCTGAATTTTTCTTGTCCTCGGTGCAATGCCTGCACTCCCAGACCCAAACCTTTTGATTTTCCTGCTGAGCAGATGGCCAGCAAACAGGTCATTAAAAGCCAATAGCCGGTGCTTCGCTATCCGGAAGAACAAGCGGGGAAAACCCAGAGGTCCACATCTCATGCTTTGAGCCCCTGTGTGTACGACCATTGGACAGGCGGCACGTCAGAAAGCAAGCCCAGGGCGTCCTGCAGGTTTCTAAAACACCGTTACAGCCCTTCCCCAGCAAGGACCCAGGTTCAAGCGATAAATGTGACCATAGCCATATAATCCAGCATCACTGAAATACTCTTTTTCTTCCGTTCTGTCCTCAGACAAAAAGCACTGGCATCGACAGGTGGAAGAAGTGTTCAAGCAGCATGCGACTGGTTGGTATGAAGTAATAAATGTTAAAAAGAGTAAAAGAAATTAGTGAATTTAATGCCTAAGATTTTAGCCATTAGAAGGTGGAATGTCTAAACACAGGGGCATTGCCTGAAAAACACTAGAAGAATTATTTAGCCATTATTTAAGTGCTGCAAATAAGCAATCCAGAAACAAGCCTTGGCTGGGAGAGTTTGTGATCTCGAGTAACAGCAAAAAAAGGTGAGAGAAAGGAACCACTACTCTCTCCACCCTAGCATCTAAACAGAAAACTGAAAGCTGCCTTTTCAAAGATGTTGAGCAATTTCTACTATTCTCTTTACTGTGTTTTGTACACCAAAAGTCAGAAAGGCAGCAGCAGTGACCCAGGTTAGATCTTCAGAGCCTCGGTCTGAAACTAAAAACCAATTTTCTGTATTACTTAGTAGTAGTAATGGGCTGCAAGTGAGACAGTACACCTCTCTGCCTGACCTGCTGGAGCTGATTTTTTTTCATAGAGGAAGAACAAAAGGGAGTGAGGACAAGGGAAGCTGATGTTGCTGGGGGCGGGGGGAAAAAGTCTTTATCTATCAATCTAACATTTCTGTCTCCATCTCAGGCTGTTCTCCCATGTGGGTGACCCATTCCTTGATGACACCCTGCCCCGAGAGTACGTCCTCTACCTGCGCCCCACCGGCCCCCTGGCTCAGAAGCTGTCTGAGTTCTGGCAGCAGTCAAAGCAGATCTGTGGGAAGAACAAAGCTCACAACATTTTCCCACATATCACCCTTTGCCAGTTCTTTATGGTAAACCAGAGCTCCTCTTTCCGTTGCCTTTATGCATGCATTCATGAGCAGCCCTTGCCAGGTCCAGACTGCAGACGTTACACGCTTCGTTCAGTCGCTGCAGAAGGGATTGTGCTTGGAATTCAGGGGGGTTATTACCAGAACCACCTGATGCCTGGGCTTGTTGAGGAGGTAACTGGTTTTTAAGCAGGTTGTTTTCAGGGAAGAGCAGCAGCAGAAGACCAAATTCTCAGATCTCAAGCGATCATTAGCATGAGAATAGACGGCGGGGTGTGAGGTTAGGAAGGTTACTTGGGGATAGCTGATCCTGCTTTGAGGACAAGGGAGGGGCAGGTGATTTCTGAACATACCTTTTCTTATGACCCTGTGCTTCTTCTCACTACATTATAGCAAAGGTAGACCATTCACGCCCACCCACCCAACCCTTTCCTTTCTCTACCGAGCGCACTAGAGAGCTATAGCACAGGCGTAAGGAACGATTCTCCACCTGAGAAATGCCTGTCCTGTTTCCTTTGGCAGTGTGAGGACAGCAAGGTCGATGCTCTTACTGAAGCTCTGCAGGCCACCGTGATGAGGTGGAAATGCAAATTCCCTGCCCCTCTGCCTTTGGAGCTCTACACATCCTCAAACTTCATTGGGCTTTTTGTCAAGGAAGAAAGTGCTGAGGTCCTCAAGAAGTTTGCTGCAGACTTCGCTGCAGAGGCTGCTTCTAAAGCAGGTGAGTGACTGGCAGCTACAAAGAGCTCACGGCTTGGTCAAGGCTTAGGCATTTTCAGAAGCCGAAGTTTTGATAGCACGAAGAAACGAAGCTCATGAAGCCAATATCTGATTTTTAAAAGTGGCCTGAAAGCTAAGAGCCCAAGAGGAACACCCCACCGGGTGCCTTGGGTTTCAGTGCTTTTTCAGTTGAAAGATCAACTCACACTTAGTCTCAAGTGTTATCTCCTGAAAGGGAAGTTGACATTTCGTGGTTCCTTAACCTTTCAGATAGACACTCTGTATGCAAGGCTGAGCATTTCCTGCTCCACTCGCTACCTCAAGCCACTGTCACAAAACTTTCCTCAGCCGTGTAAAAGGCTGTGTTTGATTTTTCACTGCCTTTCTGAGATACACACAGGGCTCTGTGAGAAGACCTTAGGTACTCTGGCAACCTAGGAGGGAACCTTTTCAAATAGCCCTGTCTCAGTACTGACACAGCCAGTTCCATTGCCTGGTCCTCTACTGCTGGTGGATGGGGGAACCCTTCAGGAGCTGGGAGCAGGGAAATAACCAGAGCACCCCGTGGTCCAGTGGTCTCCACTGCTGAACAGGCTCTCTGGATGTCCTCTGATTACCTCCAAACTTGGAAGTCAGAAAGTCCTGGAGCACTATAACAGCCCCCTGACTAATCCTCCCACCCTCCATCGCTGCAGTGCTCAGCCTGGACTAGCCACAACACAACGGGTTTAGTCCTTCGTTATCGCAGACTTATCCTGGAGGTTAAGTGCATCAAGATACATCAACTTCTGAGTCCCTGGGGGGTTTCTGTGCTAGACAGGCACCTCACTGCCATGCAGAACAGCTACAAGGCTCTGCCCCTCGTTCAGAGGAAGCGATACAGACGTGTGGTAGGTTCATCACACCTCTGAAACGCATCACGTTCACCTGACAGTGACCTAGAACTTTTCTTCCCTTTAGAAGAGGGAGGAAACGGCTGTTATCTTTACAAAAGCACATTTTGGAAGGCAGCAACAGGCACAGAGGCATTAGGCGGGTCCGAGGACTGCTGCAGCCACGTGAGAGCGGTACAGATGTTCCCCTGCACAGCATAGACGTGCCCTCCAAACCAACACAGTCAGAAGGGGCAATTCTTACCCCCGAAACACTGGCCCAGAGAAAGGAAGCATCAATGGCTTCCAGCAAGCTTCTGCGCCTGCGACTGCTCCAATTCAGAGCAAATTTGTTCTTTCTTAGGGCAACCCAATTGCTGGCATTGCAGTCCACAGCTTGGTTAGGTTATCACATTAAAGTCTCTGGGGCTTTTTCAAACATCCAGAGCATATTTTTTCTTGCTGATCAAAAAAAAAAGAGGGATGAGCTTGCAAAGCTACCCCTGGCTGGCACTTGGAGCCAAGTCTCTGAATAGCTGCAGTTTTTACTGAACAATCAGTCAAATTTAATTTCAACTTTTGGTTGAAAAAGCAAGAATAAATTACATGCAAACAACATATCCTGTGATTTCCCCATCTACTGGAAGAGTCCCAATATTTCACACACTTTTACCTTTGTGCTTCCTGGAATCTTTTCCTAATGCAGGTTCTTTTTCTGCAGGATCACTTTGAGTTATTATCATATCAATGTCTGTTTCCATAATTTTGTAATACCTCACCCTCAGTGGGAAAACTGGTAATCCAACTAATATCCAGGGAAAAGATTTAATCAACTCGCATGAACCTGTAAATTCCATGGATTTGTAATTGCTGCTGTAGGAGAGAGAGAACAGAGGAGGGAGAGTAAAAATTACGATTTTTAACGTGCTAATTTTGGACAGATCCTCATCTGCTAATGAAAGAAATGCCATCCCTTTCCTGGAAAAGTGTCTGTTTTGGTAGAAGACCCAGTGGGTTCAAAATTACAATAATTATTAGCACACCATCCAGAAACCCGTTGTTTTCTGGATGCACATGAGTTTTGTCAGTTTGGCCAAAATTATGCCTTGTCTACGACCCTGGTGTGATTCAGGACTGAATCAGACCACAAATCTTTAATAAGTTGATCCAAGGTGCAACATATATAGGGAGCTCATGTTTGACTTCCCCAAAGCCTTTTCAGAAACTGGCCTACAATTTGTTCCACTTAAGCTATCAAAAGTTCAGCTCCCAGCTCCTGTTCAGAGGCGATAGACACTCTTACACCTTCAAAAAGCTGCTAATCTTGACAGTCAGTTGTTGTTAACTGACATCTTCTCCTTGCAGATGTTCACGTGGAGCCCCACAAGAAGCAGCTCCACGTGACGCTGGCGTATCACTTCCAGACCAGCCACCTGCCCACCCTGGAGAAGTTAGCACAGAACATCGATGTCAAGCTGGGCTGCGACTGGGTCGCCGCGATATTCTCCCGAGACATACGCTTTGTTAACCATGAGGTACATTTTTGGAGCTTGTTTCAGTGTCGTGTGTCGTGTCCCCCCCCCCAAAAAAAAAGAGGACCTAGCAGACTGGCAGGCTCTTCTAGCTGCATTTGCAGCTCAAGAGTGCTCACAAGCTGCGAGATGAATGAGGACTGCCATGTCCCCTGCTGAGAGCTGTACGGATACCGAGCACAGACTGTACAGAGATTAAGGAATTTGCCTCAGGTCCCACAAAGACACCCAGAACATAGATCTCCCACATCCCACCAGTCATCTTAATCAACAAACCATCTAACCTTTTTTCTGCTTTTTATTCATACTGTCTAGACGTGCTATTTCACCCACCTCATTTTTTGCTTCTTGTGGGAACAATTTCCTGCTGGATTAATTAAACCTAACAATGACTCTCCTGTTAGCTCAACGTAAGCTGGTCTGATCTCTCAAGAACGAGGCCAGTATCTTAACCTGACCGCTATCCATTTCTTCTGTGCAGACTAGACATTATTATTAATCACAGCATTGAGTTTCACCATGTAGAAATGTTTTCCCTTATGGCCTGTATACTTCAATTACTCATATGGATTCTATAGTTGCAGTATCAAAGTGTCTTAACATAGTTTTCTTAACAATGTTGTTGTCCAACCCAATATACAGGGAAAAAAATATTCCCATTCTGTGGATTGGGATGTTGGGCATAGAGAAACCATGCGTGAGGTTCCTCTCACCTCCCTGTAAATATCCCCAAGTTAGACCTCTAAGTCTGAGCCAGGCTGAGGCTGCCTTTGCACTGAGATTCGGGTGTGGAGAAACAAGGACCTCCAGAAAGTGTCTCATCTGACCTATCTAAGATGTCTATCTCAGGACGAGATGAATCAACTTCTGGAGGAGGGAACCTCCAGAAGGTGCCTGCTCAGGCTCAGGCGGCTAACTAGACTCCTGAGTTTGGGCTGATTAATCCCACCAAAGTGCATCATCCAGAATCAGACACATAAAATCTGTGGAGGGGTGGGAAAACGTTATTTTAGTTCAGCACATGATACATCACAGAGTAAACAGATGCCAAAGCCTCTGGAGAGCTGAAGACTCTCATGCACGGCACTCCGACCCAGCCCAGGCCACGCTTCCCATGCGTGACAGCCTCCTTTGCTATCCAGAGAGTCATCTGGTCCTTTAGAAGCTGCAAGTAGTCAACACTATCACTGATACGAGAACCAGTTCACATCTTTGCATATCTAACTTCAGGCAGCCATGTGTGAAAGTTTTGGCCTTGTGGTATCAGGTGACAGTGACTAGTTTCCATCTTCCTTTGAAGATACTACAAATAGTCTAGGAGGATTAGCGAGCAAACAGGCTGAGACCATCAGGAGATCAGAGCTGCTCAGCAGATTCTGGTTTTTCTTTGCATGGTGCCATTGCAGAAGTTAGGCTTGGCCAGGGACAGTAACATGTTTGTTCTCCTTTGAAATGGGGGACCGCTGTAGCCATTTCCAAGGAAAGTTACTGATAGACATTTAATATGTGTGGATTCCTCATGCTCCAGTGAAGAGAAGATTACAAAATTAATACCCACTGATTTTTCCCCCCCTTTTAACGTAATTCTGTTCATGTTAGGAAATACAAAGAAAACAATGTGGCCACATCCCGGTATTTCTCACCGCCTATTTTTTTTTCTGTGCATTCTCCTGAACAGTTTTGAGAGCAGGGTGTCACAGATTCAAACCTTTTAGCTCCCTGACAGTGTCCCTGCTTTGTGTTGAAAAGCATTAGCAACAAGGTGAAAAGCATTAGCAACAAGGGGCACTGCTCTTTTAGACCAAGCATGAGTAGGTAAGCCAAAAATGCCCACTGACCACTAGAGCTGTGTAAATTCCAGCTCCCGATAAGAATTCAGTTCCATTTTTAACAGGGTGCTTAGATTTAAGCACACGGTCATGTTTTTGCTTGCTCTAAAAAATCGCACTCCCCTTTCCCTGCTGGTTATCAAAGACAGGACTGGAATCAAAGAGGGAGTAAATACCTAGAAAAGCTTTCCAACAGCAAAGAGTGGGAAGTGGCAGGAATTCCCTGAAGGTAAAGCTTTCCTGGATAGAGCACAAAGTGATGCATTACAAGGAGAGCTGTTCACACCTTGCTGAGGTTAAAGATCCGGTATGAGAGTGCTCCTGCCCGGCTCTGCTAAAGGTTCCCTTCCATTAACAATCCTTTCATTCGTTTGTGCTTCTGTTTCTCCCCTAGACTCTGCAAGTGATCTATCCTTACACCCCCCAGAATGATGATGAACTGGAGCTGGTCCCAGGGGATTTTATTTTCATGTCCCCAGTGGAACAAACCAGTACAAGTGAGGGTTGGATTTATGGCATTTCCCTTGCAACTGGCTGTTCTGGGCTACTGCCTGAAAATTACATCACGAAGGCGGATGAATGTGGGACCTGGGTGTTTCATGGGTAGGTAAAGCTGCTCAGTCCAGTTTCCATCACTGTAAAAAGGGGGGTCAGCAGCTGTGATTTCACCTGGGTAAGTGAAGAGTCTCCCAGGGCTGCTGAGAAGGTCGCTTGGGGGAAGTGTCCTGGCACACAAAGCCCTGTCTCATAAGCAAAGGAAGAGCAGATGCTATCCCTGCGCACGGGATTAGAGGACAATGTGATTTATTTAGCTAAGATGTTACAGCAGCTATTACTCATGGGGTCACTGCTGCCGGTTAATGGAGCTGGAGCAGATGGCCGCTGTAGAGCCACTGCTGTGTAGACACCTCTGTGGTGGGACTAGGATCAGGAAGGTTTAAATTCGAGCATTTATTTGGGAAGCAAGATCTTCTGTGTATAATTCCCCAGGGAAAAGGACTGGGGATCAGCAGTGTTTCTTAAGACACTCAGCAAGATTTTCAGAAGCAGCTGCCTGCCTGTTGTTGGCTTCAATGAGAATGCAGACCTCACCTTTTGAGTAAGATTATGTCTTATGCCTCTTGATTTTCATGGGAATTAGTTAAACAGCAATAAAAAACTCGTGCTTGAGGGGTGGGTCTGGACACTCCTGCAAGGCTGTCTGCATCTCTAAGCACCCAAACACCTTTGACAAATCTTGGAGCATAGGGAGTAGTTTGTATCTAAGAGCAGAAGATGACAAGGAGAGGGGAGAGGCACGTTCCTGCTTGCTGCCCCTCTGCTAAGCACCATGCAGGTACAGAAGTTTGGTTACTGTCACGCCAGCGAGCAGGTTAGTTACAAAGGGAAGGGATGGAGATACAGAACAAAACACAGTTCAAATTTCAGTGGACAAACATGACCTGTGGGGAGAGTCTGAGCAGAAAGGGAAGGCATTTGGTAACGCATGTCAGCACAGGACAGCCAGAGGAACTGACCTAACTCAGCACTTAACAGAAACCAATCCAATAACTCCTCAAATCAAGCAAAATGCAGGAAACAAAAAGAGCAAAAAGGGCAAGCAGTCTTTTTCTTTGCCTGTGACTTTTCAGGCTTAACACATGCAATGTGGTGAGTGACAGACGGAGAGCAGGCACAGGGCAATCATAGCTTGCAGGCTGGCTTCCAGATGTGACTGCCACCGACCACCGCTCTTCTGTAAACCAGCCCTGGCTTAGCCCTGAGTCCTCCCCAACCCAGAAGTCCATCAGGCAGCGACAAGCATAGCAAGAAATCACTCGTTTACCCCTCTTGTCACAACCATCTACTCTTTTCTTGCCTGCCCGCTGAGAAATGACGACTAATGAAGGGCTTTCATCCGTATGTTAGCCAAACAGAACAAACCTATCTATACTGAGTCGGTCACTATCAAACTCCAACTCATCTTTCATTACGAGGAAAGAAAAGACCTCCAGTAACCAGGGCTTAAAGAAATGAAAATCAAGACACATGGACAAAGTCAATCAGAGTGTTTGTAGAAAAACAGGACTTAATCCAGACCCTCCAGTCTGCAATCCAGCAAGACCATCCTTTCTTCCCCTAAAATTTGCACGCCAAAATGGTCTCAGGTCCACATGCACTGCAGCAGCCTGCTCTAGTGGATTCTGCTTTTTTTTCTTACAGTGCCTGGAAGAGTTTTGAGGCCTAGGGAGTACATGGGAAATAATTACTATTGCAGCAGCAACTAAAAGGAAAGCCAAGTGGTTTGTAACTCCAGCACCTCTGCCTCCAAACAAGCAAAGAAAGGAAATGTCCCTTCCCTGATTACCACTGAAGACTGTAAATGATGAATTGGAGCATGCACTATGGAGCATTTATTAAAAACATCATTACATACCTGGAAAGAGTCTCATTTTACGCAACGGCTTCTCGCAGGGAACATTAGGTTACAGAATGTCATGTGGTCAAAACAATATAGCAAGCTAAGGATAACCTAAGCCCCGCTGCTGTCTAGGCTAGGGTATTCATGGTGGGATCCTTGTGGTAAGAGGAGAGTGGCACACAGATATCTTCATTTCATAGACATGAAAGTAAGCGTGGCAGTACTCACCAGGACTGCGGGAGAACTGCCGCGGTGCAGGAGATGGGACCCAGCTCATGGTGTTGGGACAGAGGCTGCTGTTGGGCAAGCGATGCTGTGGTCCTGGGGGTTGGTTCGTGCTGCCTCTGTGTACACAGCCATGTCCTATTTTATCCCTGCAGAGGATGGAAAAGAAAGAAATAACAGCCATGGAGCTTTCCCTCCTAGTCACAAGAGACTGCATTCTTCAAGTGAAAATCACGCATGATTGAGATCATCACAAAATACAGTTCACTCAGGGCTGCAGCACCCTGGCTATACCACGCAAGAGGGATGACAGGCCAAATGCTATTCTGGGATATTTGATGGAATCTTTAATACAGCAAAATTAGATTGCTAGTTCCTGCACATTTCACCTGAAGAAGGTTTCCCTCTTGCACCGCTCAAGTGAGACAGAAGCTGAACTGTGGCCTTTGTAGGACATGGGGTTTATGGCTAATATCCAAACAGTGCCTCAAGAGTTCTGCCCAGCACGCAGACCTTCCTGGCTAGCACTGTACACACGTACAACAAAAAGATGTCCCTACCCTATAGCGAGGTCTGTACGTCAGCTGCAGACCAACAGGCTGACACACTAAGAAAAGCTTGATGGTCCATTTAATAGGGGAGAAGAGGCTTTGCCTTCGAGGCAGAGTTCTTTCCCATGAAACCAGGTTGTGTCTTGAGAGAGCCCAGGTCTGAATCCTTTCCCTGTCTACTAAAAATAGGAATGGTATCACTTCTAGTCTGCAAACCCCAAGGATTTTCTGTACACTTAAACTACATTTCTTTGCTGCCTGTGGCACATTACTGCATGATTTCTTCTCATGCCAAGGACTGGACCTGCTGGTAACAGTGAGGAGAAACACTCAATCTCTGATCAGTGCAATAGGTTGGAAAATAATTGAAGATAAATTGCTTCAGCATCCCACACGATGCAACCCAGATCCTAAGTCTGTGTAACCCATTCTTGCCGTCCCCTCAGTATGTGAGTGAAAAAAAACCTCTCTGAAACAAGCACTGGACTCTTCTTAGGGGAGGAACTGGTTGTGTTTATATCAGGAGATCTGTTCTGACTGAGCCTAGGAGAGGACCTGGCCATAGGTATGTTAGAAACAAAATACTTTTCCCTCTGTATGGTATCAAGGTGGAAATCCTCTCCCGGCAGCCGCAGAAGCTACTGGTGAGCTGAAACAACACATCCAGTATTAAAGATATATGTACATATGTCCACCTTAAAAGCTCCCCAGCAAACTGCTTGCAGGGTATTTTCTAAGTTGCCTTTCATACCTAAAAGTTAGTGGCTACCAAGTCAAAAGAAGAAACTCCCCACCCTCAGCACACGGAGCCCAGAGGAAGTGAGAAGCCCAGCAAAGGTACAAGAATTTACTTGCCCCACAGAAGCCACAAAAATGAAGCGTTCAAGACTATGGGGCTCTCCACTTATGCATGTAAAGGCATATGGCAGAAGTAAGCGTGCTATCTTTGTATCTGTGGTCCCAGCACCACCCAGAATGGCTTTCCATTACCAGCAAAGCCAGAAATAGTCACCTCCTCTGCCCCAAAATGGATAGAAGTGCTGTAAGGTGTTACACTGCTGTCTATTCCAGTTCCTCGAGAGATGCCAAAGCTATTCCTTGCCGCTTTAATGAGCCTGAGAAACCAGACTTGGCACAAGTGCCAGGGGGAGGAAAAACAGCCCTAATTTTTCAAACTATATTCGGGCCTCAGTAGGTCTTTTTCCACTCTGTGTTCCTCCCATTCTGCAACAACGGCTGGTTCATTTACCCCGGGGATCCCTGTCCTCCAGATACTGATGAGTGATGTGGCAGAGGAGCCTTTTCCCACGCAGAGCTGAGGACCAGCGCTGTTGTGCCATAACAGAGACCCTTTCTCCATGCTCTGCTGCAAGCATCTCCACTCCTCGAGGGGCCTTTCTTGACTGGGAGGGCGTTGCCTCCAGGGACACAGCAGCATCACTGATAGAGCAGTGAGGGCAAGGCGTCATCCAGAAGACAGTAAATGTTGCTGTCCGCCTTCAGTCTCTGTTTGCCAAGCAGAGGAACCACAAGCCTTTGGGAAAAGCTTCCAAACAATGACCTATGCTTAGAAGATGACTAAGCTGAAATAGCTTCAGCGGTTTCTGTTTTCCAGCAACATCAAGGAGATGCCACTGAAGTCAGTCTGGTGCTTCTCCTCCAGATACAGCAAGATAGTATGCCTTTGCCTCATCATCATTCGCAGCAAATCCTAGCATCTATAAATAGATAGTACAGCGTCCATGGCCTTTTAATAAGGACTTAGAGAGAAAGAAAGTCCCAGAACTTGTGCAATAGCTCCTGGGGGTAAAAGGAGGAGGGGTAACCAAACAAATCCATAGTATTCTCCAGGCCAGTGTCCTTAAAAGACTGTCATATGGGCAAAGCAGGAAAGGGCTACGATGGGAGGAGGGCTTGGAAGCTGCAACTTCTGCCTTCTTAAAGGCAGAATACTCAGGCTCAGTATCCACTTTGTACAGCAACAGAGGTGGGTCCTAGCTAAGTCATTCAGATTCTTCTCATATTGAGGTGCCCAGGTTTTCGGGTCAGTGAGGATGTATCTGTGCTAGCTGCACCCGCACTCCAAGCTCACCATTTAATACAGTGATAAATGTCTGTTCGTGCTTCCTGCTCAGCACTTAGATGCCCTGGGCTTGGCACATACTAATGCACTCGGGCAGCTTTTGGATCAGAGTTGGCCTTATCCTGCCAGCTGGAAACGTGGTCCGACTGTACTTCTGCCTGCAACGTATCCCATGCACATATTCTGAGGAGGAGGCTTAGACGCGATTTCCCACCCCAGCACCTGGTAGTATTTCCCTCAGCTTATCTACAAAGGTCTCCTGCCTACATTTAACTCCTCTTCAAGATCCACCACCCCTGTTGAACCTCGGAGTTGTGCTGTGCATAACCCAGAGGTATTTGCTGCCCTGACCTCTGATGCTCTATCTACATTTGGGCGGTGAGAGGAACAGTTCCTCGGAGCAAGCCCAGCCTTTGCGGGGAACTCAGCAAGAATAAAATAAATACAGTTATGAGAACCTGTAACGCTAGAAGGTCAGGTCTGAAAGACTCAGAGCAGGAGGCTGCTGCTTCACGCTATTGACGGGGATCAACAGTGCTGTTCCCGGCATGGCCGGTTCCCACCTCCTGCTCCCATTGCCTACCCGTGCTTCTCTGCGTGGCATCCTCACCTGGCCGAATAAGCCAGTACCGCAGTCTCCCTTGCACCCTAATTCCACCAGATAAGGGACCAACCTCAGGACCAGCGGCATGGTATTTTTTTCTTCTTTAAACTGATGCAAATCTTACGATCTCGCAGAAGATCAGTTCTTTACAAAAATGTAGATGACCTATTTTTGTTCCATTGGTAGAGGCACTTGGTGTTATTTTAACAGTTGTGAAACCCCTCTGAGATTTTATCCTAACTAGGTGCTAGTCAGGAAGCAACTTGTGACATATTTAAGGCATTGAAAAGTACAAGCAACAGCAACTATTTCTGTCGAAGTAAATGACCATATACATTATCTGACAGCAATTTTTTTTTTAATGACTAAGCAAACGTAACCCATACAGTGTAACCTAATCAGCAGAAGGTCACTGCAGCTTCTGTGATTGCCTGTCAGGGCGTACTCCTGAGAGTCTTGGTCGAAGTCCTTGAACCTCTGGGCACGAGAGCTTTGTTCAGAGGGACCGTCATTAGACAAGCCCCTTGAGGGAGAATGGGATCTATTATATCCCTTTGGCTACACTTAACAGGAAGCACTGCTGAGAATAAATTCCCACTGTAGATGGTAAATGGAATAGACAGCACTGAAAAATGTAGAAACAACCATCCAGACTGAATATGCCATGTCCCTACCAGGGGATACAAGCTATTTTGTGCACAGGAACCCTGAAAACTGCCCAGCATGAGAGGCGAGGCTGTGCTCCAGCAATAGCTTATGCCACAAAGGTGAGTGAAAACGCTCTGTAGTCATTAGCTTCCACACTTTGGTCCACAAGACCATGGTAAGTCATGTGCAGCTGGTCCCCAGATGATGTTAGAGAGTATCCCGGGGCTGTGAGGAAGGTCTTGGCATTTTCCATGAGAATATTTGAGGGCTGACAGAGCCTCGCAGACCAAAGTTTGGGAACTGTTGTTCTGTGAAACTGTTTCTAAGGAAACAGAAAGCCTGTTGAGATGGGATTTGTCTTTTCATGTGCGTACATCATCTAGCAAGGTGCTCTCTAGGCAGCACTAAAATACAAGTAGTAATGTAATAACACGACAACAGTAATCATCATCAGTTCCTGAAGACTATGTCCTTACTGCAGCCTGAGCACATGAAGTCCAAAGCATTCCCAAAGCCAACATCTTTCTATTTTTGGCAGGTCCTACTCAATTCTGAATACTACATCTTCCCCATCCCTTCAAGCCTTTACTGATGGAGCTCTGGAAAGAAGACAGCAGGAAGACCAAGGACCCGGGGATGCGGGGCCACTCACTATCATCTGCCAGAACGTGCAGGTAGGGACCCACACACACACATAAATCACACGGTTTAGGTGGCATGTTTCCACCAACTGGTTTTGCCCGAAAACTATCCTCTGGTCTCTTTTCACTGCCTGCCCTGGAAATTTCAATTTGCAGTTCTCTACAAGCTTTTGAATGGCACAGAAGACATCGCTGTCCCCAAACCTGCTCTTAGCGTGGGGCATCAGGGCCCCATCCTCCGCTCACTTTGGCAATTTGATACGAGCGTAAATTTACCAACTTCAGAAGAGTTTCCTGTACCTGCATTTGCACGAGGGTAAAGCTAGAGCTGCCTGGTCCGACTCGCGTTCGTGAGTCGGATCTCAGAAAAACCCTTGCACTTTCGTGAAGGTCAAACATCCTGTAATTTTTCTCCCAGCCCCTGAGAATAACCAGCCAGCCCGGGCCTCAGAAACGCTGCCTGTTTGTCTGCAGACATGGGGAAAGGATGGATGTCGTTTTTGGGAAGTACTGGTTGTCACAGTGTTTTGATGCCAAAGGTGAGTCGGCTCCCGCAGGCGTCTCGGGCTCTAGGTTTAGGTGAAGGAAGGAGAGCGGCAAGTGCCTGGGGCAAAGCTTAGGTGGAAGCTGGGGTTTCCTAACACAAGACGGTGCTTTGAGCAGTGAGGAGTGGCAGAGCACCTGGGTGCAGAGCGCGGTGATGGCAGAGCTGCAGTCAGAAGCAGAAGCAGAAGCCAGGGAGCAAATACTACATTTGCTAATACTATTGCAGGAGAGATTACGTTAAAGCAACGTCACCAAAGAGCATTTTCATTTGGAACTGGTGTCACGATGTTAGTAGTCAGTGTCGAGTGCAAACGTCTACTACCATCAAGAAAATCTTTTGCACGGCTGGCGCTCAGTCCTAAATAAAAAGAACACCGCTACAGGTACAGTTCAGAATGCCTTTTGGGGCATAGGCTGAAGTCTGCAACCCAGCACTATGCTCGAGTTTCAGACTGTAGTTAACAGACTGTAACTTCAGGCTCTGTTGGCATTAGAGCTGATCGGAAATTTGTCCAAAAAGTCTTTTTTTCTATTAAAAAAATGACAATATCTTGTAGTCACAGTTGTTGGGAAAAGGCGTGATTTTACGAGTACTTCCTTTCTAAATTATGTTTGAAGAGCTCTGACACTTTAGCGTCCTGTAAAAGTGTAACATTGGAGATTTCTTTTTTTGTGGAGTATAAATCACTTTCCTTTGGGGCATTAAATCTGTCCTAAAGATAACTTTTAAAACATTAGCAACATCCTCCACCAATTTTGAACTGATACAGCTGCTTAACTTAATTTTGTTGGATTCCTGATAGTTTTACACGGGAGAAACTGCTCGACAACCGGGTCTAGGCAGCGCCTGCAAGGTGCGGACGTTGTGGTGAAAGAGGGTCGAAACAGGCATGATGCTCTCTGCCTCTCTCTGATCGAATACTTCCAGCAACCGCTTCTAACCTTTCCCTCACAGGACGGTATGTGCGCAGTAACCTGAACATGCCTCACAGCTTACCTCAAAGAAGCGGCGGTTTCA
The DNA here is from genome assembly GCF_964289735.1 of Phaethon aethereus. NCBI lineage: Eukaryota > Metazoa > Chordata > Aves > Phaethontiformes > Phaethontidae > Phaethon > Phaethon aethereus. The sequence continues at coordinate 3,888,265 of NC_138599.1, forward strand.
GGGATTATGAAAAAGACGCGCCCATCACCGTGCTGGGCTGTACGCAGGCAAGGCTTGTTGGTAAGTTGTCCTCTGCTTACAAGAGCTTGCCTGGGAAGCTTTGCTTCTTCCTCCCACACACCCGGCCAAAGAAAAAGCGCCTGGCAGAAAAAAAAGGAATCGGGTACCCTGAACTAACGGGATTTAGGCGTTTCAGGAACCTTTGCAAAGTCCCTTCACCTTCACTGGCAAGTCCCCTCTTTCAAAGGAGACCTTGTCTCCTTCAGCTGCTGCAGCTGAAGAAAAGACAGAGCACAAAATCTAGGACGTGGTACAAACTCGGAGCCATCAGCAGTGCGGTTGCAGAGTGTTTGCTGCTGCCCTGTAAACGTGCCGCACTGGAAGACACTGTTATTACCAATGTTGGTGAGAAATGCACCAGTGTGACGGTCACCTCGTACAAAATATGTTTTTTCCTTGATTTTGGCAATCCTAAATCTCAATCTGCAGTTTGCTACACCAATACACCGTTGTCAGCCGTCTGGCTTTATGTTTATGTGGCAAAACACAGTCCAAATTATTTCCAGTGTTCTCCCACGCCTCCGTCCTTGTCCCTGACTTCTGAGCCTCTTGGTTTGTGTATAGAGAGAAAATTATTTAGTCACCAAGGAGCACATATTGAGCGTTGTGATTAGGGGAGCTTCAGAGAGCAGTACTTAGCATTTTCTCAAATGCAGGTCCTTCAGAGTACTTTGTGTTGGTCACATTCAAACTAGGGCAGCTAAAATTGTACTTGCTTTTTAAACAAAAATACATCACTGTACAACAGCAGCATGCTCAGACTCCTGGCCACATGGCATCGGGGTTCGCAATATGTACGTAACAGAAGGCGAATCTGGGAGCAATCACAGCACGCTTTGCTGGTATATCATTAAACGGGTCCGAGCACGCAACTGCATACGTGACCCAGACGCCAGCGACCTGCCAGCGCGGCTGCGGCATGCCAGCCATCTGCAGGCAACCGCTCCCCGCTGCCGCGGCACAGGCACGACCTTGACGATTGCCGGAGCCGTAATTCCTCTGATGACTAAAGCAAACAAGCAGCTTCCCCGTGACGGAGGGCTGTTAGATGTGCCGCTCCTTCTAAATTACGCCACTTCTGTCAAGAGATTTATAGATCGGTTTGACACGGTTACAGCCGTCATTAAACATACCAAGTCGAGGTTAATAACCCCTTCTTGCTCCCACTTCTTTGTCCTGCCTCTTCAAGTATAATAAAAATATAACTCTTTCTTACAAGTCTGTGCAACGCTTAGCAGATTCATGTTCTCATTTGGTTCCCTTAGGCATTGTGGGAATATTAATAACTCTAATAGTAGAGTTGATTCTTATCTCATTTTCAGTGATCTTCCACCTGTGTAATGAAACAGTAATTTACACTAGTGAAGAATCAAGCCAATTGAATTAAGTTGGGTTTGAGTTAGCTTGAATCATTCTGATTTACGGCTTATAAACAAAATAAAATTAAATGCAAGCTCTCTACAGTTTTCCTCAACACACTGTTTGCTTCTTGGCTAAATAGAAGTGAAGCAGAAACTGAGCAAAAGCTGCTGTGATTTCTTTGCACACTGCTTAAGTGCCTAGACACACATGGAGCAACACACACAGGAAAATGTATCCTGGTTCCACAGCTGTGCACATGACAGTGCCCAACACACTGCTGAAAAAAAATCCGATGGGTTTTCCCAAAACACAAGCAGTGCAGCTGGGAAGCTGCTTTAGCTCCTCGCTGGGTGGCAGATACCCTGCACGCTGCTGTTGCTGTTCGAATGCCATTTGTCTGGGTTTATTCACGGGTGTTGAAACTTGCTTGCAGGTGAAGCCTTGCTAGAAACGAACACCGTTGTAGACTACATCTACAGCTCCCCATCCCTGCGGTGTGTACAGACAGCACACAATATCCTGAAAGGTAAGAACCCAACAGGCATTCCCCTCATTTTCTGGGACAAACACTGCCAACCAGATGAAAGGGAGCCCGGCATGGGAGACCCAAGTAAATGGTAATTTGGGATGAGGATTATTTCCGTGGGAGTTTACTTCCCATTAGCGCAACACTGTCTGTAAGGAACCCTTTTCTTCTTGCATGGTGTGACAAGTGCTTGGGCAAGCAGAGTGCTGTCCCTAACACCCGCTGCCGGTCAGGGTTGGGTTTGTTGCCTCCCCTGCAGAAACCAGATGTGTGTTCAGGGGGGGTGGACGCAGGTCCAGCTGAGCGTGCCCTGCGCCCTTGCCTGCTCACACGCCCGAGGCTGCTCATTGCTCTGTGTTCCCACAGCAATTGCCACCACCGAGGAACTTGCTGCCCTCATTCACTGCAGAAACTGGGAAGGGAACTAGTGATAGGGGCATGAGATTCCCCGGCATGGGAAACAGTCAAAAACCAGCTCCAAAATACAGTCGCACCTAGGTTTGGTATACTGCACATAGCTGCCAGCCAGAGTTTTACGCTCCTTGGCGTATCATAGGCCAAGTACATATACCAAATACTCCTTCTTTCATTCCTCCTGTTAGTCAACCGACTACTTAGAGAGAACAAAAGAAAAAATTTACAATCAAACTTATGTATTAAGTCTGCAAAGTCGTGCTGCCTTCCTCCCCAGCTACTTCCACTGATACCTGGTCTCCTTTCTCCCTTTTCCAGGTATGCAACAAGAGAACAACCTGAAAATTCGAATAGAGCCAGGCTTGTTTGAATGGACCAAGTGGGTCTCTGGGAACACACTACCTGCCTGGATTCCCCCCATGGATTTAGCTGCAGCTACTCTAAGCGTTGATACAACCTACAGGTAGCAGAAAGGGGGGTGAGAGGGTCTTGGATTGCTTTTTGGCTTTGTTTTTGAAGAGTAAGACACTGCTGTTAATTTTTTTAAAATTAGGCAGTGACTGGAAGAGCTGCTGATGCTCCCAGAATAAACTTGGAGCAGGCTTGCGGCTGCTGTGTTGAACATGACCTGAGAATGGCTTATTATAAACCAAATTTCCCAGGTCACTGGCAAGGTCCAGCTATATTGCTGATCATTGAGGTCCTCTTTCCATTACTCCTTCCATCCTGTGCATCTTTCAGGTGTCCAGGAAACCCTCAAAGTATTTTTGCTTGTTTTAACCCTTTTCCTAAAACTTAGGAGTTTGGGCTCAGCTAACAGAACTGGTTTCGGTGACTCAGTTCCCTGACCAGCATTGTTCATCAACTGAACCCACTCATGGGCTCATTCACACCTGCCCTTCCCTTCCCTGGAGGAAAAAGCTTGTCTGTCTCTCTATTATGATTAGCAGGGTGATGGATCTTAACTGTAAATTTTACAACACCCTGGGGAACATGTTTACGTCTGTCAGGAATTCAGGGTCTCCTGTGACATCAAAATTTGGAGGTTTGCTATCAAAGAGCTAAACCTTAAGCATTTATCACTTCTCAGCAGTTACATCTGAAACGTTTCTAGTGTATAAAATTGCAGGTTTATGGCTCAGGTTTTCACGGTATTCAACCAAAAAACGGTTGGTGAAAGCAAACAAAGTAAACGTCTGGTTACAAAACATTTGAATGGCAAATGGATAAGCACCGCTGACCTTTCCTCCCACTTTGCAGAAAAGGGAAACACCAAGAGAATGCGCTTGGCTTCCAGGGGCTCTGACAGCCGCTCCAGAAGCGCCGAGCTGACCTTCCCAGAGCTCGGCACTTTTGCCGGCCACGCGGCTGCACAGATCCGTCCTGGTGCCTGGTTAGGCTCCGTATCCCGAACTCATGCCCTTGCTGCCAGCCTCTGCTGCTTTCCTTTTACCCAGCCTCACGGCCGTACCTCCGCGTTCCCGATATCATTGCCAACAAACCCCACAGGGCTGCTGGGAGCAGCCTGAGTCTGGAGGGAACCTGAAGACCCTTCTGGCTCCCCGGTGAAGTATCACAGCCGTGGTGCCCTCCAGCCTAACACACAAATGCTTTTCACTGTAAGCTGCGGAGAGAAAGGCTAAATAAAACCCAGCAGAAATAGTCATGCGACAGAGAATAAACAAGATGATCTGTTCAGGCTTCCTACTCTCAAATTCATGATTCATTTATACAAGGGCTCAAAGGGCTCCCGCAAAGGAGGAAACTCCAGAAAGGTCACACGGTTCCAGTCCACCACACCTCACTGCTGAAATAGCTGTATCGCTATGCCTTCTTGCAGAGGCTAGCCCTTTCGGTCTTAGTGTGAGCCTGATCGCCAGCTGAACAATCTCAGATAAAAACAGAACATTTATAATACACACATGGTATACATACCCAAGAGTTCCACCTACATGGGCTTGGTGACAAACATTTTGTGGCTGGGCTTTCTTGGTTTATGGTATCATCAGAAACACTGGTGTTCCCCGGCGTCCCAGTGCACCCATGTGTTTAAGAACCTCCACATGGAATAAGGAGCTGAAACATTAAAAAGAAAAACAAGAAAGAAAATATAAAAAAAAAAAACAAACTGTTTTTTTTTCATACCTCATTATACCATAAACGACTTGTGTTGTGTCCTTTTGGTCTGCAGCTAAAATGCTAACGCTCTGAGGGTATCTAAATAGAAGTCCTTACACTGTATTTATCCCTGAAAGGGTATCACATGGCTAACACTTGGCGGAGCAGCTGGACCACAGGAGGGCCTCTGCTTCAGAAAACACATGCCTTCTGGGAAGACCATAACAAATACAAGAGCCTGTTCTTGTGTGGTCACCTGGTTAGCTGGGGGACTGGGAGACAGCCCTCCTGGTGCTCTCTGTCTCCTGTCACAACGGTAGCTCCTGCAGATATTTCAGATCACTGAATGAAGGGAAAAGTAAGGTCTTTTCCTTGCACCACAGCACAAAAATACAGCCTTCTGCCTCCTATCCCTGGCTTCTCTGTGCACATCAGCCTGCTCCAGCTGATAGACTGGCCAGAGTCCCACCAGGCAATTCACTGAAACGCCCTGGCCCAGGAGGAGGCCAGCGAATTCCAGGCGTTTCCCAGCCGTGCGGCTTTGCAGGCGGCCAAAGCAGCAGTTTGCCTCTGCCCTTCGCTGTCGCAGCACAAGCAGTGAAGAGAGCCGGCACCTGCCTCCTCCACGCTCCACCTTCCTCCCTGTACCTGCCCAGCCTCCCCAGACAGGCACCGATGCTGTCGGCCCATCCTCTAAGCTGGAAGCCGTGGCAGCACGGGGCAGACCTCAGTCCGGCAAGGCCGGCGTGGGCTTCTCGTGCTGTTGTGAGCCCACAGCTCCCAGGCAGCAGAGCCTGGCCGCAGGCGGCTGCGTCGACGCCGTCCCTGTGCCGCTGTCCCTCCCTGCTCACCCGCTCCTGCTGGGTACAGATTTTATTCTCCCACCATTCACGAACTTTATGTGGGTGGGTGAGCCCCGAAATCTGCTAATCAAAGGACACATGCCTAAATAAATGCAAAGTGGCATCGTTGTTGCTGCATGCCATTGCAAAAGTAACAGCAGTATAATCAGCGTGTCGCATAATCAGCGTGTCGTATAATCATGCTGCTTCCACTAACTGGTCCACATCAGAGGAAGCAGTTATCATTTTTCCCAGCTAACTGAAATATCTTAATGCAGGAATGGTAAACAACTCTGTCTTGAACTTTAAAAATCATCACAGCAGTCCTGACACAAGACGCAGCTCTGGGGATTTGGGGAATTAGAAGAAACAGATCCTTTCAGGTGACTTATAACTGGCACTGGAAACTTTATCGCTTCTCCCAATTTACCTGACTTGTTTTTCTGCTCACAGACCTCATATTCCTGTCAGCAAGTTAGTGGTTTCCGAATCTTATGATACATACATAAGCAGAAGCTACCAAGTAACAAAAGAAATCATCAGTGAATGTAAAGGCAAAGGTAAGTACTATAGAGGGGGCGAAAAACAGGACAGGCTGGGGGGTGAATGCCGATACTCCCACCAGTCTGGAGATGAATCCCCATACCTGAATCTCTCGTCCCCTCTCCCAGAGACATCGGAAACTCCTGTATGTGTCAGAACTATGAGTTCAGGTATGCTCAGCTTACAAGAGAGGTCCATAGACTTAAGTAGGAGAAGTATTTTAGGGATCCCTACCCAGTGCAAGCTACCCGTTTCTCAAGGGAATAAATAAGCCATTTGCACTCTGCTGTCTGTTACCAGGATGGGATGAGGCATCTTCCATCCCCTGCCCGAGCTACTCTTCAGAAGTATATTACCCATAGAGACTGTAGAACATTTCTCCAAACACAGTCTTGGAATAAAAAAAATCTGCAGCTTTTATCTTTCATTCACCATATAGGAATAGGATGTTTCTAAGTTCTGCTGATGTCACTAATTTCACTGCTCTGTCTCGGCATTCTAAGCTTTTATTTTAATAGTTTGCACACAAACAAAATAGCACAATGTAGCATTGGTTGTAAAAGATCTTGGAAATGGAAATTTAAAGCTATCGCTGCGGAAAACCAGCAACTAAAATTAAAGTGCTTGTCGTAATCAGAATTAACTTTGGGGTAGAAGGAAAGCATTTGCTTCACAAGACAGCTGAAATCTCACTGGAATTTTTTTGTTTTCTTCCGAAAGCCATTTTAAAACTTAAGTAGCACTGAGTCAACCATTATCCTGAAAACTGAGAAATGCTCTAAATATAAGTTAATAAACGATGCTTTTTACCCCTAATACACATAGTTTAATGTTGTTATATGATACACTGAATGCGTTTTGAACATTTTAATTGGTCTGCTTGACCTTGGGCGCCAGTCCCTAAAGCTGGCTTCACCTCCCTCCTCAGCCTGCGTTTCTCACTTTATTTCAGGAAATAACATCCTGATCGTGGCCCACGCGTCCTCCCTGGAGGCTTGTACCTGCCAGCTCCAAGGGCTCTCGCCGCAGAACTCCAAGGACTTTGTACAGATGGTCCGAAAGGTAATTACCAGCAAGCAGTAAAGCTCGCTGGCTTTACAAAGAGAAAAGAAATTTGCAATCTGCTTAACCAGGCAGAGGACACTTTGTTCCTCCCGCCTGATACCCGTTATTGCTTTTCATCCATTTCACAAGTCACGAGAGTAAAGCAGATGGGATTAAGAGGCTTATCTTAACGTGTCACTTCTGTAACAGATAGCACGGGATCAGATGCCCACCTGCAAATGGGCTTGCAGGGGCTCTGCTTTATGCTTGTAGATACCAGGGGCCCTCCGGTGCTGACAACACCCTAACCACAGTTAACGGGGCACTTCTGCCCTACGCCCCTTCCCCTTCTCATTTCACTCGGAAGAGCTGTTAACCGTCAGAGAAGAGGACTGAAAATGAGAATGGGGTCTTCTGCCTTCATTCCTTTACTCCAGCCCTGGCTAAGGAGAGGGCATTGTCCAGTGCCAGCCTTGCAGACACTCTCTGGGATATTCATAGCTGGCACCTGAGCCAGAGCAGCATCCGCGTTTCTCCTCCATGGCTGTGCTGGGCTCCAGGGTTTGGGACCATGTCAACCAACAGGATATCTTTGGTTCGAACTGGCCCATATTTAAACCACCTTACAAAGGTATAGTCTGTCTTCCTCAGTGTTTTACACGTACAATGGTGCACAAAGTCTGGCTGTCACACCTGAGTCCTACAATCGTCTTTGGAAAATGGACTTTGGGGAGAGTGAGAAAGAGATAAGACAGTGAAATGCTTCAGTAGCACAGCAGGATTTCAGCCCTTAGGGCAGCTCCCTCCTTGCACAGCTGGATCCCCGCTCATTGCCTTTATTTCCGTCTCTCTTCACGCAGATTCCGTACCTGGGGTTTTGTTCGTGCGAAGAACTGGGAGATACAGGTGTTTGGCAGCTTACGGACCCCCCCATCCTCCCTCTCACACACGGACCAACTGGAGGCTTTAACTGGAGAGAAACCTTACTACAAGAATAGGCAAAGCTACACGAGCAAGGAAAACCCATGGCCTTTCTAAGCGTTGGAGAATGTCTCTTCTTTCTTGTGTTTATTGACAGTGAGAAAATAGTCATAATATGTTCAGTGGATCACACAAACAGCTGTTCTAGCATATCTCTCACGCAGCCACAGCCATGCAAAAAATTTCATGTACAACTAGGCAAATACAAAAGGGAGTGATTTGAGGGAAAAAATATTAAAGATGCAGATTGAAGCTCTTGCACAGCAGGGAGTCTCCGTTTAGGCAGTAGCTCAGGTAGATTTTCCCCCCTTGAATGGAGCTCTGATAACACCAGTAACTTTCACTGCCTTCTGCACCGCGTTAGAAACAACTAGCACTGTGTCAAAGTTGAGCATTCAGGATGCTGGGGGGAGTTTCACTAGTATTTTTGCAAAGCATTAGCAGGCTTGTTCAGGACCACGTGTTGACAACCCCTCACTCGCAACCCCTAAATTCTCAGCACCTTCTATAAAGCGTACCACCACCAGCTGGAAATGAGAGTCCAGCATTGCCTTCGCAGGCAGCAGCAGATTATTCCTCTCCTCTACTTCAGCACCGCCTTCGGGGTTGTGTTGGGCACACCGTGGATGCAAAGGTTGATGGACGCTGATCCGCGTCAGAAGAAAATTCTGAATTTTGCCTCCGTTACAAATGAAGTCTGCACATCAAAAGACAGCACCGTTGTGAACAAAGACTGGGAGCAGTTTCCTTTAAGTGGAGATGAAATGAGACTTTTCGAACCAAACCTAAAGGATTTAGAAAGGTGGGGGGGGGGGGAGTGTCCTTTATTGAGGTTATTGAAATCCACCCTTGTGCACAGACCCGGCCTAAAGTGTTTGTGTCTTTTAAATTCTCTTCAGAAAATCTTGAAAAAGGATTTTCCTTTTTATACTGAGATTTTGTGCCGGTCATTTACACAGTGGTGGCTTTCTGTCCCTTGTGAGCTTTTCCGTCAGCCCTGGTGAGGTTCTGCAGTAAGCAGCTCTCTTCGGGAGGTAACGATGAAATCAAAGAGATGCTGAAATGCAGCGTCCGCTGCATGCTTTGCTTCCTTAATTCCTAAGTGCTATCTGTCATAAAGACAAAGCAGAGCTGAAAAAACAGTACATGTAAATTTAGGAGCAACATGCTTAGGCCTATTAAAATGCTATTTTCCGATGGGGGAAGGGTTATGTTTTGGGGAGAAGGGGAAGAGAAGGGTTTCCATCTGTAGCTAAAATCTTTGAAATCACAAGTGTCCTCTTAGTTCAACAGCCTGCAAGATGCCAATACCAGCTGCTTCACAGGAGAATGCAAAATAGTAGTTTATAGTATAAACTGGCTTCAGAGCAGGTTTCTTTTAGATTACTATTATCTTAAGTCATCTGCCTTGGGTCAAAAAATTCCTGCAGACATTTGTACGAGTCTTATCAGTGTAGGCTCGCTTTCAGAAGGTACTTAAAAATGTGCTTAAATGGGATGAAAGAGATTTAGGCATACTCCTTCCTTTGTTTGGACCGTAAGTCTAGGTATTCTCATAAATACCATCAAAGGCAAGTTCAGAAGAACCAGGAAAGAAATTCTGGCATCCCAGGTACCGCTCTTCAGTCCTGCAGAAAGCGTTACGGCACAGAAGCTTATGCTGGCCAACTTTGAGAAAGGCTTATTATTCATAGCAAGATCAAAGTTTGATCTCGTTTTGGGTTTTCTTAACCTATCAAGCCTTCGGCAGGACTGGTCTCGCCCTTCAGCAGGGTCTGACTGAGCTGCGCTTTCAGCAGTCAGAGCAGCCGGGGAGGGACAGACTGCAGTCGCTCTTCTAAAGAGCCCAAACCCTCTGCAACTGCGATGCAACACAGCTCCAGGGGTTATAGCTCAGCTTTGTCTCTGGGCTTTACTGGGCTTGCCAAGGAGAGTACGCCAGATTCTGTACAGATTTTGAGCCAGCAGAGAGTTCATCCTGTGCAATATGTCACGATAGTCCATTATTTATACATTTATGACTATTTAATACACAGTAGGCCGTTCGTAAGTGCATTATTATACCAGGGATGTATACTGAAAAGTCAGGGAGATAGATAACTTATGAGATGACAGAAGAAACTGCTCCTGTGCAGTTATACCACTGTCACTTTAGTTTTTAACTGTAATTTAAACTATTTTTGGCTGTGTACAGACATTCTGAAGAGCATTTCTGGCTTGTTTTCCTCCATGCTTACTCACTGCAAATTTGCAAAGAGTTTAAAACTAAATGGATGACAATCACACCAAAATGAATTTGGTTACTGATGCATGTGTAATTCTTTGGACTGCTTTTTGTTTTACACTGTGGGCCAGCAAGATGTAATTTCAGGCAACAAATATTGCCTATACAAAACAGTGGAGACTGCTTAGGTCCTACTGCGGTTAAACGACATTACAAGGAGTTTATTTAGACAGAAGCATGAAACTGAGAGGGAACAAAACCTGAATGCACGATTTGAATATTGTACTAGCTGATCTTTGCATATAGTAATATAGAAAAGAGTGTTCTGTTTGAGATGGTAGATGTTAAAATACTCTCTTCTTAGAAAAAAGAGTATATTTTTTGATGTTTGGGAAAGTATTTTGACAATTGTAGTCTTATCTCAAAATAGATTTTTCAGATGTCAAGAATCTCAGAAAGAAAAATCTTATTTTCCTGTAGCATTTTGATTTCTCGTAGGGGTTTTGCGTTAAATAATCTCATGATGATAAGGCTTATTGGAGGGAAAAAAGAAGAAAAAAAAAATGTTCCTTTTAAATTTTTGAGATGTTAAGAATACAAAACAATTGCTGCTTCACTTTCACTCCATTGCTGCTCATTAATGTGTATTTAACGTCACTTCAGTGTTTTGTCCCAGAAGAACATTAGACTTGATCTGTCTGAAGTGCGTGCAAGTCTTTTCCTTGCCGTCACTGTGAGCTGCATCAGATCGCAACAGTTTAATTAGGGTATAGGAGGCAAATAGCAGTTCCTAGATTTTCCCCTCTCTTCCCAATTAAGGAACAAAGCTGGAAATCCGGCAAGAATGAGTTGGTCAACCAGTATTTTCATAAACTGCAGCTTAAGGGTTGAGCTAGAAAAATACAAGAATCAAAGTGCAGCGGCTGGCGGGATGACACTTGGCACCAGAAGGTCAAAACCAGGGCACTTGAAAAAGTTCAGGTTTGGTCAAAAATTTGTCCTTATCACTGGACTTTATATCTCCCTCTGCTCAAGTGGATGGGAGGGGGCTGCAGGATGCCCCAAGGCTTGAGCTCTGCCTGGGGATACCTTTCTAGTTTAATGCAGGTCTAAAAGTTCCACGCATTTCCCTGACGTTTAGTGCAGTGGCAGCTACAGCCAAACACTTAAATCCTCTTGAGCGCGGAGCCGTCAGTGTAAAATGAGACTGTATAGTCAAATCAACAGAGCTTTGCTTGTTTATACAAACTGAGGGTCCAGGCCATAACTCCAGAAAAAAAAAAAAAAAGTATTTCCCTTTTCACGCAGTCTGAACGGTTTCAGAAAGAAGTCCTGGTGGTAGGAGCCTCCTTCTCCTCTGGTCTTAGCTTCTAGCATCAACGTTCTTATGAAAGTGATAGTTTACATCACCAAATAAGTGGTTGTTCACAAAGAATTCCGCAGGAATTATCTTTAGTGAAGGCAACACGAGTACCTCTGCAAAGCAAAGGGCGTGGAAGGGAGGCTAGAGTGCTGTTTCCCAGCCTATTATTTTGTATCCGCGGCCCTGAGCCCCCCAGGGAGCACTCTCTCGGGGACGTGGGTACTGTCAGCTTTGACTGCGCCCTAACTGCGGCCGTTGGGAAAAAGGTGAGGGGACGGGGCTGTGTACAGCACCGGGACGGGCTCAGCCTCCCCGCTTCGCTCCCGCATACGGCACAGAAGGAGCTGATGCTTCTGCCCCTGGGTCGCGGGGGTCCTCACAAAGGCCCGACCCAGAGCCCAGGGAAATGAGCAGGAGGAATTCACGTTACTTCCTCAGGCTTGGGACGAGGCTGCCCAAAGCCTGGCCCGACCCCAGGCTGCTCCCCCCGACCGCCACGGACTTAGCGAGGAATTCGGAGCACTCGTGTCTGTGCGGGGCTGAGCCCTCCCGGTCCCGATTTAAGAAATGCTTGCGGACTTAGGGTGAGATTTAGTGTCTGATTATATTTGTGTTCATTTCAAAGAGAGGGACGCTAGACCACCGCGTTGGGCTGTCGTCCACTAACTCTCATCTAAACCCAGAGCTGCAAACCAGTTTGTGATGCTTCACAACTTAAAATGGATTGAAAGTCCGTATGAAAACTGCTGTTTAGAAAGGGAGGTTTAATAGGTTTGGTTTGTTTTTTAAAAAGAGGCTAAGCATAGAGGAAATTATTTGAACTTTATGAAACGGTGGGGGTAGCAGACATGCTTAAAACAGTGACTGAATGAACAAAACGAAAACATTAAGCAGTAAGTGTGATTGGTTCCATACGCTCTGAATCACTACTTACTTCTCACCATTTCCGCAAATACTTGTTCCCTGGGGAATATTCATGAACCATCCATGCTGCATCACAGAAAATACACAGCCAGTTCCTTTCTATTACTTCCCATTAAAATGTATTTTCTGAAGTTTCGCTCTGTGGACATCTCTTAAAACTTGATGTTATCAATGAAAACTTTTTTTAAATTTTATTTTAAACCTGTTGTATCGTTCTGTTTATTATGTTTTTTTAGTGTGAGCAGATTGTATTTATTTGAGAAAAAATGTTTGCTGTTTAAAAAACCCAATAATTGTATTGCCAAAAATAGCTGTAATTACCTGTGACATCTGTATTTTTTTATTTGGGGGGGGTTGGTTGGTTGTTTTTAATCTCAGTTTCAAGTGCTAACAACTGTTAAAACAACCACTGCGTTTTAATTTGCTTATGACATTAATTGGATTTCTCGGAAGTGGGACAAAAATGTCTTGTAGATGATTTAATAAAGATGCCACGCACCCACAGCTCGCCCTTCCCATTTAAATTTTCCTCTCAAGCGTGTTGGACTTTGCCGGCGTGAATACTCTGACACAGACCTCCAATGAAGTGCCCCCCCAGGGCCCATGCCTTGCTGGGGTGCACCTGAGCAATGTTCTCAGGGGCTCCAGCAAGACGTAGGTAGGAAAAATGCCTGTACCGGGCACATGCCTGGAGAACAGCCGTACTGGGACCTTGAAACAAAAAGGGAGTCAGGGCTGGTCTCAGTTTGGGGTGCAACGCCGCCCTCACCACCTCCCGTTTCAGGATGCCCACCCGGATGGGGTGTGAGCCTCAGAAGCATCAAGGAAAAAGGGGAATTTGAGCTACATTTTTCTTCCTTCTACTCAAGATGAAGTTCATTTATTTGACAGCAGATGGCACAAAACCATCTCAAGTCTGGTTTTCCGTCTCCCACAGAGGGACGGAGTTTTCCCGCTGGGTTGGAGGCAGGTAGCTTCAGCCTCCCTACTACTTGATGGCTTTTTTCCCCCGGAGTTACTTTACTGTCAGATTTAGACGCGTGGAACTGGAAGCACAACTTTTAAGCCAAAGCAATGCTTACCTTTACAACACATATCTTCTTTCTTGATCTGGATTTTTTAATCCAGCAACACTTTTAGCAGCCAGTGAGACTCCTTCCTTTCAAACCAGCTAGCTACACTAAACTTTATGGTCTACAGCTCTGTTTTCCAGTAAAACTGACTGTATTACGATTAACATAAAAGCCATGGCTTTTATCAATCAAATATACACTAATAGAATGATGCACTTCCATGCACCTGGAAGTTTCATGGAAACAGGTCCTAATAAATTAGAAGTGAAATGCATAATGTATTTATAATGAACCATTTTGTCCAGTTCACTCAAACCCATGTCCTGCAAATGCACATGGTTTTTAAACCATATTTCTTATCTTATTAAAGTCAGCTCCTTTTGGCAGTATTAGTCATTTGCACTAAATGCCGGGCGGTTGCAGAGAAGTGCCAGAGGAGGATCTGCCAAAGCCTTTTTGGAAATCGGCACACGTGGCTACATCATGAGAAGCGGCGCTGCCTACAAGCGGGCTTGGATAAATCTTGTGATGTTACTGGACATCACACACCAGGAGACACAAAAAGCTTTGTTATGCCCCAAATTGCTCCTGAAATAATCAGACCTGCAAGGGGACACGGGAAACCCAGATTCTGCCATTGGTCCTCTGGGACCTCCCGGCTGTAGTCATCCCTCCGCCCCGTGGTTCAGCGCCCAGCGAACCTTTCACAACAGCCTCACCACTGCTCTTCATTCCCCGGAGAGCCACGAACCACACGCAGCAAATTACCTTTCTCTCGTTATCTGTTTTGCCAGGATCCCGGCAAGCAGAGCAAATCAAGCCCCCCATACCCGCAGTGGTACAAGATGCAGAGTGACGCAAGACTGTTTTCCCAGGGATTTAAACCGCACAGCTGGGTTTTCAGGCAACCTTGCAGTTACTGCACTACAGAGCACAAATAAGCTCTGCCTTCCGGGGTGCCCCCCATCTCGGGGGATTTAATCCTCCAGAGTGCAGGGTTACCCCAGGCAGGGTTACCCCAGGGTCCACGTTTCTCTTAACCTTTACCTGCTTCCCCCTCTATATACATCTCCCCCGCACGGACGCTGAGCAGGACGGAGCTGGAGGGGGTGCGAGGTGAAGTGCCCCCAGTCCTGTCGCCCACCAGTTTCGTTTTAGGTGACCTGTGAGGTCACCGATTTCTCAGCAGTGGCCAACACATAGGAAACGTGGGACGGGGGGAGAAGAGAGCGGGACAGCAGAGAGAAGGGAAGGAGGCAGAGCCCCGGGCAGGGATAAAGTCACGGTAAACCTGCTCCCCCCCGTGCCGAAAGGGGACCGGCTGCACAGCAGCCCCGGCAGAGAGGGGAAGTCGGCACAGACCGCCCGTGCCCACACCGTGACATGGCTTTCACCAGGGTGTTACACGTCGCGGCTCTGTTCCTGATGCAAGGTAAGCGCTACGCGTTGTCGTACATCTCCCCTTTGCAAGCAGTCCAGCCCGGAGAGCTCCATTGCCAGAGCTTCAGCACACCAAGAGCGAGGCAGCTTTGCTGTTGTTTTCTTGTTGATAATGCCGTACTGTCACCCAACTTCCAGCTGACTCCCAAACCCAGCATCGATGAGACCAATTCACCTCCTAGCAGCAC
The DNA here is from genome assembly GCF_964289735.1 of Phaethon aethereus. NCBI lineage: Eukaryota > Metazoa > Chordata > Aves > Phaethontiformes > Phaethontidae > Phaethon > Phaethon aethereus. The sequence goes on from NC_138599.1 coordinate 3,903,367, forward strand.
GCTCGAGATGGCAAAGCATTGGCAAATCAAAAGGTTCTCCCTTAAATTTGGACAGTGGATCACTGCTTACTTTCCAGGGCTTGGGTATCTGTGTACGCCTTTGTTCATGTATTGTGTAAAAAGAGGCTAATATAGGAAGTCGGGGTAATTTAGAAAGTTCTTGCAAAGTACTTTGAAAATGAAAAGCTCTTCAAACGCTCAATCTCCTTACTCCTACTAGAGGATGTAGCTTATACCTACTTTGCTAATCTCTCTTTCATACACAGGAGAGTGTGAAAGATTCCTATTTGACCATGTCAAATAGGGAAAGATTTATGTAAGGAAAGCAGCAAGACAGCTATCTACAGCTCAGCATTCTTGCAGGCTTCGCTCCTGACCTTTGCAGGAGGAATGCACGCGCGAGCCTGCCCAAAGTAATGGTCCCTCTCCCTTCTTCACAAACGCTGCAGCAAAAACCCCGGCGGTGCTACTGCTAACACTTGGTAATACTCGCACACACAAAGGTATTAACGGCGGCCACATCAAATCTTGGTGCCTAAACAGCGACGAAACATTCTGTAACGGGTGTAGTATTCTTTGGATATTTTATTACCTTTGATTGCGTTTAATATAAGCCAGGCTTTAAGGAGCGGCCAGTCACAGCCTAGTTGAACTATCACTTGCAGCGCCCTTTAAAGTCGCTCCAAATCAGCGGCTGCCACTCCGTTTCAGCGTACAACCCCTCTTCCCCCAGTATTGCCGCAGACTCCTGCACGATGAAGTTGTACCTGCTGATAACTGCTAGCTGCTCTGCTCTCGGCCACCAGAATTAATTCAGACTCTCACTCGCAGGTCGGCAGTCACAGGTCAAAAATAACTCATTGCACAGGATGCCTCTATAGGCTACAGTTTTAAAGTTAACTCTGACGTGATGCATGGAGTGCATATCACCACCGCAAGTTCTCCATGCGCTTTCTGAAGGCTAAAACAACAACGAGAGGCATGAGCCATTCTGCTCAGGTGCATTCTGCAATTTCTAGCATGAAATTGTTGCCTTGTCTTGCCAAGAAGGTGGATATATCACTACACTCGATGCCAAACTAATTTTTCCAGGTAGCCAGGGCACCTGGGCTCTACATGGTACAACCACCACTGTCCTCTGGAGCTGGCATGGGAGCATCTCCCACACCCCAGTGACTGTAGTGTGGTGGGCTACGGTGGTTTGAAGACCACAGCCACGTCAAACTGCTCCCTGTACGAGGAAGGAAACGTGACCTGCAAGACACGGTCTGAATGAAGCCATGGTCTCTCATGGAAATTACGTATATGCCCTGTCCTGGGAGCTGCTCTTTCATGTTTTAGGAAAGCAAGCACCACCCCCACCTTTCCTTGCTCTGTCTTGCTGCTCTCACCTCAAAAGGTGCGACTTGAAAGACCCCACACTGCTGTCAGCGGCAGGAAACCATCGCTACGAAAAAACGCAGAAGGGCCCCGTGGAAAACCACAGACAAGGCCCTCTCTGCTGCCTTAACAACACACACCTCCTGCCACAGGTCTTCACAAGTGGAGCCCATCCAAGGAGGTTTTCCTTTTCTGCCGCTCCTCTGCGAGCGACCCCCACGTGGCACGAGCCCTGAGAAACCAGCTGGGACACTAACTCTAGGGAACGGAGGTGGAAACAAGAGGAAATACCAGCCAAAGGCACCGATGTGCCATACGAGATGGTAGATCAGTTATGGCCACTCCAAGCTCAACGGCACTTTGCCAGTGTACAGCAATTCAGTCGAACCCAGCCTGTGGGGTCTCAGCACTGTGCTGTAAGGATATTGAGCCCATCTGTATTGCACAGTTTCTCTTTAGCTAAAGCGGCATACATCATACGTACAAATTTGGAAGTAAAACTATTGAGACATTACAAGGAAATACCTTCTACGGGCTTGTAGGGTCCAGAGATTAGTTAGTGAAAAAAGAGAAAAGATCTATGGTGTCTTCGCTATTTGTGAAGTCCCAGGCTACATCGCTGACCATTTTTCCGTGCCATCGCTGGCCCAGGAAATGTCACGTGTGCTCAACTCAATGGAGAGGCATGGAACACATCCCCATGGGAAACTACTGTCTTACAGGGAGACAAGTCCTTCCTCTGATTTTAGTCATAAAAGATCAGGTCCACCAAGAATGCCCTGCGATAGCTTCATTTTTGGTATATTTTTAAATGTTTTTAAGAAAATGAAAAGCTTTCCTGAAGCCCAGAAAGATTCATTTCCCCAAACCGCAGCGCTCATCTATGCGGTAGGAACTTGCAGCAGACAGCTACCTGGGAAATAAAATCAAAACACACAAAACAGGAACAAAAAATAAAACCCTCTTACTGGCTATTTACTTAACTCTGACCCAGGCACTGCTCTTAGTAATTTCTCCAGGGCATGCTTTTTTCTAGAGAAGGCAATTCATTCCAGGTCATCAAATATTTTCACAAAGTGTATTATATATCTTAGAATGTCTGGAGAGTAAAACACATTTTACTGCCCGTCTGTAAAATGAACTGGGAGGAGAGAGAATGAAATTTTATTTTAGTAACCTGGGCCAGGCCAGGTTTTACGGATCCTGCCTGCAAAAGACCTTTCAAAGCCAGTTCAAAGCAGCTGCAGCATTACACTTTCTGAATAAAAAAGCCTCATTTTTCACAGGTGCTGATCATTCACTGCTCAGTCGCACACGCTTGCTGGTCAGGTTCAACAGCTCCAGAATGGAACGTGGAATAGAGAAAGTTAATGTTTGTGTTAACATCCAGGGAAAACTTGGCATTAAATGGGTCTGCTCTCAATTCTTCAGTGGCTTGTATGGAATAACATCCAATAACTAAACCTGGTTATGCTGGCGGGTGAAGATCACAAACGTTTGGTACAAGTCTTACCTTAGTGACTGCGATGACCTGTCTAATGACTATGATTTCTTTATATCAGTACAATCACACCAGCAAGTTTCCCAGTGTAGAAAAACCTTTACACCCTGGAAAAATTGGAAGTTGACGTATTACTCTGTGCGAAACGTTCTCACTCTACTTCATGTCACATCTTAATACTTGTTTTTTCCCCTCATCTCTGGCAGGGGATTTTCCAGGAGCTGGCAGTGAAACCGTAACTCTAAAGGAAGGAGAGGACCTAAATCTCCGCTGCACCTCCAGCGGTGACAACCATTCTGCCCGGCAGTGGTTAAACCCTCACGGGTTTTCCATTTTTCTAAACGCCCATCGGGGTAAGTGTGAAAACTGACAGCAGCACTTTCCACGTGGGGCTGGAGGGTCACTCAGAAGTGGGCTTTCCTGGCTCCCACCCATGGCCAGTCTGACTCACCTGCAGCCCAACCACTTGAGATGGTTTTACATTCAGCCCCTTTCTGGCAGGAAGCTGATGAAATGGAAACCTCCACAAGAGTGGTCTGGCACTAGAGCTTTTAGCAATGAGCTGTAGTTATCACCAGCACCAAGGTATTAACACAAAAACCCACTCTTGCCTTACAAAAGAGACAGGAGTGGACGTGCCTGAAAGCCCTGGGTACTCTTCTGCTCAGAGGGAATTTGATGTAGTGCATCGAGAGAAAATATTTAGAAAACAAGCAGTGATCTCTAATACGTGCCGACAAAGCCAAAGTTACAATTATTGTGTTCCCTTCCACTCCCTACACCTCATGTCTCTCTGTCCTTATCTGTCCTCTTGTTGGTCCAAATTCAACAGCTCTGCAAGAGGAGGACTGCCTTAGTCTTCCTCATTTGCGGAGTACCTAGTCAGCATCCCTGGTTGTCAAAGCCTTTAGGCTTTAATGATAATAATGACTGGGATTTATCCAAATGACGCTGGGTACCCAACTCCCATTGAAACTGCCCAGGAACTGAGGGTCCTCTTTGGTTGCTCTGGGGATCCCAGCCACGGGGTCTTGCCACCTGCATTTCTAAATAGAAAATGTCATGAGTAACCGTTGCTCCTATTTACTCAGTTACAAGAGCAAGTGGGACAAGTGTTCATTAGCAATTTTAAATGACTCACACATGTATGTACTAGGAACTCTTTCCTGTGGAATCCAGGATCCCAAGTCCAGTACTCTCAGTATAATGCCTATGAACCATTAGATTCAAATGGGATCCAAAAAAACTCGGTGCTGAGCCACTGGCAGCTAATCACTATGGGAAACAGGGCTATGGCAACCAGCCCCTTGCTGCTTTGACATCCAGGCTTCCAAAAACCACAGCAGGCTATGGCAGGGGTTCCACTCCCCTGTTGCAGTCTATTAGTCCGATCATGCACCCAGGAGCTGCAAGACCTATGAGGAAATCACCTCTCCTTCAATGATCTCTATTTCTGACACATATGTATGTTCTCAGTATTTTATACTGTAGAGGTAGGCAAGAGTAGCACAAATCCCTTCATTTATGCAAGTTCGCTATGGCCCTGGCTACAGCCACAGACGCTCTCTTTCTATGCAGAGAATTTTGGAGGAAGACACTTTATTCTCCCCATGTCCAGTTTTAAACATCTCCATCTTTTAAAGGCTCAAGCCCTTTTGATGCTTAAAGTTTTGCTGAGTTGACACAGCAATTTAATAAGGTTAGAGAAAGAACAGATCCATTGGTATCTGTAGGAGCAGGCTCTAACCCAAGCGAACAAAACAGTATCTGTCTTAAATCACCTGAGGATTCAACCCATAGTTTCAACATCCCATGATTATCCTTCAGTAAGACGCATGCTATGACACCCACAGGGACTAGAGTTTGCAAAGCATTTGGATCCTTGATAAGTCAGACACGCTGAATTTTTTTCCTTTTACAACACAGAAGAAAACAGTCCTCATTTAGAGAGAAACCAAGTTTTACATTGTGCACAGACATTTTCATTTTTTTATTCTGAATCACCACTGTGAATCTCTGTCACGTTGCTTCTCCAGCAAACCACTTCGTGAATCAGTTCCCTCCAGTCTGACTGTAGCTAAAATTATGACAAGCTAGCTACAAGTCTTACATCATGCTGATTTCAAAATCCTTTAATATTTAATCACTTCCATAAATTATAGTACTGCTGTGATTTTCTCCAAACTCTCTACTTTTACAAGACCTCAGCTAAAAAAAAAAAAAATAATAAAAAGATAGTTTTTGAGGTCTTTTTCTCCCTAATGACTGGTACCCATCCCCAGTTTCAGTTCAGTTCGGGGGCAGAAAGTTACACTTTCTGTGCTGCAGTTGTGGGAAAAGTCCATGTGACTCGCTGGCCTGATGCCGAGGACTCCCATGGGTCACGCAGGGGGAGGAATGAAGCACAGACTAGAAAGTCGAGAGAAAGGGGACTGTACAGCAGCGTACAGATATCCTGGAAGACAGTGTCATTAAAATCAAGGTAATTAGACAAGGATAGTAGAAGCAAAACAGCCAATTAATAAGCAGTTAATAGAGAGGTGCGTGCTGACCATAGTGTTCATTTATATTTCACAAAATACACCCAAAGAAGGGAGGTGATTTTTTTCTAGGCTAAATAAAGGCTTGGGGAACGGGGAAGGGAAAGGTCCTCAGTTCATGCATCTATGCTCCATATTCAAAGGTCACGCTACTTTCCTGACCACGTACCATATCCTCACCCCCCAGCGTTTTCTTATATCTATCCACGTAAAACACTCAACGCAAATTGTTAGAATACCTGGGAACACAGGAATAAGACCCCCTGAAAATACAAGCAAGAAAAAACATGTCATTTTCCCCACTGGCAGCATACACACCCCCTCCCTCAGTTTACTGCTGCCTCTGTACTAGCGCAGCACCGGCGAGGGATGTTTTGTGCTAGAACATCAAGCGTTGATGAATTTTAAAAAACGCAATAAGGAAAACTATCCTCATTCATTACTGCTTTGATTATCTGTCTTCCTCTTACGTACCAACACGCATCGCATGCTGGGTTTTGTTTTCCTTACAGCTTTAAGGGATCGGAGGTACAAACTTATCCATTATTCAAAGGATGAATTATCCATCCGACTGTCTAACGTAACAGTGCACGATGGAGGCCTATATAAATGCTTCTACTACAGCACCCCACTGAAAAGCGAGAACACGACTGTTGAGGTATTAGGTAAGTTCCTTCACCTGCTTTGCTCCAGAGGAGCAGAACAACAAAGCCAGCTCCTCAACTCCAGACCTGCATTTTTGCACACAATTGTGCTTAACACAACATAATCCTGGTCTTAGATCAGTCCCCTCAAATAACGCTATGTCTGCAGCCATTCATAAAACTGAGTAGAAAGACGTACTATAACTGATTCTAAGTCTTCTTGCTGCAGCTGCTCCTTCTAACCCAGTACTGGAAGTATCCCGAGACACGGGGAGAAGCATTACACTGTCTTGCTATACCCAAGGATGTAAACCACAGCCCCAGATCACCTGGCTGTTGGACAACGGGATAGAGCTCCCTGGTAAGTGTTAAAGGACCAGGGATTGATTACTAACGACTTCTTATCAGCCTTGGGGATGTTTAAAAATACTGGACGGTGAAACACCTTCTGCAACACGTGAGCTGGGACTACCATTCATGTTCCACTCATTTAGTACAAGTTGGCCCCCATGGTGTGGGTTTGGAGAAAAGCCAGCACTAAATTCACAGAATCACAGAATCACTAGGGTTGGAAAGGACCTTCAAGATCATCAAGTCCAACCATTAATCCAGCGCCACCGTGTCCCCTAAACCATGTCCTGAAGCGCCACATCCACACGTTTTTTGAACACTTCCAGAGATGGCGACTCCACCACCTCCCTGGGCAGCCTGTGCCAATGCCTGACCACCCTCTCGGTGAAGAAATTTTTCCTAATATCCAATCTAAACCTCCCCTGGCGCAACTTGAGGCCATTTCCTCTCGTCCTATCGCTGGTTACTTGGGAGAAGAGACCAACACCCTCGTCGCCACAACCCCCTTTCAGGTAGTTGTAGAGAGCGATAAGGTCTCCCCTCAGCCTCCTCTTCTCCAGACTAAATTCCAGTGTTTGTGCAAGGGAGAGGGCTCATCCGCTTTGCTCACATTCAGTGCAGACCACCACCTCTCGGCACCAAAACCCCCTGAGAGCCTGGAGTGAAATTCCACTAAAACCAAAACTCTCTAGGCACAATTTTCAAAGCCTCAGTATAACATCAGTTAACAAATCCATTATAATTATTTCCCTGTTGTAACTGGTAGACAGCTTTTCCCCAGCTCCGCAGCAGCAGCCTTTCTCCCTCCTCGGTCTGTTCAGAGCCAGGCAGCTCACCAGCAGACGCAAGAAGAGAGCTCAGGAACCCCAGAGCGAGAGGTCTGCATGCATCTGGGTGGACACACGTGAGGAACAGAGCCACCACATAGCTCAATTTCACTTGTGTACTATATAAATAGCTGCTTTGAAGGCCACGGTCTAATAACAACTACCTTATTAGCTGTAACTGTAGCACAGTGGAGAGGAAACGCGCGTCTGTATCAAAGTGTGAGGAAAATACCCGTAGATGCAAATGTATTTTCTTTCACGTATTAACAGCCTCTTGTTTGTATTTTGTATCATCAAGCAACATATTCAAAGCTTAGCTTGCAATCTTCCACCCGCCCTTCCCAAGGTGGCTTTTTTTTAACTAAGAACTCTAGAAAACAACAGAGAAGCGTGCCGGCCTGAATACAGGAAAAAAGAAAGCAATCCAACCTGCCAGATACACGGGCGTTAATGCAACCGCATAAAGCCCCGTGAAGCGCTGCGCCCAGGGGAAGCGGCACGGCCGGTGCGAGTCGCACGAAAAGCTGTCTGCGACTGCAGGGGAAGGTGCTCTGGGGCAGCGCGTGGGTCTGGAAAGGCGGGTTCTAAAATCCTGGGTGCCTTTGGGAAGAGCTGGGCTGTGTGTGGCTGTGAGGGCTTGGGGGAACACCAGCTGTAAAGTTGTGAAGAGTTCAGGGAAGCAGTGTGTCACCTCTAAGTTTTTATATACATTTTTCCTAATTTGTCCTACATTTTTTAAATTTTCCTACATTTGTCCTTCTAAAAACAGGGGTTTCCTTAAACGTGAAGCCACCTCAGTTCTGGCCCGATAAAGTATATTACTTGTAACCTCACAACACACAACTCAGATGCTAAATACCTCCCCCAACACATAAAGCCAACCACACGTTTCTCGCTTATTTTAACAAAAACCTATACTTACCTCCGTCTCCTCCTCGGCGCGACGTGCCGCACTACCAGCAGGCAGCCGTTGGAGGAAGCCATCCCCGGGAGAACTACCTGACCTCCCACCCCACTCCCACCACGCAATCAAGCACCCAACCAGCCTGTGCCGGGGCTGCTCGCTTGGCTTCACCTGTGGCTGGTTTTCCAAGGAAGGCGCATTCGCATGAAGAGGGGCTGATTTCTCCACGGGGCCTGCTTGTGGCAGACATGAATTAAAGTGTTTGAAAGGAAGAAATAACTGTCCTAATTCACTGTTTCTCAAACTTTCTGCACGTGCCTTTCCTTTTTTGAAGGTGACTGTCTTTGAGTAACACTCTTTTCTCCCCCTTCCATTCTCACCTTTAATCAGTTACTGCAAATATTTCATTATACATATATGATTTTATATATATATAATAGACTGGTCAGAAAATAGCTAATACATCTTCATTACCGGCAGCACCTCAGTTCCACCAGGGGTGAACCAACTATAATTACTCAGCTGTTGCTGACAAATATTATTTCCTTCCTAGCAAAAACACTTTGAAATCCTTTTGAGCTCTTACATGACCCTGCTGGGGATGGAAAAGAGGGTTGAGAAATACTGGTTTATGTGGTACGGCAAGTTATCTGTAAAGGCTAATTTGGAAACAAGGAATTTCTTTCATTTAAGAAATAAGGGTGTTATCAAGGGTAACAGATCAAGAGAAAGCATCAGTTTGTTTCCAGAAAACCTCTACATTACAAGCAGACAGTAGAAATTATTGTGCCACCATTGGCATTTAAGGTAAACATCTGAAAAAACATCAGCCCTTTTCACCAGGGCTAATCCAACAGATCTCTTTGTGTCACATGAAATGTGACATGTCTTTAGTTTTCCATACTGTATCGATGAGTAGAAGTCAGTATTACCTAGAGGACTCGGAACTACATCTGACGAGTGACATGGCTTGCTCTAATTAATTATGGCAAGGAAATTAAGCTTTGTGTTTACCTTTTCCCAGCTGCAAAAAGGGAAGAGTCAAACCTGCATTATAGGGATGATGGAGGACTTGCACAGGATGTCAGTGTTATATAAATGTTTATTTATTACAAAAGTAAATATTGCATAACAATATTTATTGTGCATATTTATCAGTGTGCACAAATATTGCACAACTTTCATGTTTGGGGTAACAAATCCACAGCTATTAAGACACAAATTCAATGCCCTTAGATATCACATAGCAGAATCAGAACTTTTCTAGATCCCAGTCGTGCTGCAAACCAGCAGGTCCTTGCCCTGAGGCTCCCCACCGCGGGCCATGCACGGCTGTGGCACACAGCAAAGCAATTTATTCCGTTCAGTAAGGACCAAAAGTGCCGGTGGGCGTTTGGACATTTCACCGCAGTCCTCCGGGTGCTGCAGGGGAATTTCCACACGTGAGTCATGAAACAGAGCGGAGGCTTTGGGTTCAGCACAGGACGTGCAGCGAGGTCTGCACTTAAACAACTGCCGAGGAAGGAAACATGACCTTGGTGCCTTTTGGGCTCCCGTGTAATCCATTTACACAATGAACCGCTTGTGCGCAGTAATCAGGTGCTGCTTTCGCGCAGCAAAGTAATGCAGATTGTGCCCAGCAGGTTTTTCGTTAAATTGCTCTTGACTAGAAAGCACTTAAATGTATTCTTCCAATGGGTGTATAGGTGACACTACGCACAAGTTAGAAGGTGATGGGAAGAAATGGGCCACAACCAGCACGCTGACAGTCCTCGCCTACGGGCCCAATTCAACAGCCAGCTGTGTCGTTCGCCACCAAGCACTAAGAGAAGAGAAGCTGATGGCGTCGTTCCAGTTTGAGCACCTCCCTGCGATGGGTACCGCAGGCTCCTTCAGCAGAGCCTATCCCATTTTACCCCTCCGAAGTGGTGAAAGTTACACAGATACATATGCAAAGCTGAAGCCCATAGTCTACCCCATGTGTGGAACCTGTTTTTAAATGAGAGGGCTTCTTGGGGCAAAAGAACAACTCCAAACTAAGATTTTGGGGCTTTTTCCTGCTGCTTAACTACCTTAAAATTCATTAAACATTAAGCCACAGCAGCCCTAGCAGGTCAGTTCCCAATGCTGCTGCAAGAATTCAGGTGATGTTTGTTCTAAAACTTTAAGGATAACTCAAAGTTTATGTTCTCAAAATGCTGTGAGCTTCCCATGTTTTCTACGTATTAGACACATCCACCTGGAAAGCTAGCGGGGTGTAAATATTGTAAATTAACACAGAAGCTGCTCATCTAATAATTCTCAGAGTAGTCTGCCTTCTGTCTATTTACTCATCTTTAGGATGGATCTAATTATGTGTACTTCATACTTCCTTAGATCGCTTGATTCAACAAATGCTCGTAAAGTGCTCTGAAAGTTGTCCTGTTGGCTTTTTTCAGGGACAAATACAAATCCTGCATCAGCTGCACTAAAGGTGGATACACTGGTATCTGAGAACGAGCAATCTACAGGTAGGCATTAACGGCTTGGCCTCTTTTTAATTAATGCACAGGTCATATAAACACGGACTCAATCACCAGTTGCCACCAGCACTGAGGGACATTTTGCACAGCCTTCAGAACAGCTTTGTTTTTTTCCCCAGCGACCACAGCAGTGTCAGATCTGAACAGCAGCACGGCCCCTGCTCCAAGCTACCCACAGCATACTGGTAAGGGTTTCACTTTCATTTTTCCCTCATTTCATAGCATTAAATATATTCAGAGGACAGGGAAGCTGACGGTGGGGCGGTAGGACTGTGAGCCTAGCCACTGATCAGATAGAGCACCCATGGAGCATGGAGCATATGGGGCAAGTTTCGTTTTTCAGTGATCGGGTCAATGGCAAACTGTGTCTTCTGATTTTTGTCTTGTGGTTGGGGGGGGTTTCCTTTAGGATCCAACCAACCAGCCGTCCCTCCTGCAGCACCGGAGGATCCAGTAGTTACCAACTCAGCGCCAACACCAACCCAGCAACACCTCCAACCAGATTTCACAGCTACTTGTAAGTTTGGTCTTAAGTTACATGAATTTACCAAACCAGGACAGAAATGCTACCAAGAACAGCATCACATTCCACGTTACAAACAAGCGTGTAACATCAAACACGGCATTTCTTGTTCGTGCGGGGAGCCCTCGGTTTTACAGCCATGAAAGCGGACAAAGTCTCTCTCGTTAGATGCAGAAGAGCAGCAGCAGCGGCCGGCCCGGCCACTGGCGCAGCGCGGCGTCAGCCCAGGCTGGGATTTCTCTGGACGGTTGCACTGGGTGGCATGGTACAACAGCGGCCATCTGTGCATAGAGTAGGCAGCGGGTTGCAGTTATTGACCCGAGGAGTTCTTTCCCACGGAAGAATTAAGAGCTCCGCTGCCCAAATCGGTTGGCCAAAACCCACCGAGGTGGGCGCAGGTGCCACACTAAGTGACAGGCCCTGCAGTGAAAAATCAATTGGCTGTTTCAGAAATACATGAACTCTTCGTTTGTGTTTGTTTAAAAGTGCTACATCGATGATTACAAATGTCACAGCATGGCGACATGCCGGTAAACAATCCATACCTACGTTGATAAACACACACGGAGAGGGAGCCTGAATCTTTTAACAGGACTTTCGCTAGGTGTGCTTACGTATCCGATAAGGAAGAAAATCTGTTATGAATGTAAAGTTTTGGTAGATACAGCACACGTTATCATTTTAGTTTTACAAATCACAGTTAATTATACAAGGATATATTGCCTGCGTGCATAAGAAAGCCAGAGCTCAGTTCTCTGTTTGCGCAGGGTCCGAAGTCACGCCGTCTGCAGCAGCAAAGGAAGAGTTGACTGGTTCTGGTACGACCTTGCACCATCAGACACGGGTGGCAGTGGCCAGGGATTCTCACGCTGGGTGGCTGCACCACTGTGAGCTATGAAAACAGTAAGAGAGTAGTCAGGGAGATGAGTACCCAAAAAAAATCTGCTTTAAGGGAAAGAATACATGTTTTTTCCTCGTTTTGCAAGGAAGAAAAGCAAACTGATGGACAAGGAAAACCCCAAAATGACCAAAAAGTCAAAGCTCAGCTTTGTTTTAATTTGGCTGTAAATGGGAACCATTGAGTTCAACGTGTGAGAGACTCTGAGGATTTTCTGTTCATAAAGCTTAGGTGGTCTTCAGGTTAAAAGGAAATACAGCATTAAGGAAGTGAGTACAGGGCTTTAAGTTAAGGGCTGCAGAAGTCCCTTTTTGCTGGCACCAGGTGCCCTGGACTTCAGAGCTGCTGGGGAAACATGCATTTCTTAAGCATCCCCTTGTCCTTCAGAGAAATACTGTTCTCCTTTCCATTCCTCCAGGGACTGAACCAGCATTCAATGGCAACGTCACAGAAGAGGAACTTTCCAGGACAGAAGCCCCACTACCAAGTGAAAACATAACTGTGATTTCCATCATCACCTTTGGTACGAACTGTTTAATGATAGCTTCCAAACATGCCATGAACTTTCTTACACCAAGCTGGTTCTCTCTGACCACGTATCCACCTCCAAACCTTTTGTCAGTACACTAGGGTAATGCTGGCTTGCAGTCTTGGGGAGACACCACAGAAACACAACCTGTTTTATCATTCAGAAAAAAGCTAAAGTTTACTGTTTGTTGTGCCAGAGCATGAGCCCACGGATTTCCATCAATTTTTCTTGTTCATATAAGAAGAATAAGATTTGACCTCATGTCCTAAAATTAAGTCAAATAAGGTGACTTCCGCTCTCGCACCATGTTCATCTGGCCTGGTCCGAGATATATTGTTCTTGTCTTAATTACCAGACACTCACAGGAAGCTATTTAACAACACAAACATACACCTGCCTCTTTTACAGAGAAAGATCTGAAATCTGAAGGCATCAAAAATAAGGAGAAAAGCCTCTTGCTGCCGATCTTGGTGGCTGCTCTGATTTTCGTGCTGCTGATCATTGTCCTGCTTTTTATGAAGAAGCTGAAAAAAGCTCATGGAGTGTGGAAAAGAGGTGGGTGATGGCCCTGTCCGAGCAACTGCTGACGCTGCTTTATTCAGAGGGGCTGGAGAGCTGAGGAGCCTGTTAAGCAGAAACAAGACATGGCACATCCAGCCACCTATTAAATGTCCTTCTCCCATAGACAGTGACTGTGACTTGTTGCAAACAACTGTTGAAGAGTCCTTGTAACTGATGGCCTCGGGCCATGCTTCAAGTGGCAAATGGTGCCACAAAAGCCAACAGGATGAGCGAACCCTCATTTTATAATTAGTCTCTCAGGATTTTTTATGCTCAAGGCAGAGAGTGAGGAAGAGTCATGGAAAAATCTCATCACCTTAATTATATTTGTTTTCTGCACAGAAAATGATGTTTCAGAGCAGACGCTGGAGAGTTATAAATCCAAGTCTAATGAAGACAGTCCAGGCCACGAGAAGAATGGACACGGTAAAAAGCTTTAACCAACATAAACTAACTCCTGTTAGAGCGTTGCTACTGACCACAGCCAGAGCAGATTGCAATCAATCTTACTATACAGAGATATTTGCAAATTGCATGCTTGAAACCTGAATATTCTAAACCCAAACCTTTCATACACGGATGTCCACCATAGATATTATAGCTTCAGCAAGAGTGATGCAGAACGATACAAATTGAAAATCATTGCTTTTTATTTGATAGGTTAGACTGGATCATCACAATGGGTTTATCTTTCTAAATATAATCTACTGAAACACTATTACAAACAATATGCGTGATGTATACCAGGAACGCTAGCGTTGTTAAACTGTCCTGAATGGCTCTTACCTAATTTCACCACTGAGAAAACAATAGTGCTTCATCAGTCCTCTCCTCAGACAGTGACTACAGATAGAGGCAGGTCTGTCAGCCTCCTCAGCTGGGGTATTTCTGCTCCACGCTCGGCCTTTTGACTCAACAAAGGCCGCTTTCAGCAGGTGAATAAGCCCAGATGGCAAGAATGAGGGAACTTTTTGCCAACATCTTTCAACATGGGTTTATTGCAGCAGCTAAATGGTATGAAAAGAGAAGGAGGCTCATAATTATTGTCAAAATATTTTCAAAACCTTCTTTTTCAAATATTTTGAAATATTAAATATTTAAACCTCTTCTAGTACAAACTAGTGCCTTGAGTATGGTGTAACCTGCATTAGATCACATCATGCATCTCAGTCTTGGCTGTGATGGATGTCCTAACAATTTCTAGGAATGCATGTCATCTTTTATTGTTATATAACTCTCTAAGTAATACGTATTTCAAGCAGGTACACACACGCCCTTTACAAAATCAGTAATAAAAATGTGTTTATCTTTCAGTTGTCAATCAGAAGTCCAACATGCAATATGTAACAGAAGAATACGTGGAAACAATGCAGAAGAATCCAAGAGCCAAAAACATTGAAAGAAGTGAGAAACTGTTTGGATGTGGAAAGGAAACGGATGTATAGCAATGGCAAATCTGTACGGTGTGCAGAAACACCACTGTTTGCTGATATTTAATTACAGCATTCAGGTATTGATATGATTTCAAGGAGTAAAAGTACAAGCAGCTACACTCAGTCCAAAAGCCGGTTGGGACTGCTTTTCTTTAAACAGCGGGATGGGTAGATGGGACCGGTGCTCCTAAAAACCTATTAGCAATAACCCACTGATTTACCTGTAATCCGCAGAGTATTTAATTAGCCACTGCAAGAAATACAGCTCATCGATACCATCTCAGGTCCTATCAGGGTCCTGGCAAGGGAACGTGCAATTAGCCCCGAGGACCGCAGGATATGAAGATATTCGTGTAATGCCTCAGTCACCTCCTCTGCAAGCATAGAATCACAGAATCATTAATGTTGGAAAAGACCCTTAAGATCATCAAGTCCAATCGTCAACCCAACACCACCATGCCCACTAAACCATGTCCTGAAGTGCCACGTCCACACGCTTTTTGAAGACTTCCATGGGACTGAGCAGGAAAACCTGAGAGAGAGCCACAAACCAGCTGGGACTTGTATTATCTCATTCTGACCCCAAAGCTGGACATCCAGCTGTTTTTAACCAAGCAGGAAAGCATCCTGATGTCCAAAGTGTTAAAAAAAAAAGGTTGCTCGCCCTTGCCAGTACTTCTGGAGAGGAGTGGCTGGAGAGCTGCCCGGCGGAAAAGGACCTGGGGGGTGCTGGTTGACAGCCGGCTGAACATGAGCCGGCAGTGTGCACAGGTGGCCAAGAAGGCCAACACCATCCTGGCCTGTATCAGCAATAGTGTGGCCAGCAGGAGCAGGGCAGGGATTGTGCCCCTGGACTTGGCACTGGTGAGGCCGCACCTCGAATCCTGTGTTCAGTGTTGGGCCCCTCACTACAAGAAGGATGTTGAGGTGCTGGAGCGTGTCCAGGGAAGGGCAACGGAGCTGGTGAGGGGTCTGGAGCACAAGTCTGATGGGGAGCGGCTGAGGGAACTGGGGCTGTTTAGTCTGGAGGAGGCTGAGGGGAGACCTTATCGCTCTCTACAACTACCTGAAAGGGGGTTGTGGCGACGAGGGTGTTGGTCTCTTCTCCCAAGTAACCAGCGATAGGACAAGAGGAAATGGCCTCAAGTTGCGCCAGGGGAGGTTTAGATTGGATATTAGGAAAAATTTCTTCACCGAGAGGATGGTCAAGCATTGGCACAGGCTGCCCAGGGAGGTGGTGGAGTCGCCATCTCTGGAAGTGTTCAAAAAACGTGTGGATGTGGCGCTTCAGGACATGGTTTAGGGGACATGGTGGCGCTGGATTAATGGTTGGACTTGATGATCTTGAAGGTCCTTTCCAACCCTAGTGATTCTGCCTCAGTTCCTCACCTGTACATTCACAGCATCGCGCTCTGCTGTGCAAGCATCAGCACCGGTCTGCAAGGGGTTCTGACGCCAACATTTGGGTGCCACCGTTGCAGAGCCTCCCACATCGCCTGAGCACCCAGCGGTGCTACTGAGAACAGGGAAGCCCTCGAACAGGGGGGCAGCAAAGGGGAAGAAGACGATGTGAGGCTCCACACGGGACCCCCCAAATCCAGGGACAAAGTCGCTTGCCTGCCGGCAGGCAGGCTGGGAGAGCCGCCCAGGCTTTGCAGCTGCAGAGCTCTGCCGCACCGCCACCGGGAACCCTTTCTGTTGCGGAAAGATACAACCGAATTCCTAAAATAAAGGAAATTTACATTACAACAGAAAGCTGAATTTGTGTTTCTTATTAGAGATCATTATTTCTCGTTATAAGTAAGAATGCTGAAAACCCGTTCTGAACACCGAATTAAAGCTATGCTAGGAACAATTTCATTCTTAGACGGAAAGTGGCTTCGCCCTGCAGCCAGGGCGCTACCACCCTTCCCGCGGGGGAAGGGGGGAAGGACGGGACGCGCTCCCCCTGCCTCCCTCTCGCTTGGTAGGTGCGGCGCGGCGTCCGCCAGTGCAACCATGGCGACGGCGCGCCGCGAGCGTGGGGCGGCGGGTCGGGGCGGGGGACGAGGCCGTGGGGCAGAGCTGTGAGGGTGAGGGGAGCGGGGCCAGGGGATTTGGGGTGAAGGGAGTGGGGCGAGGGGACTTGGGGGCCAGGCCAGGCCTCTGGGGGAGCCGCACGCCTGGCCTGGCTTTTCTCGGGAGGGCTGAAGGCCCGCAGGCCTGCCTCCAGGCCGGAGAGAGGCTGCTGGGACAGGGGCTGCAGGCAAGGCCTCGCCTCCCTCGCTGGCCGCACTGCGGAGGCTGGCCGGGGGCTGCGCACGGAGAGGCAGTTCCCAGCGAAAGCCTCGCTGCCGGCGCCAGGCTTTCCCTCCGGGCTGCAGCGTGTGCGCCACCTCCCATCAGCCGGCGGCGGCGGGAGCAGTGTTTACGGGCGTCTGCCCAGGTGTGAAAGGCCTCCCCGGAGGGTAAATTTGAATGTGAGAAGCAGTGCTAACCCTGAAAAATTAGAAACTATATTTTGCATTTCCAGATCTTAACAGTCGCCTGCGTACTAAAGTGAAACTCGCCATGTACCTTTAAAGGGATTGGTCATGCTGTATGCGCTGTGACTGACTATTGTGCATTTCTTCACAAAACACTGCTTTTTTCCTTCCTCCCAGACACTTCATCTTGTAAGTATCTGGTGGTGCAAGTGACTTAGGAACATTTAAATGCAATCAAATGAAAAGAATATCTTCCTAATTTAACAAGTGTTCTAGTTCTTTTCACTGTGTTCTTCTCTGTCACACACACTTTCTTGCCGATAGCTTACATGTCAATATGGTATAAAGTTGAATAAAGAGAACATACAAAGTTTCTTTTCCCTCTCAAAAGTTAAGAGATAAAGTTTTCTTGTTTGTCTTAGCTCCATTTTCTTTTTCAAAAGCTGTTTATACATGATTAGCTTTGTTACCATTAATAGCTTAAAGTAGATTTCATAGCTATAAGTCATGCATTTGCTGTACAGGGACCTCAATATTAATCTGCTTAAAGGAAAATCAGTGTAACAAATGAGAGTAAAGAATTGTTTTAACTATAGAAGGTCAAATTCTGAGTCTAAGGCAATGATACTACCCACAACTCCAGTTTTTAAGAAATATTCTTATAGAGTGAACAACCTTTTTGTGCTTACTGTCATGTTTTCCAAATACAGGGCTGGTGTATACCATCAGTGCAAAACACGGAATGAATTCTTCAGATACAGAGTATATTTCAGTTTCTTCTCCACACGCTTGCAACATGAGTAAAAAACGTGTTCCTCAAAACATACTCATGCAAGCAGATTTCCACCCTGTGAATTGGAAAAGGCAATCTGTAAGCGAAGGGAGCTTTGCCTCAAGTCTGCATGACTCCCAAGAGTCTGACTCTGAAAGCCTTGTTCAGGAGAGACGGTATCAGTTAGAACTCCAGCAGCGGATTCGTGAAACTGAAGAGCTGGTAGGACTGTATTCTGATGAGTTGGAGAATGACAGCTTGGAAGAAGATAGCTTGGAGGAGATGAGTTTAAAAGAACGTGAAGGAGGAGCTGAGTATGACACAAATCAATACACAAATGGAATACAAAAGAATGATGGTAATGGAAGGTAAGGCATAGGATTTTAGTAGATGAGTAGAATAGTTCTGACACTTTAAACCCGTACATTCCTCAGAATATACATGACATCTTCAAGACCAAATTATATTGCCAAAGTGGTATTAAGAGCACCTGCGGACTTAGTTACCGCAAAGATGTACTGTTTCATCTTACCCACATTCATAATTATTACACCCATTTCTCCAACATAGCCTCAACTGTTTATTATGTTGGCTGAAACACCAGCATAGGAGGGTAAGATAGAAAAGAAAACATCCCATGCAAACCTCTAATAGGCTCCCCACATACTGGCTTGAGACACTGCGTACAGAGGTGAGTGCTACATGCCTATTTAGTTGCCTCTAAAACAGACAGGCAAGAAGGTAGGAAGCAGTGAGCAGGTACATGTTAAGCCCTACTCTTCAACTTTACTGGATAAGCTAATGAGGGAGCATTTAGCTATAGTTTCTTCTGGTAAAGGGCTATTAAATGTAGATCTGCTTTTATTCCTGTCTCCTTGATCCAGAGCTGCAGTCAGTGGAAGGACTCCAATGACTGTAATGGGCTGCGGACCAGGCACTACACTATTTAGCAGTACATGCTGGCTACCATCTCCAATAGGCAACCACTGCCATGCAACTGAGACCTTCAGATGGTGCAGCAGCTCTGAGATTATGGGCTAGAGGGTTTCTGGAGCTGGGCTGTGAAAAAGGACCAGATTGAAAACAAGAACCAGGACCAATACATCCTCTTTTTCATTCCTTACACAAAGACTTGTGCTGAGCAAACCAGGCCACTTCATGTATGAAAACTTAGAGGCAAAAATTGGTGGGTTGAATAAATGCAGTTTTGTCCTTACAGCTGTATAAATCTAAAATGAAAATTTCCAGGGGTACTGCCACCTTTAAACATTCTTTACAAAGAATTAACTTGGCGCATAAAATAAAATTTAATTTGCTGTCATATGCATAAAAGGTTTAACACTGTATAAATTGGGAATAATTCTCAAGTTTAAAGGGATTAAATTAAACCTGAAGTAACAATAATGTGCAGTTTCAATTTAATTGTCTACTTAAAATAAAATGGCAAACAAATGAAGGCTAAATGATTAATAGCATGCTTTTATTCACCTCCTCAGCAGGCAAAATGACCAGTTATTGAATATTTTATTTTGAGTGCAAATGATGTTAATTGTACTAGAAACATGTTCTAATTTTTAGTAATTTTTTTGACTGAATGCTATGCTGAATGTGAGGCTCTTCATTAAATGGAAATTTGATTTTATTTTGCTTGAACTCAGCCTAGTAAGTACTCAAATACAGTCCATTAACTGGAGCAAATATCACAGCATATACATATGAAACCCCCTCTCTACATCCATTACTAACCTCGGAATTTGAAGAGGAAATGCTGCATCTGTTGTCTACATACAACACTTTTGTTGATGAGTACAGAGTCCATCTAACCTTTATATCAAGTTGGGGAGTGGAATAAAAGGTGCACTTTTTGTCTGCAGATGATTAGAGATGAAGGAGCTCTTCACACTCATTTTGTTCCCATGCGCTGACCTGGCCTGCATAATACAATTGAGCTGCTGTGCACACATTTCAGCACAATAGAACTCTTTAGCATTATACTGTTATTTGAATCATTGCAATTATATCACATATTTCTGTACTCATTTCAAAATATGGTCACCTATTTCTGTTTACCTGTGTTCTATGACAACCAGGAATAATAATGTTTTCACCAGTGTAAATCATCTAATTTCTAGTATACAGGATACCAAGGCACCAATGCTTACCCGAAATGAAAAGCATTGCTAGAGAAACAGATTATTTTATTATTAGGAGCCACTTGAAATATAGGCATAGGCATGTAACTAATTTAGAAAGGAAGAATAAATGATTTATGGAAATGTTAATATAATTAACTATGCCACTGTCTGGAGAATCCAGCAGATCAGTACATTTCTCTTAATAGGAGCTGAAGAGTCAACCAGGTTTCAGTGCCTATAAATGTCACTCTGAAAGACTGACCATTTGTCAGGGCCCAAGAAACCAGGACTATACTGCAGGTCCAGTTAAGAAAAAATATTTTTTCTCCCATGCTCCTTACTCCTACCACTGCCCGCACGTCTCCTGGAAGCCAACTTGTATGTATTTTGCTCCTGCAGTTGGTTTTCCTCCTGTTGGATCAGACCATAAATCATAAACAGAATCAATTGTGGGTTTTTTAAGGCAGACCATCTTTGTTTGCTTTATGACAAATGGAGTTCAGAGCAATGATTTGGACACTTGTTAAAAAAAAAAAGCCAAACCCACAAACCTTTCTGATTTATGTTTTTCTACACTTATCTCAATTACAGCCTGTTTTTTAATGAGAAGTTACTTTAAGTCTTTTATAGAGAGTTTTTTATTGAAACATCATGATGTTTCATAGGAATGAGAAGAGAGAAAAAAATACAGAGCTGTAGGCTGTTCTTGCTTAGAGAGTCTCAAACTGACATTTGAGAGTGCGATTTTACCAGGAGTATCACTTTTATTTCACACAGCAGAGTCTTTAAAGAATGAATAACGCATACTGTCTTTTATAGGCTACATAATTTTAAAGGAAACAACAGATGCAGTACAATAATTAATTTCATCTTTTAGTTGATTCTATTAGTACTTATCATTTCTATGCTAAATTCAGGATAAAGATTGTATTCTGCTGTGATCTGAATGTTAGGCCAATTTATTATTCACTGTTAATGAAAATTAAAAATTAAGAGGAGGTCCTGCCTAAATTTTCTACTAAAAAAAGTTTGATAAAACATGCCGATCCCACAAATGGCCATACTGTATGCACTGAAATAATTCAGCCGACCATATCTGCAGGACATTTGTTGGCTCAAATTGCACACTGAAATAATAAAGAATTTATAAAATTTATACATAAATAATTTTTATTTTCTTTTTTAAATAGGAAACAACAGCCTGTGGACAAATATTTCAGCCTAAGATACAATCCTAACTGGAAGAACACAAAAGAGGTAGCAGAATTTTCTGAGGCAGAAAAAACACATCAAGTTGCCAGAGGAAGCAGTGTGGACTTTTCACAAGATTCATTTTACCTCCATTCCAGTGGCTCCCCAGAAGAAAAGAATCAACAGGAGGCAAAGTCACAAAATTCATTCTCAGAGTTTGGTACAGAATTACTAAGTTTTCATGAACCAAATGCCATGGTCAGTAATAAACCTTTTAGGTTACATACCAAAGGGAAAGACTCTGCAGACGGCTGTCATTTCAAAGATAGTCCCAGTACATATGGCAGTGCTTTTTCTCTTCAGATTCAAGAACGCCGACCACAAAGAGCAAAAAAAGACTTTGTGGAAAAAAATAAACGGACTTTAGGATTACATTCAGAGAAGATAAATTCCTATCTTCAATTACACAATAAAAAGCAAGAAGTTCTTCAAGAGCAGGTAGGTAACTTTTACACGTTTTCTAATTGGTATCAACTGAGGACTGTCTAGTGTTAAAATGGAATAGCTGCATGATCCAGTTTGCAGAGGAGGTAAGTAGATTTACAATCTGTCATACAACTGGTAAGTTTTGAATTCCAGTGAGAATCTTGTTCACCCTTTATGAAATAATGGACAAGTCCTCAGTTACTCGCAACCCCAGTGATGGCCTTGTTACAAGCCAAGTTAAGCTACGTATATTGTTGGCCATGAAGCATGTCTGCATGGTCACAGAGGTACTCTCTCACTAGTTTTTAATCTTGATGCTAAAAATACACTGTCTTCCTTCCTGTGGGATCTACATTGCACCTTATCAGTGGTTCTTTTTTTGCTGCCTCTGATTTTTCTGTGTTTGGCCAACATGAATTTGGTGATAATTATCTCTGCTAATAGCATATTCCAAGTTTTGCTCAATGCAGCAAATGCAAATTGCTTCTAATAGCAGAACACTCAAAAAATTTTAACTGCAGTAGGAAACCTTGATGTCACCACTTGGCTTAAAAAGCTGTATTAGTGTTTTTCCATACACATTGATCATAACAAAAAAGTGCATGTGAAGTTACAATTGAGTTTAAGAACCAGAAAACACATTGTGGTCACACTGCTTCTAAGGGCCATGCACACTTTTGCTTATCACTGTCATTTAGGGCCACATATGTAGGAATATCCTAGAAAGATGTGTCAGATTTGGGTGGTCAGACGACCCTTTCCCCCTACTCGCTTTCTCAGCCAGGCCAAACCTTATAGCTGACGTCAGTCAGCAGATACTAGTCATTGGGATTCGAAGGGCCTAGCTTTCTTATGATTGGTGGTGAAATGTCAGACAACTTGTATTAAGGATTAAGTGGAAATGTAATTACAGTTCCTAATGAACGATTATACATGAGTTTGTTGCTTTTACTTGCTACTGATTATGCAAAATGGGAAGGTGGGCGTCATTGAATCACTCCATGAGTTGCAGCGTAGAAAATTCTCAACTAGCAAAACTACAGAGACTTTCTGCTTCAAGTGTCACATTTTCCAAGGCTAATGAACAGTTGACACAACACTAGAGGGCATCTTCTGACTGCATTACAATGAGTGTAACAGTGAACAAAGTTTTTTCTAGCAGAGCTATTAAGAGCATTTGGTTTTTTCAGTTATAATTTCGTGGACAGTAAAAATAATTAGTGAAGATTGATGCTAATTAAAGCTGTGTTGATATGATTATGTTTACTATTTGGGGAATTCTGAAAATGTTTCATATGTAGGTATTGGAGCCAGGGATCAGGACTTCATTGTGTAGACACTATTCAGAGATATGTAATAGAAAAAACCAATCTGTTAAAATCAAGGCTATGTTCCAAGATTACCTTGCTGAAGTAGCCATGGGGACAGCAGAGCTGTATGTAGAAAGGTGTGGTTTTTACCTCGACAAGTTAATACAGCCGCAACAGCATCACCACCTACTGTCAGCTAGCTTTGTATTTGCTGTGGATAGGCATAGGAAGAAGTACTTACCTCTCTTGTTCTTAGTCGAGGCATCCATTGCTCCATCTTGTTGGAGTGGGTGAAAGAAGGCCTGACAGAAGCATCTTTTTGACCAGAGCTGGCCCATGAGCCAACTTTTGTCACTTCATCTGGAAAACTATATCAAAAGTGCAAAAACACCAAGTACACAAAGAAGCAAACAAGCCACGTGTCTTCTGCTGGAGCAATCAAACATGTTCTGAATACTGGTTTTTCCTAAACTGGGTTATTTTGAGCTTTGCAGAATGTTGAAGCTGCTTTTATTGGTAAAATCACTGTTGGCTGTCAGGTACTGTGGTAGTGAAATAGCGTTTACACTGACGTACTTTGCATACGGCTTTTTTCAACTGACATAACAACAGGCAAAATATTTGTGGCCTTGTTCTTGCAAGATTTCAGCTGTTATCTCTGTGCATACAGACAGCGGGCTGTATGTACCAAAACATACCATAAACATGTGTTGATCTGTATATTTACTAATTTATATAGCATATTATAAAGCATCAAGTTCTTTGCAGTGTTGCCTGATTCTTTAAGAACCTGATGATGAGTTTCTTTGAGAGAAAGAGAGAGAAGTAGTGGCCCAATCTAGCTCAGCTGTACTCAATACGAGTTGCTTTCCTACCTACAAGCCCCTTACTTCAAAGCAAGGAACATAATGTACAATTTTTTAATGGCTCTAGACCAAGGCACTCAGACTCTCTGTGCACTGCGCCTTACCTCAGTGTAAACACCTAATCAAGATTGCCTGCGCTTCAACAATAGCAGCCAAATGCAATTCGAGAACCACAAGCCTTTGAAGTCCTCACTGCAAAGGCCGGTTTTCTAGTCTGGGATAATGACATGCCATGATTGCTGTCTTTGTTGTATCTTTTCAGTAGAGAAGCAATTATGGGCCTCAATTTAACAGAATAGGCATTACACAGCTTATGATGCTCAAAATGCAATTTCATTTGATCATTTTCTCAATTTGATTGGTATTAATAGAATAGTTCACAAAAAATGCTGGCAGAGGTTGTGTCCCGCTCCTCTTTCAAAGAGATAATGTAGAAGTATGCTTTACCTGCCCAGTAAACTATCAATACAGTGAATCAGTTGGTTCCACCAAAAACATCTTACTGACTGCAAAGCTGTATCTATCCATAGTTCAGGAAACCTGTGTGATAACTTTTAATTTGTGAACTTTTCTAGTCACGCCTAATAGAATCTGCATCGCCATTTGGAGCAATGAGATCACCTGAAAACTCAGCAATAGACCCCACCTACCTTTTGCTAGTTGTCCTAATCTCTCACCCCCAAAAAGGAGAGGCTCAGCTCCCCAGAAGGATTTAACTCTTCCTTCACACTGATTTCAGCATTATGATTATCCATTAATAATTCTCTTGGTCACAAATATTTTACCAGTATAAGTTCTCCTGGGTTAGCCAACATCACTCTGCAGTGGTGCATAGGCACTTCTGCCACAAGCATGAGTCCAGTACATAGTTAGCTGTAGTGTCTTTACGGTGAGACTGCCTAACTACAGATGTAATTGAGGTCACACCTGCTGTAGTACTTAGCAGGATAGCTTGGGACAACACAAGTATAAATAAAAAATAAAAAAGCATTGGTTTTTGTGAAGTTTCATAGATTGGGAAAAAAAAGTTTGATGCTTTCAAGAAAAAAAATCATTATTGCCATATTTATGAGGAAATCTCTTGGCTTTGAAATCTGTAGTGCCAGCAACCACCCTCAAAAATTTGCTCAAATCTGATTTGCAGCCATCGTGCAACCATGACTGTGGCCACATGAAGATGTTCTTCTTTTTTGTGGGCTCGTTATTTTGCACAAGCTGTTTGATATTGTTGCCAGGCTATGTGTATTAGATGTTTTATTTCTGAAGATACTCCTTGTACTTTTCTACCAACCTTACTATGTTTTGCCATCTTTTTCTCTTATTGTTTAAGACATTGCTATGGGGTGTGTCATCCATCAGTATCTTGGTACACTTGATGATTGCTTGGACAATTATGATTGTCTAGTTGATTTTCTGTTATTAGGTACATCCACTGGCTCTCATATAAATGGAGAAGCCCAGACATTTGAGAATTACAAATAGGTTTTGGTGCTGCATACGTCCTGCAATTTTCTTTTCCTTTCTTCTTCTTAAAAGCAGAAGGAATACTCCCTACTACCACACCACTGTTAATTGGGTTTTTGCTTCCTTTTTCATTTTCTCTTTTAGCCATTCATTTCCTTGTTATATATTACATAATGCATAACTTTAGCATTCTAGCTTTAACAGGAGGTGAATTATTTCTCATTCTTTCCCCAAGACTTTTAAAACCTTTCATCTGGTTGGGCTGTGGCCATAAACATTCTTGGTTTTTAGGTTACAGATCCTAAAACTGTTGATGAGGAACCAGTTCAGAGTGTCCTACCATTCCAGACTGTGAAAATGGCGCCTGAAGACAAATGGTACCTGAAAGCACAGCAGCTCAAGGTTCCTTTTAGACAGAACATGATAATTGAAATATATATGTAAAAGCATTGAAGTTTGAATATTTAAAGCTGTAATCTCATTACTTTTAAAGTAGCAATTACTGACAATAAATCCTTAGATAGATATCAGTAGATAATCACCAAAATTGAATGCATATGCTGCTTTATATACTGAATGATTGTAAATCAAAATAGATCCCAAATCCCAAGAAATTCTGAGCTTAAATGATCATTTCTACTTAGGACATTATTTGGTTGATAATAATGTAATAGTGCAAACTAGTACATGGTCTTTTCTGATGGTTCATGAGGATTCTGAGCTAGAACTTAACTATTGTTGTGTTACTTGTCCCCTAAAATCCCTGTGACCTTCAAGGGGTTACCATAAAACAGAAAATGTTACAAATAGAAGAAGTTGCACTGACCTCCTTCATACACAAGTCTATAGATAAGTCTATAGATCTGTTTTATGCTGGCCTTTCAAACCAATGCAATGGGATAATCTTTGGAGCAGTAAAAGAGACTAGGTTATCATCACTGATGAAAAACCAAGAACTTCAGAAACAAAACTACAAGCCAGCTGGAACTCTTATTGGCAAAACTAGTTACTCTCTTTGTATTACAAGTATCTGAAGTAATTCAGGCAAACTGTTTAAATTCCCCACTGTTCACTTAAGACTGGAAGCTATACTTCTATAAAGGACAAATAAGATTTTATGCTGCTATTCATTGTAAGAGATGTGCTTTGTATATGGAATTTCAGAATGAAGGAGGTATTTTACAGGGCTGCTCATTCCATTTAAATGGGAAAAGATTGGCCTGGTCCCAGTTTGGCAGCAGTTCATGCTTTCCACCAGTGGCACAGTATGCCAGAACATTAATGGTTACAGCAGAGGTCGAGCTAACAAATCATCATCTTGGCACCAGGAGTCAGGATTCCCCAGTGCTAAAGCTTTCGCCAAAACATTCTGCTTTATATGTGGATTTAATACCTACCATTAAGTAGTTATTCTGAGTGCATATGCTATGTAGTGATTGCAAGTGTTACTAACAAAAGAACCCTAGAGAGACAGGAGGATGAAATGGAGGATTTTAGCGCTGACAAAGATTAAATGGACTGAGAATGGATTTGTATATTCCCTAGAAGGAAAGCCATGTCTTTCCTCAAAATGGGCCACACCTGATGCTGTAATTGGAAAGTGATAAATCTTAAATAAACTCCAGCTTTAGAGTATGCCAATTTAGCTCAAGACAGTAGTCCTGGTGTGCTTAAATTCTTAAATTGTTTCTTATCATTTGGATAGTGTTTTGCAGGATACAAGGCAGGGAGGAGTGCTTGGTTTAGAAATTAAATCATTTAGATCATTGACATCAGTCTGTTTCTACTGTGGACCAGTCTAGTAGTGTACACATGGCCATCTTTTCCTGAAATTTAGTACAGTTTACTTTCATTAGAGCATAAAAATCAAGAACTGATTGACAGGTAGTTGACAGTGAGCTACCACTTGTCTACAGGATTAGAAACAAGTAGTCCTGTGCATTTAAGGGCACCTATTTTTGCACCTCATTCAGATAAATCTCCTTCATTCCATATTTACCATGGCATCATTTCTTAGATATTGTTTGCATCTGTGAGGAACCGTTTTTTCTGCTCCAGAATTTGTCTCAGGCCATTAAGCAAAGTTTTGTTGCAGTATTATGCATTGTCTGTGCAGCACCTGAACAGCATCTGTGCTTCTGTTCTTGACTAGGGGTTCCTACATAATTTATTTTTGGATCAAGTCTAGCCAGGCCATCACCTGGTCAAGCCACAAGGATAATTTACTGAGTCAGGGTTAGATACAAGCAGCACGGAGTGATTTTGATGAGTCAAATCAAACTTGTGCAAACTGGCCTAACTTACTGTATATGTACTGTAATGTACCATCAGTACATTAAAGAACTGTTATAATAGTTGTGAAGGACCGATTTCTTTAAGGCCCCCTCTATCAGGACATGTTTTGTTAATTCCAAAACCCCAAACCCAAAGCCTTACAAATGCCACAAAGACTGTTCTCCATACCATACTAGACTTCAGGACACAGATGCTTTTCCTTTTACACTCTCTGCTAAGAGCTCACTTTTAAAACTAATTTCCATCGCGATACTCATTCAGCTGTATAAAACATTGCTATAGCCCTTTTCTAGTTGTGAGTGTACATTAAACAGGGGTGGCTGGCGCCATACATCCCTGATTTTGAAAGGGACAGATGATTACGCACTCTAGCCTGTTCAGGCCTGTTCGAGGCACCACATCAACACACGTTCAAAGTTCCATACATGTTCAGAACTCAGCTTCGTTGTAACCTGCACAGCTTTTTAAGGGCTGTCTGAAATAAGAATGTTGTCCTGAATTAGAATCATAGAACATGGTGTAACCTAGTCAAAACATCAGTCAATCAGTTAATTTGTAGAATTCTAAGAAATAGCTACATGAAAGGCATTGTGACAGGCAAACTTACCCATACACTTGTATATTGTTGATCTTAATGAACATGTAAACAGCAACCACTGAAATTCACCCCACTTTTGCTAACTTGTTTTAGGATCACCAAAACAAGTCCTCCCAGAGAAATAAAACAAAATCCAACCAGAGTCTCAAAGGCAGAGCTTTCACAAGGAATGAAAGCCAACAACCACCAGGAAGACCAGCAGAACCGAAGTCTTGGTACCACAGGCACCAACAAATACCAGAATTTCAGACTGCTCCCATGCAGGCAGTGGAGCAAGACAACAGGACCACACTGCAGAAATGGCTGTATCCAAGTCCTTCTGGTGGCCTTGACACTAGTACAGCAGCAAATTCAGATTCTTGCTTAAATAGTTTCCCAAATTCAAGACATTTTGTTAATCAGGATTCTACCACTTCTACCTATCCTTTTCATCCAACATTACATAAAATTAACCCAGCAGAGGTTATATCTCCAGCATATACCAGCAAGGAGAACAAGAAATATCAGCATGATTCTCCAAATAGCCTTCCACATGACCAGCAACCTTTATACAACCATGTCACTGTGCAGCTTTTTGCAAGAGATAACAGTACCAATGGTCAAGCACATCCAAATCGGAGGAATATTTCATCTACTTTCAATGCCAATTTTCAAGAATTGGTGAAGGATCAAGTATCATTTCAGGATTGCAAAAGACTCATTTATGCAGATAAAAGGTATCAGAACTATGCTATCAGTACTTTATGGTAAAGATATAAGAGTTGAAATAGTATTACCATAACACTATGGTGCCCAGAAAAAACAGAAGTGGACAAGAAAATGTTTTAAGTCCGAAGTATAAAATTATTTTGCTACAAACCTGCCACTATAGCTTACTACTAACTTAAGATTCATTACATCTATTGATTTTTAAATATGGTATTAGAAAAGGAGGGATTTGAACTCCAGGCTCTCTTGCACATAGAATTTTCCACAATTGAAAGCTTTCTTCTGAAAGGCTAGAAGGTGAAGTTTGAAAAATAGATAGCAAAGAGCACTGTGCATAAACTAAGTCTACTGCTAGCTGCATAGAGTTATATCAAAACTTGCCTTGCAGGGTGAATATCCAGAGTCATTCCAGTGCCAATTCTGGCTCACTAAA
The DNA here is from genome assembly GCF_964289735.1 of Phaethon aethereus. NCBI lineage: Eukaryota > Metazoa > Chordata > Aves > Phaethontiformes > Phaethontidae > Phaethon > Phaethon aethereus. Next base: position 3,932,703 of record NC_138599.1, read on the forward strand.
CATGGAGAAGGGCATGAAAATCCTTAGTTATGTAGAATGTTACCTGCCTTGATAAAGATTAAGGTTTTATTTCACACAGACAATTCGTTCTTTCAGTACTCGGCAGGCCTGATCCAAGGCCATTTGAAAGGTAGTTTTCATTGGCTTAAGCTAGCTTTGCATCAGCCTGAAAGTTCCCCCATCTATAATTTTTCCATTTAATTTAAACAGTTTCCATATACTTGGGTGCGAGCAAAGTCAGTCATTGTGAAATATCCATCTTTCCATCTTCATGTTCCCAGTATATTCTGTGAGCAAGGATCATTCCGTGTACAGATTGCTTGTTGAACTATCTGCTATATACAAATAAAGATTATTATTTTTCCCCCTCTTTCTTTTTTGAGGCCTTCTCAATCTTCTGTTCACAGTTCACTAACAGCCCCTTGTACAAGCTCCCAATTTACACACATGATGGAGCAACATCACCAAGAAATCAGTCGTTTGACAGAAGCTCACTTAGCTGACACGCACTTCTTCAGCCTACTTCCACCTATAATCCCACAGGTAGAAGGTGGTTCAGAGGTAGATCCAGAGAGTGGTGAAGGAAATCAAGTGAAAATAAGCCGAAGTAACTCAGAAGGATATCTCATGCAAATGGAAAAGCAAAACCAGCCTAAAGTCAGCAAGAAGGTAAGCAAATAGGTGTGGATTGGATGGTTTTGCATTTCTAGTCCCCCCTCTGATTAATATTTTTTTCTTAATAATCCAAAGATCTTCACCAAAAAAAAAAAAAAAGGAATGGGGACTGAGAAATATTTCATTGTTACAGAGAGCACACTGACACTTACTGACTTTCCCAGAGCATTAAAAACAGAGGAACAAAGGTGGAAACAGACACTAAAATCATTTTAGTCTAAGGAGCGAGGCGGTTCACCGCCACCTCTCCGTATGTCACTTCCAGTCTTGATTACCTCTAAGAACACACAGAGCAGTGTTTGTCCTTTTAAGTTTTCCAGTGATAAAATGATTTAGAATAAAGCTATTTGTATAAAGCAGCAGGTAGCCAGGCCTCAGATCTGAGCAAACCATTATCCTGGTCATGCTCATTTACTATCCAACTGCAATCTCTTGGTTTCCAAGGGAATAAAACTGAGCAACAACAAACTTAGAGGATTTGTAAAGCTAAGTGCATAAACATTATTACAAGTCTCCTGATGATCCCATTTTGGTCCTTACTAAAACTTTGTTCTTTTTCTCTTTTCTGTGTGTCCAGTTTCATACTGTAACCAGTTAACACAGATGCAGTGGAACAGCATAGAGATATCCCTGTGTGTCCATGACAAATTAAATGTTTAAGAAGTTAGCTCCAAGTCTCAGGACAGACAAACTAAGCTGGAATAATTACTCATGTGTTTCATCTAAGAGGCAGTTTGTGTATTGCTGCTTGAATGCCTCTAAGAAGAATTTGCTGGATTATGATAGTAACTGAAGGGCAGATTTCCTTCCCTTTCTGTTCCCCTGAGTTCAGACCATTGTTTCTGTCCTGTATCTTCAATTGCTTTCTCACGCTTCATATGTGAGGAATGCCGCAGAAAATAAGAGTGTTTATGTCTCTCAGAAAAATCCAGCTTTTCCCAATAAACAAATGCAATCATACTCATCGTGTGAAGTGAGAAAACCCTGATTTTGTTGTAGACAGCTAAATGTACTCTTCACAGTGCCTTAAAAGTTAGGTGTGAGTATATCACAAAACAATAGAGATAACTGATACAAAGATGTAAAATTCAGTCCATAGAACTAGTTTCTCTGCAGCTGAGTTTAAATTGAGCATGCCCTTTGAAGAAATGCACATTTTATTTGCATATAGAAATTTCTTGGTGTTTTTGCATTACTCTGTGATTGAAATTACTACAGAGCTGATAATAATGAGTTTCCATTGACAAGTTTTTAAAATGTAGTCTAGTTCTAAAAACTGATCTAGTGTTCTTGAAAGAGCTATAAAAGATTCTGGAAGTATTGGGGTCTTTGTAGTAATGTCATGAAGTATTGAAATGGCATCACCCATCACTCATCTTCTGTCTTCCCTATGCACTTGTAAAGCTTTTACTGTGCTGCAAGGCATGTATTTTTCAACCATCTGTGAACAATTTTCCATTGCACTTTTGAGAACAAACAAAAATTACTAATAACATTTGCCTAATTTTTTTACCACCAAAGTCAGGTACTTTTAGCTGCTTCTCTTGTAACAGTTTCTTTGGAGTTTCATTCTAATAAGTCAAATGGGTCACTTTAAGCTGTTTAAAAATAAAGCTCACAAAAGATCATTTTTGACTGAGAACATATTGCTTTGTGATTGGGATGATTGGCAATTACCCACCTAGATTCTAAGGAAATACAGTGTAATTTGACTTGTGCAATTAACTCGATCTTTTTGATCACTGACAGTCCTTAAAATGAGACATGCCAGAGGTAAGACTGAGACTGCAAGCTGAATCCTGCTCTTATCTTGGGTGCCCGCTACAAGACTTGCTTTAATTATGCTCTCCCTGAAATTATATGAAATGAAATCTGTCACTGCTGTTTGTTTTTCAGCCATATAGCTCAAAAGCCTACATAAACCTGAATGTGAAGCTTGGAGGCCTTGGACCTGACTATGAATCCATCAAAGAGAAAGTACGTGGTCCCTATTACATGATCTGCTTTTCAGTTGTGCAAAGTGAACTTAGGCAGGGGAGAATGGCAAAGAAATAGCTGCTGAGAAGCAACTTACATCCGTCTGGTACTTCATGTTCTTGACTCTAGGACTAGCTTGAGATCCTAAGGGGAGATTCAAAGAGAAGGAAAGACAACTGTATTGTGGATAATTTTAACCCTTTAATTTTGTACTTCCAGAAACAGGGAGTAGTTCAGAGGATTCAACAGGGCTGATTGCACATCAGTAAATTATATGACTGAGATGCATTGTCATTCCCAGTGTAGAAGGTTTGCCTAACCTTCAGAGTGGAAGTAAAAGAAGAAGTTGTGTAAACACAAGAAGAAAATAGCTGGATGTGCGTTACCCTGTTGAAACGGAGACAGATTGTTCAGAACAAGTATCTGAACAATTGGTATCCTTTGACCTGTTCTCTACTGATAATGAGGGTCTGGTAGCAGCTGTATATATAAGGTGCTGAAAACTCTGTCCTGCATGCTTTGAGACCCTATTAATCTGACAGCAGGTGCTTTATATGGCATTCTTTATAGAAACATTTTAGGACAGCAGGAAGGAAAAATGATAAAATGATCATTCCTTTGGAGTCATTGAGAAGCCTCTGTATTTTCTTCCTCCTTGTCATAAATGAAACAAATTAGAAATCGGAAATTGGAATGGACAGAGTGGTGCATAGCCCAGGACCCTGTGCATTTTTAACACCATCATAACACTTCTAGAACCTGGCATGCCACTGGGGTATCATTGCGTTGAAAGGAAGTAATTGACATCGGCTGATAACAGGGGCAAGGTAGAGCATACTGCTGAATTTGAGCATAATGAATTGCTGAAAATATAAAGACACAGAATATCAGTTAAGTAAATGAAGCATGTCATTCAGGGCCTTAAAAGTAAGTACAGAGGTTTTAAAAGTCATTGCAAATGCTGACAGAAATTAGCACAGCCATTTTAGAACTGAACAGATATATTGAAACATTCAGAATAAAGATGCATCTGTTGCAATTCTGTTGAGCTCTATCCTCAATACGGTCCAAGAAAAAGCTCTTAAAAAGGAAGAGTGACTAAAAAAGCTGTGCCATTTATCAGGATTTCCTGTTGTGTTCAGCTGAGGAATGATCAATAGCATAGCCAGGTTAAACAGCAACAGAGGTGTAAATGGAAGTCTCTGGTGGAAAGAGTGTTTCATTGATGGATCCACTGAGATATTTAATTAACCATACACTTTTTTCCTTTTGGCAGAAAGAGAAGTTAAAGCAACAAAGGGAATACGCAAAACAAATTAAGGAACATAATATGAAAAACATTGCTTCAGTTCAGAGGTTACCTACAAAACCCCAGGTCATATCTTCAGTGTCAAGACAGAAGGTAAGAACAGAGTCCCTTTAAAATGCATGCAGGGAGAGATTCTGGACTTTGCACAAAGAAAAAAAAAGCATAAATTTAACTCACAGTAGGCTGAAATAGTTTCTCCATTTTGCTTTACCTTTTAATAACTCTAAGGACTTCTGCTCTCATGGGATCCTGGCAAGTGCTCAGCTGTGAATCTATTCTGTTACAGCTGTAGGTGAATGCCAAAGGTTGCCGATTTCTTTGTCAACAGCAGTCTTCAGTCCATGCATCTGCCTTGCTCTTCATGAGAGTGTACCAAGTGAAAATGGAGCAGTATTCCATCCAAGCTACCAGCACGCAACTTGGCTTATACAGCTAGTGATGCTTTCCTGGGGAAGGGTGGGAACAAAGGAGAGTGGGACCCTGCTAGGAACATTACCCAGTGCAGCACATGCTCTGCTTCACATCAGTGGTAGAGGCCACAGTACTGCAGAGTGCACTCTTCTAATGGACCACAGATATCCTCTTCTTAGTCTATTATCCACCTGCCTGTCAGTCTCACTCACAAATTCTTTTCACTTCAGTTGCATAGCTACAGTAATTGGTCTTATTTTTCAAGCCCATACAACATCACTTTAGCCTTCACTGGCCTTCAAAAATAGTCCAAATGAGCAACAACTGGCTACGTGACAGTGGCATACATTAACAAACAAAGGGAGCATCTTTTCCCTATTGCAGGAAGTAATAAAGCTCTGGAAACAGCATGTATTTTATCCAATCAGTTCTGCAGGAGCTCACCTGCCTGGTGCTGAAAGCACACTAACAGGTATTTCTCCAACGTGATGAATGAGACCTGCATGCTTCGGAAAGAAAGTTTTGGAGTTTAATATCAGTTGAATTCCTCAGTTACCTGCATTTATTTCCAAACCTCACATAAACCTCATACAAAGAGATGAAACTGCATTCTTTGGATGTCAAAAGGGCTTTGGATTCCTTCTGAAGACTTCGCAGACACTCTTTCACCAAGATTATGAGATAATGCAACTTCCACTTGAGACATAATAGGTGTTTCCAAACACATGCCAGGGAAATGCAGACACCAAAAAACGTCCCAGGTTAAACCAGGGCACTCTCAGTTTCAGGATTTCTGTAATACTGTTTCCATTCCCTCTGCAAGACAGCCTTTCAGGTTCCATACGTCATTGCATACTATTTGACACTCTTACAGGTATCTGTTTTGCATTCGTCTTTCAGCACGGCCCTGCTCAGCTTCAGTGAGACATGTCAGATCTAGAATAACAGCTTGAGTACTCACATTTTTCTTTTTAATTTTGATAGTTAGGCCTATTATGCAGTAGAACCTAAACCCAGTTAAACAGAACTTACATAATTGTTTGCACAATATAGTCTTTACCTCTGCGTCACATTCACACATGCAAGTTTACCTACATACTGCTACGGAAATACATACTTGAAAAGCACATGATAAAAGGAAACACTCGGCCAGTGTAGGAAGGACAGTTCTTCAAGATACGCTGTCCCTGTCAGTATTGCATTACTGCCCTCCTTTCCTATGCTGCTTCACGGTATATTTGTTCAGCATACACACACTCAGAAGCAGAAAAGAATTGGAATGGTGATTTTTTTCATGCTGCTGTCCATATTCTCAGTATAGTATGTGTGGGTCCTGCGCAAACTGGGTGCTGCTGGTAAAGAAATCTCCAGTCACGGTAGAATATGCATGGTTATACCAAAACTCTGGGAACTCTGTGAGAGACAATTCTTTGTTTTACTCTGAAACAGTTGTCTGGTAATGGTTGCCATGTCTAATACCCTCCTCGCTTGTTCAGAAATCTTTCTGTGTTCAGAACTGTGTTAGCTTTGAAATAAATCAAAAAGGAATTTGGCAAGGCATTCTGTTAAATAGGGTTCCAGAGAATTTAAAACTATTACCTAGACTTCATTTCAAAACTTGTTTTAACATTTTAGGCCTTTCAATACATCAATTCCTTAGAAGTTGTCATAGGAACACTCGGTTTCCATCCTTGTCCTATTAACCTGCAGAACTCCCTGCTATAAGATATGACTCAGGACAAGCGCTTAATGAGGCTGGAAAAAAAATTTTTGTTTATAAACTTAATAGATTTCTTTCTTGGAGGAAAAACACTGCTTCAAGATTTAAGGTGGCCCCCAGTGGTTGTGTCAAAAAGCAAATCTCCTTGAGGTGGGTTATTTTGCTCACTGCAAGAGGTTTCTTGTAGTTGCTACTGAAGCATCTAGTATTGAACGCTGTCAGAAACAAGATCAGGAATTAGGAGAACTATTAATTTGACTCAACATAGAAACACCTAAATTTTCTTGGAAATATTGGTCAAGTTTTGTCTTAATCAGTTACCCCAATTTTCATGGTTTTAGGCACTGGAATATGCTAAGAAGATTCCTAGACCAAAGACTTTCATGGCAAGACAATCAGATGAAGAGGTCAAAGAGGAAAGTGTTCTGCCACAGACTTTAAATGGAGACAGTTTACCTCAGATTGCATCCTTGGAAACTTTGCAAAATAGACACGAGAAGGAGAAGCAAGTTGTAGCCGCTTTCAGAACCCTTCATATCCTATAAGTATTTTGAAATTATTAAGGATACCTTCAAGACAAAAATGTCTGAACTATTTAATTATGAGCTATGACCATCACATACCAATTTACCATTCCACTGAAATATAAACTGGCTTAAGTTTAATCATTGTTAAATTTTAGAATCAGTTCTACTATACCTAATTTTTAAAAATGTAAACAGTTGCATATGTGGCATTTAAAATATGGTCATCTCTGTCATTTTTCTTTGAAATCAACTGATCTAGCAGTTGGATCTTTGAGACTAATCAGCTGTTGGCTTGTCACAGCTGGATCATTTTGGGGCATGTCAAACATATGGGCCTATCTACAAAACCTTACAAATAAACATCAGTTTCATTTGATGATCTTAATACCAGCAATGTTTCTCTTTTTGAAAACTTTGGCAGACTGTCCAGAAATAAAGCAAAAAATAATCTACTGCTAGTAAGAAAGAGAACAAAAATGTTCACTAAACATAGCAGTTGGTAATGATACAATAGTAATTATTCAACTGTTATTTTGTTATCTGTTAGTGAATAGCTGTCACATCAAGACCAAAATTTTGAAGCTTCATCTGGGACAAGAAGATTCAAAACAAGTACTGGCTGATCATGCAGACAATCTGTTATTAGCCAGAAGCAGTTGGAAAATATATTGAGTAACTAAGGATAATTGAGAGCTACATGTTTGAGAGGAAGCAGCTTTTAACAGATTAAATCTATAAAAATAACAACAAACAGATGGGTTTCTTATGATGGTTCCATTTCTTCAACTTAGTAAATTATTAATTAAGTCAACATATGAAATATGATTAGAACACACAGCAAGGGAATTTTGAGGAAAACACTCTAAAATCTTGTAGAAAATAGGCTAGTTAAAAGGGAAAAAAACCCCACAAACCAACAACCTTGTGATTATGTGTAATTGCTTTATCCAATTTATTAGGTCCCCTTTTGTATGGGAGGAGAGAGAGAATTAGTCTTTGTGCAAAAAAAGGGTTCGAGTCTCCTTGAAGGAGGCTAACAATGGAAAGGTAAGGCGGGGAATGAAAGAGAAAGTATCTTTGAAATGGCTTTCTCTGTTTCTAGATGCACCTTTTGTTAAAGGTAAAGATAGAAGTATGTAAGACACGTTTAACACGTTTCTGGGTTAACATTTCATTGGCTGGATGTCTCACAGGAAAGATAATTCTCCAGTAGGTGTACAGTGAAGTCAAGGCATTGGAGGTATGACATATATTGCTGGAAAATACCTACCTTTCATTTTATAGAGTCCTGGGTGAGTTTGACCTAGATCCTACAGTCCTCAGAATGCCTCAGTCCTCCTGAAAGTGGGTGAGTTGCTGAAATACACCCTGAGGATCTCCAGTCAGGCTCCCAACCTAGTGTGGGAAAAACTGATTACCATAGCGCATCTCTCCGTCATGGAAAAGGGACATGTTCCTTTCTCTAAAGCCCTCCTGACCCACCTGAGAGACAGGAAGCTCTCCACCCTGTTGGTTGCTTCCCACCACGTGTGCTGAGTTAGACCGTTAGACTTTGCAGGCCTAAGTGTGTGACCGTACATAATCTTTGGGAGAGACTCGGTGGAAGGAGCGTCTTCCAATGTGGGGAATGTGGGTCAGGTTGCAGGGGAAATGTTCTGCGTATTGAAGTGCAGCACTGGACATCTTCAGATGGCTGCTGCAGCTTCTGGAACAGGACCATCCTCTGCCTCAGCCCCCTTTCTCCTCGCCTTTGGGTAGACTGCATTTGCCCCCTCTTTGTAGAATGTGCATGCCTGTGGTACGATCCATCCAGCTAGACTGGGTAAGTGTTTCCATGCTCTGCCAGTTGCTGCTTTTCTACTTTTATTTTCAAACCGAATGGTAACACTTTGAAGCATTTCTGATTAGGGAACCTCAACTTGTTGTTTCTGCTTAAAAGTGATAATCCCCCCTTAATACAAACCTCAAGTACCTATTTTAATGAAACCTTCAGATGAATATCAAAGAGCTATTTACTCGTATCTAATATTTTAATTAGATTATATTCTCAATTTAACCCATTAAACCCCCTTTGATGATCTCCATGTTTAGTGTTTAGCCCCAGATGCTGGAGGTAATGAATATTGGACCTTTGATTTAATGAGAACTTCTGCCTTTCCAGCCTGACTCCCTTTGTATCCCCCTTTTTTTATTTTCTGAGCTATAGAATTCGGTTAATTGAAGAAGTCTCTTACCACCACACATTAAGGAACCTAAATTAGCATCCCTTTTCTGATTAGAAAATGCAAGCAGACATTTTCTCTTTGATCTGAGGATTGAGTTGAAGTAGGCAACAGCCCCCTGAAAATGAGCTGATGGCCTTATTATTTGGCTGACATGCAGATGCGTCCATGTGGTGCAAAATGCTTAATGTCTTAATTGATCACCTTCCTCCCTGTCTGTCATCCTACTACCTTTTAGAGCTCCCATAAATTAGGGTGATCTTTCTGGGTGGGTGGTGTGTTTCATTTGTTTGGGTTTTTTTTAGTAAAACAATGGACTTTTAGGCAACATTTAAATACTAAATGCATGCTAAACTAGAAGCCAGGTATACTGACATGATGGTGCATTGGGGCAGCGATAGATTTTTTTCTAAAAACACTGATCATGATGATCTCACAAACCATTTGGAAAGGACTGGTTTGTTGGGGTTTTTTTCCTCCCAGAAAAAGACATTATTTGCAGCATATGTGGAAAGAAAATCTTTTGATCTACCTCAATACTAATGCAAATTTTTCCTGCACCTAACAGATACGGTGGCACAAAAAGGGATCATACAAGTAAATGATGAGCATCCATCTGCTTAAAGGCAAAGGCCAAAACTTAATGTCTTTCAAATTAGGAAGGCAAGGAATTTAAATAAGAAATAGTCCTTGAATTTTGCATTAAGTATTCGGGGAGAGATTGAGCTGCAGTAGAACCTGCCTGCCATAGTCCCACAGCTCCAGCGCAGTTATCGCAGAGCGCAGCGTTACTCACAGTGAGCATAGGCTGCCTTCACAGGGGCAGAAATTTATTTGTGTACACCACCCAATAGAACTTCTCAACATTTACTTGGCAGGCCCTTTCTAGTGCCACCATTTCTTAATATTTTAGATTCAAGAAGCGTAGAAGCTGAGATCACCCTGAGTGGTCAAAGACCCAGGTCAGTTCTACTTACTTAGGAGCAATGCTGCTGCAATAACATCACCGTCATGTTTCTTTCGAGTGTACCTGAAGTCGGCTTCCCACCACCAGCTCACAAAAGGTATGAACAGCTGGCCCATAGGCTGCTGACTCTGACAAAAACATACTGTTTCGTTTAAAAACATTAAATAAGGCAGTGCCTAAAAAGAGAGCCTAGAAGCAGAGCCTAAAAGCCATGTTCCATCATTACATCTCCAAAGACAAACTGTCAAAGATGAGGATTGTAAACCAGACAAGATTACATCTAACTCCTGCAGTCATTGAATACTTCAAATAGGCATGAATGAGCTATAATGTCTAAACAGCCCACAAGCCAAGCATTTGTTCATTATCATCTCCTGTTAAGGATCAGTGCATTATAATAAATAATCAGTAAATTATAATAGCACACAAAGAATATGCCTTTGTGGTGTTTTTTTTTTTTTTATTTTGCATGCTGCCCAAACCTTAAGTGCTCTCTGCCTGAGAACAAGCAGGCATATGAAGAAAGGGCCAACTCTGGTAACTGCCTGTGCGATGTGAGGAAGAGCTCTAGATGCACAAAATCACAGTGATACGTAAAGGCAATGAATCTCCAGGTGGCAGCTGGCAAAGGCGAGTTAAAGCTTTGCAGAGGAGCTTGCTTTGAACAGAAGTGATACTGAGCCAAAAACCTGGATAGAGCAGATGCTAAAGAAGCACCCAGCAGCTCAGCAAGAGCTTTGCATAATCGTGAGTGCAGAGCGGGCAGCTGCAGGTAATACCACAGGACTAGTTTTCTGTGTGTCATAGAAGCACTTAAGGGTTTGTTCCAGCAGTCACAACAAAGCCAGCCAGATACACAACACCAGAGAATATTGAGTCTTTACCTTAGGAAAGCAACTTGAGTGGTCTCAGCCACAGCTGAACAAAGTGAGTCACAAAATTCAGTCAGCTTGCCTTTGGTCTTGGCATTCCCGAAACCTGTATCATAAAGTTACCTCATTATCATGAGTTCTTGAAAGAACTTCTTCCTTGAAAGACTATCTGTACCCTAGCAGGTAGAAAGGGCACTGCAGTCCACTCTGGGATCACCCTTTCTTCTCATAAGCATACACGTTACACCCATCTGCCTTTATCACCAAGTGCGATGTATCGCTACCGCTGCATGAACACTGACCTAGCCCGAAGCACTTTTCGCAATGGAGCTAGAAGTGTTTAGTCTAAGCTTATTATGCTATAGAAACAAGATAAATCCAAGACAGAAATAAGCCACTTCTTAAGCCGAGTAAGATGATCCGAGCAGGAGTTTGCAGTTAATTAAGGTGATGCTGTTTGTTATTGTGACTAGAAGAGAGGAAGAACAAAGTCGTCGATTCAGGAGGCCACAACACTCAGGAGTTCGCAGTGCTGTAGTCAGCATCCTCTCTACATTCACCTACCCCTCCTCTGCTCCTCACAGCATGGCCCACGCCTGCAGAATCTTCACTTCAGAAAACTAATGGAAAAAATTGCACCTAGTCCATCAGCCAGAAAGAGAGAAACCCTGAGAGGAAGTTGTAGAAAGAATTTCACAGAGCGCACGCAATGCCTGGATCACTTGCTGGGCCTGGCCATAGGTTATTTACACCTTCACCAAGTGACAGCCCATGGTACTTTCAGGGCTGACGCTACGCATGTTTAATAGCAAGACTTTGCAAATGATTCGCTCTGTAACTGCCCATACAGCCTGCATATCTGACCTGCTTTTACATAGCTCTGGCCACAGGAGGAAAGAACTTGGGCTGGAACTGCTTTCCAGTGCCATAAAGGTTAAAAATGCTAAGAGCAGCAGAGAGGAAAATACTCAAAATCAAAACAGAAAGCAAAGGTTCATGGAAGGATCTTATAGACATGTTTTAAATTGTCTTTAATGAAAACAACAAAAAATATTAACTACTTAGGTGTTCAAATAAATCAACAGGAAACCACTTCAAAAAAACTCACAGAAGAATTTTAATGAAAATCAATACTTCAGTGGATTTCTTGAAAAATAGGAAATCCACCAAGATTTCATTTTTCCAGCAATTATTTCCTGCAGGCCATTTCCACCCCAGCATTTCCCAAACAAACATGTAAATATTAAAAAAAAAAAAAAAGGCAAGCAAGCGCTAAACTATCTCTCCCCTACTCCTCGAGCTTCTTCGGGAGCGCCGGAAAAAGCGAGCAGTTGTCATTGAATAAGGCAGGACCTGGGAATAAAACCTCTTTTCACTTATTCTAAGAAGAAAAACCTCTGAACTAAACAAACAAAATGCCCCCTGAAGATAGGGAGGTGTTTGTGGATTTTATTTTATTTATTTTTATTTTATTGACCAGCATAAATACTTTCTGAAGAAGAAATTTCCTGTAGCGGCAGGGGAGAGGCAGCAGAGACTCGTGTTATTTGAGTCATATTCTGACTCTCCCTCATGGACCTGGCATGTCCTGAGTGTGATACTGCTGGTGACAGAAAGGGGAGCGAGCTCGTTACACCTCGGTGCCCCAGAGAAACCACAGCACCTCTCTAAAGGGGTCGCACAACACGGCCCTGCCCGGGGGACTGAGGTGAGGATACCTGTGGGTTCCAGCTGCCCCGACCTCACTTGCCATCATCTGCAGCGCTGTCTGGGTTCTGGCACTGTAAAGGTCCTGTGCTGCAGAGCCTGTTTCCAGACATTCTCCCAGTGCCTACACCTGAATCCCAGTACCCTTCCCTCCCCTGAGAACTACCATCAGGCTGTAAATATCACCAGCCCCTGGGTGTGCAAGTGCCCCCGGCCCTACTGCCACAACGGAGGGGAGCACTAACTTCTGGGGTGTTTGGCGCAGTGGGAACGTACTGGGTGACACAGCATCTGATCACGCTCCTCCTCAATCCTTGTTGTGAGGGCAGAGCCTGGCAGGACCTGCTGGCTGACACCACCATTGTCGTGACATCCACTGACCGCCTTGCAAAAGAGCGGTGTAAGTGCACAGAGGAGGAAAAAGCTGGTTTTTGCATGTGTGTGCCCAAAAACTTCTGTCACTTGTGCATCTTAATCTTGTACTTCTACTTTCTCCTGCCTTTTTCCTTTGTGTTCATTGCAGCTCAAGAGTATTTTTACACAGCTTTGTCTTTAATAATAAGAAGAGACAATGAACAATTCTTTGCACAAGTAAAAGGAATGGCACACAAATGTAAGGGAACAGGACTTTTAATATCCCTTTTCATTCAGGTGCAATTTTTGTGAATGATTACACCTTTACATTTGCTCCTGATATTCTCTCTCACTAAACTAAAGGGATTTCTCTTGTGTTTCTCTAAATACTTTGCTGCCCAGTCCCGCTGCCAAAGGCAAGTCCACCCGAGTGACTGGTGTGAATTCACTAACCCCCGCCGCAGAGTGCGACAGGCCAGGCTGGCTCCGAGACAGACGTCCGTACAGCAGCGGTGGACGTGGTCAGAAAAAAAATTATCATGCACATATCCCTTTTAGTAATTCCTAATGAAATGCGCACTCAGGGGGAGGCTGCCAGTCAGCACAGAGCGAAACGAACAAAACACTTGGTGGGCAACTGAGTACGGACGCGGACGAAAGACAGCATCGAATTGAAAGGTTTGAGACAGTTTCCATCATCTCCCTGCCTACGGCCAGGTAGATGGTGAGAGAAGGGAAGAGCCAGGGAGCGGGGAGAAGCGTTTCCAGCCAGCGACGTGGCAACGTGAAATGACCTGCTGAAGCCTGTGCTTGGCTCTCTGCGGTACTTCAAACCACACCAAGGCTTTAGGAGGAAATTGGTTGGGTTTACCTTCTGAATTATAATTTTTAGGGAGGTGAGTGGCATTTTAGCAAAATTTGTTGATGAAAATGATTGTCCTGGCAGTATTTTTAAACACCATGTAAAAAGACAACTTGCCATTTTCTGGACAAATGGTTGGGTATTGGGTATTTCCCCCCCCCAACGTGTGATCTTTATTATTTTACGTGTGAAAAACATAAAGGGAAACCCACAAAAAGGAAACAAACATACACATTTCAATCATCTATATTTTATATATTAAACAGGGACACATTTTCCCTCACAAAACCGCATGTCCCGTAATCCAGAATGCCCTGAATGTGCTAATGACACCGAACAACCAAATTAACTTCCCATTAAAAAAAAAAATAAATAAAATTAAGGCGGGGGGGGGAGTTAAATAACCTAACGAGACACCAACATGCCACCGGGCTGCTGGTGCAGCGGGGGCTGCACAGCCAACATCTGAGCAAGCACAGCTTTTCCTCCAGGTTTTTAGCGAGGGAAGCCCCTGGAGGTGCGGAGCCTCCACCGCGCTCCCAACCCGTTTGCCAGCCAGCAGCTTACCCCAGGAAAAAAAAAAAAATAAATCTTAATTTACCTGGAAATTAAAACTATTTCCCTGGCAGGAAGATAAAGGCAAAGCGAGCACAGACGGTGACTGCTCTATCTGCAATACAGAGCTCAGGGAGTCGTTGGGGCAGATGCGAGGGAGGGAAGAAGCAGGAGCCAAACGTGGGAGCAGCTCTGGAGCTCTTTGGGAGGAAAAGTATCCGGAAAGTGATTCACACCTGGAAGCCGTGAAGGAATCAGGCTGCTGGTGCAGGTGGTTCTCCAAGCTGTAGAAAATCTCTTTTGCTCGCTGGGATTGCTTTTGCTCCGAGCAGCCCCGGCAGGATCGAGTTATTCGTGATACTCCCCCCTTCCCTTCCCCACATGGGAATTAAATAAAGGGTCATTTTTGGTCTTACCTGTTTCTTTGGAGGGCGTTTCTACAACTCGTGGGGGTTGGTTTTTTTAAGTACACGCGTGTCCTGGAAGCTCTGCCCGGGATCAAACCCGACTTACCGCACCAGGGAGGGGGACGGGGAGCCCCAGCTCCGCTCGCTGGCGCCCCGGGAGCGCGGCGAGCCTTGCGGGAGGCTGCGGGAGGCCTGCCCTGCCCGCCGCTCTCGGCGCGACAGCGTGCTGGCACGGGGACACGTTTATTTTAAAATCGAGGAAAGTTCGGGGAACGGCGAAAAGTCCGGTGTTTCGAAGGGAAGGGGAAAGTTAAAGGAAACGCGCCTTTTTTTTTTTTTTTTTTTGCTCTCCCCGCATCGGGCAAAACTCGGGCTTGGGGCGATGCTGGGGGGAAGCCGGCGGTACCGCGGGGCCCCCGGGGCATCGCCCGCATCAACACCTCCTTCCAAAAGCCTGACCCCCTTCTCTCTGGGCTCCGGCGCTACTCGCGGCTGGGGGGAGGCAGGGGCGACTTGCGGGGCCGGGGCAAAGCCGCCCCGGGAGAGGCCATCCTAGAGGCGGTGGGGGCCGGCGCAGAGATCCCCCTCCTCCAGGATGTCCACCTCGTCCTCGGGGTCCTGGAGCAAGAACGGGCCGGGGGGGCCCTTGCGGGGCTCGGCGCCGGCCGCCCCGGGCGGCTCGGGCTCGGGGGAGCTCTGCTCCCGGCTCTCCTCGCCGCCCGCGGGCTTGGCGTCGTCCTGGGTTTTCCGCAGCTGCTTCTTGTGCTTCATCCGCCGGTTCTGGAACCAGGTTTTCACCTGAGGAGAGCAGGAGGAGGGAGAAGAAAACAAAAAAGAATAAAAATTGAGAGAAGGTGGAGATGCTGCATGGGCTAAGGGGCGGTGAGGCTGCCAGAGCCCTTCCCGGCCGGTACCTGGGTCTCGGAGAGGCTGAGGGCCGTGGCCAGCTCCACCCGCTCGGGCGTGGAGAGGTAGCGCTGGATCTCAAACCTCTTCTCCAGGCCGGAGAGCTGGGAGTCGGAGAAAACGGTGCGGGCTTTGCGACGGCGGCAGTGCTTCCCGGGCAGCTCGGCGTGAGCATGGTGCTGGAAGAGGGCTGGCACCGGCACGCCTGGGGGGACACACGGCCGAGACCCGGGCTGCAGTCGGGCAAGGAGCCGGGCCGGAGCCTCTCGGGGGCTTCTGCCCTCTGCGGCCCCCGGGTGGGCTACAGCGGCTCGGGAATGGGCTCTCCCCCTGTGCCCCCCCCTTTTTTTTTTCGGTTATTTTTTTCGTTTATTTCGTTTTTGAGGGCGTTCTATTGGTTTGGATTTGTTGCTCTGGGAAGAGGAAAAAAAAAAAACAAAACCAAACGGGGCTTTGCAAAAGCGCTTCGCCTCCGCTGAACCCGCCCCGGCGAGGCAGGGGCAGTCCGGGCAGCGCCCGCAGCCTTCCCACGCCGCTGCGGTGGGAGCGGCCGGCCGGGCAGGGAATTTCGCCCCCCTGGCAATTAAAGCACAACGAAATGGAAGCGGAAAAAAAACCCAGGAGAGCCCTGAAAGAGGCTGGGAGGAGAGCGATCCTCCACGGCCGCGCCGGTGCGGAGCTTGCGGAGAAACTTTGGAGGAGGGTTTCCTTCCAAAGCAAGGGACGGGCCTGGCAAGGGCTGAGCGCGTATCCCTGCGCCGGCAGAGCCGCGGCCGGGCGGGGGGAGCCTCTCCCAGCGCCGGGGGGAGCGGGCACAGCTCCAGCAGTAATGCTGGATGTGGAAGCTCGGTCACCGTCCGGAGGGACAACGCACGGAAAAAAAAAGATGTTATCGGTGCAAAAGTAAAGGTAATTTTTAAAAACGAAATAAAAATTAAAGGCGAAGAGAAGGTGACCCTCAGGACGTCGGGCAATCGAGCGAATGACGAGCTGCAGCCCGGGGGGCTCCTGTCCCCCATAACGAAGCCGGGGGCTCGGGCGGCTGGCGGGTCCGGCCCCGGAGGGGACGCAACGGCGATTTGGGTGAAGGATGCGGAAATGTCCCCACCCACGTCCCCACCTCGACGCCGCCTGGTCACCAACTCCGCAGGTTCCTCCTGCGAAGGGCTGCACTTACCCGAGGTGGTGAGAAAGTAGGGGGGGTGGTGGTGGTGATGCTCCGGCTTGTGCAGGGCAGGGTGCGGGTGAGGTGCCAGGAGGGTCGGGGTTGGCATCAGGGGGTACCCATAGTCCAAGAGGGGGACGCGGGAGGCCAAGGAGCCGGGGAAGTGCTCGGGGGGCACCTCCCGCAAGGGCTTGGGCTTGTGCAGCAGGATATCCTCGATGAAGAAGGAGGTGGGCCTGGGCGCGGAGACGGGGTGCACGGGGGAGGTGAAGTTGAGGTTCATTTCGGTTGCGTGGCCCCCCCCGCCTCGGGCGGCGGGGAAGGGAGCGAGCCGGCCCGAGGGCTGGCTGCCGGAGGAGAGAGGGCAACCGGCTGCACCTCCCGGGGCCGCAGATAATCAATAAAAATAGTGATGATGTTAATAAATAAATCACAATTTAAAAATAAAAAAATCCGGAGCAAAAATAAATAACAACAATAATGAAAAAAATTATATCTATTCCCCCAGCCAGAAGTAAAGGGGAAGAGCCGGGGGATGCCAGGCGGGTGGGTTTGGGCTGCGCGGGGAGCTGCGCGCCTTTGAGGCGCGGAGGGAAGGGGCTCTTCGGCGAGCCAATAGCGATCGGGCGGGCGGGGGGACGGGCCCGCCGGGCCACCCAAACCACCGCCGCGGCGCGCAGGGGGCGCAGAGGGGGCGCGGAGCCGCGCAGCCGCCCCCGCGCAGCGCTCAGTCCCGGTCCCAGCGGGGGGATCGGAGCATTTTCCCAAAGTGGGTGTTTTACCCTTTTAAAAAAAAAAAAAAAAAAAAAAAAAGGCAAAAACTTGGGGGTAAGGGAGGATTAGTGGTGCTTTCCCGACCTGTCCCACGCTCCGCTCCGAACTTGTCCCCCCGCACGCAGCTTGCGCCTTTCCGCGCAGGTTATTGCCCCGTTGGGGTTTTGGGGTTTTGTTCCCATCCATTCCCCGCTCAGTGTTGTGCTAACACTGCTTCCCCCTCCTCCCCCCCCCCCCTCCTTTTTCCTCTTTTTCCGTTTGGTCTTTCCTCTGTTTGTCTTTTTTTTTTTTTTTTTTTTTTGTCCCCCTAATCTGTAACACTCATTTCCCCGGAGTCAATTTGCTCAAATAAGGGTGATATACCACATCATAGCCGAGATAATTTCGGTTCGCATCTCAGAAAATTGCTCTAATTATTGATGTTAAACTCAGGGAAATTAAAAGAGGGCACTTCTTCATCTCCCGATTTTAAGCTCTAATTTGTTGAAATCGAGTTGTCATCACAATTCCAATCACTACCGTTAATAGTAAAAGTGTTCTAATAGAGCCAGAATTCGCGCAACCCATGCTATTAGATAATTAGGAAAGATGTTAGAAAGGCAAGTGCTAATCCTTGGGCACACGGACAGCATTTCCATCTGATCCAGCAGGTAGAACAAATTAATTACCAGAATCAATTAGTCCTAAAAAGTACAGTTCTCAGGGTAAGCCATGTCTTCCATATGGATGAGCTGGTAAATGGTAAATAGATGAGGAAAAACCTTTAAAAGAATAGAAATGGCAATCGTCGGGTTTTAATGAATCTGGAACTCGGAGCGCCCGAGTTTTCCAACGGTACCGTCTATTCGCAGAGTCACGCGTGGGCGAGGGCACGGGCAGCCACCTCTCCCCCCACGGCGGGCAGAGCTCGGGATTTTTAAGAACAACTAGTTCTAGCGCGTGGTAGCTTTTAAAATACAAATGCGGCTCCTTCATCAGTTGGCCAAAACTCGGGGGAGATCAGAGTGCTCACCGGGGAAACCCACGGGAGCATTTCTTTCTCTATGAATACACTCAGTGCGTGTTACAGCCACGCACATGCTTTGTTTTACGCGTGGGGTGCCCACGCACTTAAGCGACATAGATCTCTCCGTAGGTCCGTGCCCGCACAGTACGGATGCGGGTCCGCTGCTGCACCGAGGCGGGAGGCTCCGGGAGGCGCGGGGCTGCGGGAAAGGCTCGCCCGCCGCCGAGCTGCCTCTCTCGGTGCTGCCGGCAGAACTCCCTCTTTCTCTGCAGGAAAAAATAAAAAATTTAAAAGTTATGAAAAAAAAAAAAAATCCGTTGCAGCGTCCTCTCCTGAAACGCCCATTTCGGCACCAGCACGGGATTTTGGCCGGGGAGTTAAAAATGCAACAGGCTAACAACTTTCTCTGAGGCGCAAATGAGGGAGCAAATGAATTAACAGTGACGAAACGGGTCTAATGCCCGACTTGTAATGACGGGAGCGCAGCCAGGGGCTGTAAGCCCCTTGACTGGCCATTTCATCAGCCGAGATTGCTTCTCCAGGAGGGCTGGGGCTTTACTCGTCACTGGGGGGGGTGTGTGTATATATATATATATATATATATGTAAGTATGTATGCATGTGTATATTTTTTTTTTTAAAGCAGATCTGAACGATTAAAGCTGTGTTTCTTCAGCCGGACTGGGTCACAGCTTTAGGACTCAGGCAAGAGCTTGCTTGCCTGACAGCCACATCGAGAGGGGCTGCTATTCGGAGACCCTCTTTATTTAGGGTACAGCTGGGAAAGAGGGAATGGAGACACTGTCTCGGTGTTACCTTGCAGCAACAGCAGCAAAATGCAGCTCCAAATCAGGCAGTGGCACTTCAGGCACCGCAGCCTCTCCTGGGTGGTAATTTGAGGACAAGAAGCAGACGTGATAACCCCTGGCTGTGGAGAAGTCCCCTGAAAGGAAGGTAACCCCCAGGAAGGGGGGGACCTCTGCGCTGCAGTCCTCACACCCAGGGATTTTTTTAAATTTAACACTTCATGGCTTTTTGCGACAGGAAGGGAGTGCCAGCTGCTTCCCATCATCGGCTGGTGCCGCTGGCAGCGTGGCCTCTTTGCCCTACAAGCTTGTTACCTATTTTTCCCCTTTTGTCCCTCTTCTGCAGGTCCTCACAGTGATGGGGACCCAGCAGTATGAGTCTCACCCCAGGATCCCTAAACTGTCCCAGCCCCGGCTGCATGCCCGGTCATCCCCGAGGACTAGCCCCCGTATCAGTGGTTAGCCTGTTTTTTCTGGCTGGTCAGACATATGCACGTGAACAGATATTCCTAAGTATTTCTGCATACACACACAATTCCATTTGCTACCAAATTCACGGGTGAGTCGGGTCTCCAAAGAGACCCCCTGTGGCCTCCTCTCAAGGGAGCGGGGGGCCTTGTTGAGCTGGTCCCACAGCTCTTCCCCAGATTTGGCAGAAACTGCCCCAAACCTGGGCAGAAGCTGAGGTCTTGCAGGGCTAAGGGACACATCTAGGACAGAAAACGAGAGGGACTGGGGTCAGTGCAAGGTGGAGAGAAGCAGCAGGTTTGGCTGGTTTACTCACCGTGTGTTTCCCTTCCCATGGGGGGGACCACCAGAATTTGCCCCTTGACGCTGTGCTCTTGCATCCTCCCCTGAACACCTTGTGGGACTGCGTAACATCTCAGCCTGCAACCCCAAACGAATCAAACCTCCTCCAGAGGCACACATCTGTCAAGCCGGGTGGCCACACTGCTGTGGAGTTCGTTCGTTGTTACTTCGATAAAATAAAATTATTTCTACAGGTTCAAAGAGCTTTATAAACTTTGCTGGTAGTGATGCACACATATTCCGCCGTGTATGTATACACACACACATACACCCCTTCCACGATTTAGGAACATACGTAATACACAAATGCTTTGCTTACATAAACGCCAGTTGTCATTACTTGCACAAAGAAGATCATTTGAGGGTATTATGGGGGAATTTTGCCCAGGAAAACAGAAACTTATTTGACCAAAAGGGTCATTTAAAAGGTCAGTGCAGCTACATTGATGTTAGTAGCTTTATTCCAGTGTGTTGCATTAGGGATAAATTTGGTGCGGTTTAAAAATACATGCACTTACCTTCCCGTGGCTCTTGAAGAGGTAAGGTAGCTTGGGAGCCCAGCCTTTTCATGCCTTTCAAGACAAATCCACTCAAAAAGGAAGGGTTAAATTAAAACCAGACAGCCTTGATATGATCAAAATGGGAGCCTGGCTGCAGGAAAGAGGTCTGAAGAGCTCAGTTTGAGTAGCCACATACATAACGTAGAGAGAGGTCTTTTGAACACAAAGCATGGCTTAATGGAGAATGTTCCACGCATGATGCTTCAGGCAAAACCGCCCCCCACCCCAAAGGAGCAGGGTGCCTCTGCCCGGAGGCTCACTGGGTGCTGCTGGCGAGAGGGAAAAACACTCCTGTCTTCCACCAGAGCCGCTTTCCCCATCTACATCCCGTCTGCCTTTGCCTACATCTACCCTTTCTCTGCATGTCTCCGAAACCCATCTCACCCAGTGCCCACCTGCCTCCTACCACCCTGCAAATGCACTGTGGAAAATCGAGGCTCCCAGGAGCCCAGCGATACCGTGTTCGTGACAAGGGAGATTTTTTAGATTTCTCTCAATTGATGGGACACAAGAGTGCAGTTAAAGACAGTGGCGGGAAGCCCTTCAGTACTAAGTTGGGTCTCCACTAGAGGTTTTTACTGGCGTTTCAGCGTGGCTAGAGATAATATTTTAATGTGGGCAACCCTCTAGTATGCCCTGACACTAGATCAAGTTCAAAGAGGGCTCGGTGGATGGGCTTTGAGATTAAGCTCTGCCTAAAACAACAGGGCCTAGCAGGTTGTCTTGGAACGGAGAGTGCAAACGACAGGGCTGGTAGAGGGTGGGAGGGGAAAGAAAGTGTCAGAGAAGAGTTTACCTCCGAACAGGGATTGATGGCAACACCAGGAGAAGATCCAGCCAGGTCTTCCAAGGCTCATAACTCTTCCACCCCTTGGCTTTTGCTGCCTCAAAAATATGTCGTCCCACAGCCGACACACTGGCACTCTCCTTCATTTGTAGCTGAGATGAAGAGAAGACAGAATGAGAAATAGAGAAGCAATCAGCCTGCTGATTTTATTCCAAGGCAATAAACACGCTGGTTAAAAGCTGGGTCTGTCTTATTCTGAGAGAACCCCTGAATCTACCCACAAACACCATCACGGTAATTTCAGGGCTACAGTTCTAGGTGAAAAGCACGGGGTGGCGATGGAAGTGTTGCTGATGCGAGGGGATCACATCAAGAAGCGATTGAGACAGGAAGGTACTTTTGAGGCTTGTATCACTGCCAATAGCTGCAAGAATTTTGGGGATAAAAGGTGATATGGCATCAATGACAGGCAAAATAAAATTTAAAGGGTAAAAGCTTAGA
Organism: Phaethon aethereus; assembly: GCF_964289735.1. NCBI lineage: Eukaryota > Metazoa > Chordata > Aves > Phaethontiformes > Phaethontidae > Phaethon > Phaethon aethereus. The sequence continues at coordinate 3,954,582 of NC_138599.1, forward strand.
CTGTAGCTTCCTCACACGGCTCCCAAACCCAACTATCCATGCATGGGCTCAGGGGTTTCATTCCTAAATCCAGAATTTTATCTCTGTACTGAAAAATTGCCTCATTAGCTGATAATCCTGAGCATTTTCTGAAGGCAGGGCACTTAGAAAAAGAGGATGAAAGTATTAGCATCGACAGGTTTGGTCTAAACACATACCCTAAAATAGTGACTCTTATTAAGTAAGACCTACGATCTTTTTAATTATCTAATATTTGTTTCCAACTTCAGCAGCGTTATCTGTACTGTTCCAAAACACAGCAAGATTATTCCTTCTTTCTTTCCTTTTTTTTTTTTTTTGAATGAGGCAGAAATTGGGAGGGAGGCTTAGAAGTTTCCCTGGGACCCGCTTTCAATTAGCCTTCTCTTCATTTGGTTATGTACCAATTCCTCCTCCTCGTGTGACCAAGCCCTGGGCATTGCTTACTCCCTCGAGGTGAAGGTGATTATTTTACCCAAGACCATCTGTACTTTGGGATCTCAGCTAATCCTTCGCTCTCAAAAAATCCATTCTTGCTGCCGTAGTCACTGCTTTGCCGTTGCCTTTAGCACGTTAATGCTTATTCGTTTTCTTTCATTCCAGCTGTGTAACAATCATCTGCACAACTCAACATTCTGGTTCGCTTTTTTGTGCTAATGCCTCAGAACCTCCCTTGTTTCCCTAATTTCATGATGTATGAACCTTGTACATCCTTGCTTTTAACCTTTGGGGCAGGGTAATCCTCCTTTTCCCTTTCTTATCCATTCGACCTTTATTTTACTCCCATTGTTTTCCTTCTGTTCTTTGTGGTTTTCCTCTGATTACTTGTCATACTCTTTCTGTAGCTCCACGTTCCTCATGAAAAGCTCATATGCTTTTTCTACTTAGAGGAATACTTTGAATATATAATCATAGAATCCCCGAGTCTGATCTCAGGCTGGCCTAAGTCAGCAGTAACTTATATAAAAACCAATAGAGCATATAAATCTAAATGACGCAAACACTTTGAGTCTTTTCAATTCCTCTCTTTACTTTCCAACTTCAAGGTGTCTCATTTTGAAGCCTTAAAAATAAAAAGCACACAAATTATGCACTCCAAGGTCAGAGGAAGCTATTTTGACCAACCAGGCTGACCTGCTGAATCACACGAGCCGGAGTTTCATCCAGTAACTCCTGTATCAGACTCAGAAAAAAAAATCCAACCTAGGTAGCCTGTGGAATAAGAATACCAGTTTTCTAACTCTGTAAATTATGTTTGATCCTTCACAACGTATACGTAGGAAATACATGTTTATAAATAGGGTGAATGAGCAGCTTTCTCTTACCGCTAGATCTTAGCAAGCCTCTCCATTCTTCTGTATTTATATTTTGACTAGCTCCATTGAAAATCCGTGATTATTTACAAACTCTACACCAAGCTTTTGTAAATACGATTCAACCTTCAGTTAAAAGGTCCATCGCAACTAGAGAGTAGATTTTATAAACCACTCAGGACAAGCCTCAACACACCGCCTTAGTTTTTCCTCCTCGTTTAAATACACAACTAGTTGTATCATCTTATGCTGAGCTAGAACACAAATGTCACATCTTACATGCATCTCTCGCAGCATGTGTGTCACGTGCACCGACGGTCACAAACTGATGCTGCCTTAGCCGATCATTTTGTTAAAGGAAAAGGAATCATTCTTTATTGAAAGATAATTAAACCTTTTTTTTTTCATGTTTGCTCCAAACAGATTGCAAAACTAGTAGGACCTAGTTTACAAAAAAAGATAACCTTTCTGATGATCAAAGGAAGAGATTGGTTCCATTACTTGCATTAGTCAAGAGTTGCCTGTGCTGTGGCCTTCAGAATAAAGGGAGAAATGTGCTTTAGAAAGATCTGAGTAACACACTTTACTGAAAACATTTTTGTATTATATTGCTTCTTGACTGTTCCAGCTTACCCTGTATCTGTGCACTTTATTTTAAGCACTCCGGAAGTGGATGACAGCTCTGGGGGAAAAAGATAGAATCTAGTCAGCATCTCACAAATGCATCTTCAAATAATGCGTTAAAACTGGAAATTACATTTTGAAATGGTATTTTGGACATTTCCAAGGATGAGGTATTCAAATGGCGATATGATGTAATATAATATTGTCTCGTGTAAAAACATTTTCTCATATTTGTCAGTATTATTTTTAAGTGGAAATATTAAAATGCTCTAGGTCATCTGAAACAAGTAATGATTCAGGCGGATGCTTCATCATAAATTAGTAAGATAATATTTGCACGATTTTTCCACGTCTCAAAAAATAAACTCAATTTATTTACTTCCACAATATTTGATTCAGTCCAGCTATTCCTCGCTCTTTCTGGTATTTTATTTTAATATTTTCCTGCCAAAAAAAAAAATGAGGCTTGTACATCCCTCTCTAACTCTCCTCTTTCCCCTTTACCATGGTCAGGTTTTAACAGCGCAGCCAATTTCAGTCAAATTAGTAGGACGATTAGCAGTCTCAAACATACACTTCCCCAAAATGTTTCATAAGTAAGTGGCTGAACAGAAGGCAGCGACTTCGTTATTGCAGCGCGAGTCCGGTCTGCGAGGCTGGAGGAACCACACAGGCTCTCGGTCCCTGACCCCTCGCTCCCCCGCAGCCCGACTGCCTCTTTCGGGTCTGCTGTAGCGAAAGCAAATGCACAGAATTTAACTCACGGGAGGGTGCTGTGGGGATTGTCCCACGTGTGTGTGCGTCACTGGACTACGGCATCAGTTCTGCATCTTGTGTGGATGCTGAGGAATTTGGTATATGGGCCAAACACATTCGGGGTAGCAAAAAGACTTACGTGTTACAAGTGTTTTTCAAGATTTCCCCAATTTGAAGAAAAAACATTACATGCAGAGTTTGGCGTTCTTTTTAGAACAGGAGAAGTGTGATAGAAAACTGCACATACTTAGAAACATGTATGATTTCTTACTCACAGGATGCACAAATTTGATTTTTTGGGGGTCTTGATTTTAGCTTCCAGTCAGCTGGTATTTTTAATAATGACTTATGGGGTTTCCCAGTTCATAAATATGTTATCCGCCCTTCAAAGCGAATGTTAGAAACGATCAATGCAATGTAATCGCCAGGTCCACCAATGCAAAGAAAGTTTTTGTTCTCTGCCAAAATCTGCTCTTGTTTTCTTTTGACTTTGGGGGGATCAAGACTTGGCATTCAGCAGCCTACAGTCATCTTTGCAAATTAGTTTGCCATTTGTTATTATACATGGAAAATTAAACCTAGAAGTCCAACAGGTCAAGAGCCATAAGCTTGAAAACAGCAGCACAATTATGGGAAACAACATATACAAAACGTCCTCAAAGCTAAGGGGGTATTTTAGAATATTATAAGCTTCTGCATCTTTCTAACAGGGTCCCTGTTATAAATAAGAGACGTGTGTGTGTGTACGCTTGCGTGTCTGCTAGTCTGCACATTTCTGTCCAACTGAGATCAGTACTCGAGTCTCAAAATAAGTACAAAAAGGAGAATTTTCCAGTTTGTATCCTCTGGAAAATGCAATTTCCCTCCCAACACACATTAAATTCATTTAGCCTAGTGCATTTTTAATAGACATTATTCATCTATTACCTTAATGAGCTTGTGGTGAAAGCATATTGCCTCCCAATTTTAACAAAAGCTGTCTAATATTGCTGCAGCTTTTTCCCCTTTTGCCTTCTAAGGCAGCAGCACGGAAGGGGGGAAAAAAAAAGCTATAGAGACAGATAAGGTTTTTATTCTGTGTCACAACACTACATTAAGAATAAAACCTTCCACTTAAACACTTAAATGAAAACATCGAGAAACTAATTTACCATTTGTAACCACATGATTTAAGTAGGAGCAGCTTTAATTTTCTTCCCATTTTCCTCATATTCAATGTGAGCGCACATTAGATTTCACTGGCTCAAATCACAACACTTAAAGCCACTTTCATTTTCTTTTTGATTAAATAATTGAAATTCCTGTCACTGCCTGCACTTTACTAGCACACAAATTTTATGTGTAAAGATAAATACTCTTTCTTTCTCCCTTCCCTGGCTGTAGGCTTTTTTTTTTTTTTTTTTTTTTGCTTTTTTTTCCAGTTTATTCTTAAAAGCAGGCAAGGTTTAGTTTATTGATGGTTCCATAAAATGGATCAGTACTCCATTCACCTATTTCGTGGAATTATACTGCTCCCATTAAGTGATTGTTTGGGGAAATTATGGAAAGCCATCTTCTCTAATTTAGCTGTCATCGTTGTAAGGTTATTACTATCCAATCCTAAAAGAACAGGAAGCCTAGTTACTCGTGTGCTGTTCCCTCTCCCACACCCATTAATGGCTGAAGCCTTGATTTTTATTTAAGTATTCGTTTCAATTAGGGTAACAAGTTTTATTAACGCTCCCTAATAAGCTCCTCTGACAAAATTCAAGACGCTTTCCCTTGCAGCTCGGTGATGGCCCAGTCAATAGGAGCATCAGTTGGCACTGCCCGTGACGAGCAGTGGACTCACACGTGGCTTCCAGCTCAAGGGAGAAACACCTGCAAGACTCACCCACCTCGGCCGCTTCTCACACGTCTTGCAGGGCTGCAGCAAAGCCCGCTCCCATTTCTTTGGCTTTTCACCCTAAGCTGCGGGAGAGCATTAGCACCCTTCAAAACATGCCTCTGATGGGTCCTACCTACCAGTGGGCACGCTGAAGAGGCTGGTGGCAGCTTGCTGTCTTCACCCCACCTGGTCCTGGGCCATGAGGGTGGACAGTTGTCACGTCCCCAGGGGACGGGGAGGGTGGAGGTGCTCGAGCAAGGCCGTTTGATGAGCCCTGGGCTTTGTTACCTTTTCTGGCTTAGACTTTGCAGCAAGTGACCCTGCACAAGCTGCTTTGGTCTGGGTCCTCTGAAGGATGGAGGGGTCTAACTCTAATTAACAGGATTTAGATTTGCATACCTTGATGCCTCTGTGCTTCAGTTCCTTATATAGGAAGCATAGATATATATATATACACACAGACATATCATGGGTGCTCTGTACTTTTCAGCATCAGCCTCACGATTTAACTTAACATTTTTTTATGGCTACTAACTGCAGGAGTTAGTAGCTGACTAACTAACACTGACGCAAAATAATAGGTGTTGCCTGAAGACCTACAAAAGACATTTAAGTGAATTCAGAGAGACTCTGGAGCCCCCGTTACTGCCCCTATCTGAATGACAAAGACTCGTATAAAGCTTCACATGTGCCCCCTTTGCAGGCCCATGGAAGCAAAGAGAGGAGACAGAATCCCGCTGGATCTCCACTGGTCCCGGCTGTTTTAATCTGCTTTCCTAAAGCATCAGGTTCCCCGGATCAGGAGGTATTGCAGGGTCGTGAAGGATGCGGGAGAGGAGCGAGGCAATTGCCACGAGGAGGGAGAGAGGGTACAGAGATAAATCCATAAGGAACTGGCCTTCCCTCAACAACCAACTTCCATAAGAAACGCACATTTTGTTTCCCAGCAAGAACCATTTTGCCATTGCATTGCTGTGAGCTCTCTCCTAATCTGATACTTCGATTTTTCCTGGGCGATGCTTACAAAGTGTGGAGGCCCTTACAGCATCATGCAGGAGAAGTAGCTACCAGGAGGGGTCATGAGGTGCAGGAAGATTTCTTCCTCTTCTGCAGCAGCACAAATAACGGCAACGTGTGTTGCCTCTAGAGTGAGCTTTTTTTTTCTAGAGTGGTGTGAAATAATACAGAGCATGGACAGACGTGGCCCGAAATGGGAACGGGCAACGTGGATGTACCTGTACCACCCCGCCGAGCACACCACCAGCTCTCGGAGCCACAACCACCAGCAAGAGCAAGGGTGTCTCTGCGGCGGTTATAAACGAAGACAGAAATTAGAGTGCGAGTCTAAATCAAGCCAGATTATAAGACTGGCAAGGATTAGGGTAATAAAACTGCCCAAATGATATTCCAGCCATGCAAATAGCTTTGTGCTAAGTAGGACTGGCAGACAGCTCAAGAGGTCCCCTAGTCCATCTCCCTGCCCCAAACATGCCCTGCACTTCCCACCTGGAAAGGGACAGGTCTGACAGCCTGGTTGCTGAATTCCTCTCCGATTCCTGCTCTCATAATCACCATGACTTTTAGATGCTCTGTATCAGCAATGCCAACCTAATCAGAAGTTTCATTCCTCAGCCCACAGCAACACCCTCCTATTTCCTTAGAAGGAAAAGTCAGGATATTTTTACAATTCCCACAGAATAGCAGTATCTTACTGCTGACCTCATACCCCCCCCCAAATCAGTGATGGCTTTGAATTTTGTATAGAGTTCTTTGATAAAAGGTTTGTGAGCTTCAAAAAGTGTCCAGGTTTTCTAACTGTATCTGCTGAGCTAGTGAAAGGTAGTACTGCCTTTTGCTGCCAGCCTGGCCGAGCTTGTCTCATTCACCATCAGGAAAAACGATAAAGACGATTTTCATTTGCATGTAACACATCAGCCCATTCCACACAATTTAGAAGCCTTCCTGACAGTGTTGAATATGCATTTCCTAATGGGGGAAAAAACCTCAACCAAACAGAAACAAACGTCCAGAGGAAAATTTGCCACCAGCGTTTCCAAGCAAGTTAGGTCCAGAAGTTAGGGACCTTTCTGTGAAAAAGGCAATGCGATGGGTCAGCCACAGCTTTTAATTCTGAAAGGAGGTCCAAGAAACAGAAGAAAAACATCTTTGTGATTACCCCTCCCTTCCCCTCTAACTATTCACCCTGGAGGACATTGTTAACATATAATAACTGGGTATGTCAGAATCAATTAGGCAACTCATAATAAAGCAGATGCTGCTATTGTGAAGACGATGCAGTGGAAGTATGGGTATAGGAAGGCCCTCAGCGCAGCCTGGGCTAAGCAGATATGATGCTAATTGAATTCTTGCTGGCAATTTTTCACCCCTAAATGAACAAGAAAGAGAGGAATCTTAGAGTCTCATCTGTTTAGCTTGTGAACAGGAAAATGTTTTCAAGCCCAGTAAATGAGCAACCTAATCCACAGGGATGTTAGCAGGAGGGGTTTCTTTAAAAAAAAGCTATGCCCCAAAACTCTGACATGTTGAACGTGAGTTGTGCCCTGTTCCCGCAACACCAGCAAGGAGCCGGCTATTTTATTTCATCTCAAGGAAACCGAGCGTTTCTGTAGTTTTTCCCTGTTCAGAGGCTGGAGATCCCGCGCAAGGCAGCGAGAGGGCTTTTCACACTGCCAGAGGCCCACCAGCCTGCCACTTGCACCAGGGCACCTTCAGGGCTTTAAGGAGGCTCTGACGGCACAAGTATTTCGAGTACAAACAGAAGAAAGACTTAACTGGACCCTGGGCACCTGAACTAAAAACTACTGCTCTCCATGCCCCTCTACTGCTAAACCCACACCCAGAAACCTCTCTTAAAACTTGCCAATTCTCTCCCCTTTTCCTTTGTAATTCTGCTAGCAAGAGAGGAACTTCAGCTTCAAGCCCTGGTGTTTAAACCCGCTCAGATGCCTCTGAAGCAGCCTCTGGCTGCTGAGAGGCTGGAGGTCCCTGCTGGGCAGCAAAGCTGGGGTGCACCAGGACCCCTGGCTCTCCCTGCCAGTGCTCAGGTTCCCCTGAGCCCAGAAAAGAGAAATGAGATCTTTCCCTGCAGGTTTAGATGCCAGTTTGCAAGTTAAGCCTCACTAAAGCTTCTCCTAGTTGAAGATGTCCCTGCTCGTTGCCGGGGGGTTGGACTAGATGGCCTTTGAGGGATCCTTCCAACCAAAACTATTCTGTGATTCTAAACTGAAGGTGAGGAGTCCCAGACTTTTACGTGGACTAAAACCTAAATTCCAGGGTCAAACCTACTGGGTATTAGTTTTTGGCTAACCGCTTTGCTTTTTATTACCACTGGCACAAAAGAAGTGATTTCTCCACCTCATAGTTATCAATGAGTAATTAAGTCTCTTCTAGTAACCCTATGCTGAGAAGGCTTTTTAAATTAAAATATTTTCCATTTGATTTTGTTAGCTGCTAAATGAAGATCAGGAAAAGTAGGCTAGTCACAGCTATCCTAATTAAGCTCCTACAATAACCCATAATTACGCCCATATTTATCACCTTTGTGCTGGACACTTTAACCTGTTGTGGTTTGTAATCGGCGTGTCTGCGTCGGGGGCTGTAAGCTAGCATCTCTCCCCGGTCCAGCTTGATGGAAAGTGTGGAAACAAACTGTTTATGAAACTGTAATTAGGGTAATTTATGAGGCTTTCTTATTAGCAGCAAACCTAGGTTAGAGAGCTGGGCTGGGTTTTAGCAGGCTAGGTGACTCTAAGTGTATTTTATTGAAGAGAACTTGTGGCATTACTGCTGAGCAGCACAAAGATGGCCTTTTTGGAGGAGAGAGGCAGAGTCTGATGGCGGTTCAATACCTGGGCTCCTGGCTGACCCGCTCTCAGAGCCTTAGCAAGTCACTGCTTGCATTTAGGGGTGAAAAAAAAAATCTCCTCGTGCCTCAGTTTCCCCACCCGTGGAAAGCAGATAGGCCAGTGTTTCAGAGGTTTGAGGCATCACCCACGCAGCATCCCTGCTTCACCCCACTTTGCCCCGTCCCCACAGCCCGGCACCCCCTCAGCCCTCCGGTTATCCGCAGCAAGGGCGAGCCCGCACCCCACGGACGGCGAGCTGCCGCCCTGCCTGCTGAGCCCGAGAGAGCATGGCCTGCCCAGAAGAAAGGAAAAATATGGTGCTTACAGCTACTCCGGGATGCCCCACGCTCCGTGCAGCAGCCAGCAGGTCTCTCCTCACTCCCGATAGATGCAGCAAGCATCTGCCTTCATCCTCAGGCTGGGAATGTGCAGGATGGGTCAGGAAAGGTGGGCACACCCCAGGCAAACCCACATGCCTACCCCCAGAGGCAATAGCGGGGGGTTAAGGTGTGTAGCTGGACATGGGCACACATTTCAGAGCAGGGTTAGTGCCAGTTTTTCCAACTTTTACCCTGATTTTAATCTCCTGTCGCCCCAGAGCACCCTCAGGCTAAGGAGGGCAGAGCTCAGGCACTGCTGTGTGTCTACTTGCAGCTCCTTGGAACTGACAACAGGTTATTCCAGGTGTTTTGTTTGTAACAAGGAGGTAATAAAAAGAAAAGGAACTCCTCACATCCACACCCTAACCCACAATAATACTGGGGTGGAAAAGCTAGCTCCAAATACCCCAGAAATGCTGAGAAAAGGCTAAAATCCAGCCAGAGCAACCTGCCTGAAATGCCCGCCCCCGTTTCGAGGAAGGGAGCTGCGGTTCTAGTCTCGCTGCCGGGCTGTTACATGCCGGGGGTGGGGGGGAAGAAGATGTTCAAGTCGCAAAGCGCCCGCGGTGCCGAAGGGAAGCGCTTTCCTGCGGCAGTGGAGGGACCGAGGGGTTGAACAGGGACGAAGCCCCCCGGGCTGCGCCTTGCAGAGCCAGGGGCAGACGCGTCTCCGTGCCCCCCCCCCGGGGCCCGAAGGACTCGCAAACCCAGAGGAGCTGCTGGTTTTTCTGGGGAAAAAAAACCCGTTGCCAGCAGGTACCCGCAGCCCCGCAGCACGGCTGAGCTGGATGTCCCCAGCTCGGCTCTGCAGAGAGAGCCTGCCCGGGGGGGGCCTGTCTCTGCGAGAAACCCGAGGGCTGAAAGGGCCCCGTGGTGTGAAGCTGCGAAGTAGTGGTCTTTTCTGGCTAAAATGTTAGTATTTCACAGGCCCAGAGAGCGGGGGTTGCTTCTCGGAGCGCTGCGAGTCCTCAAGGGGAAAACTGCCCTTCCCACGATGAAGACTCCCGGACTAGAAAACATGGAGATTCCCTTGCCTCCTCGAAACACCCAGCAAGGTGGGCTTTGGCTTCTGAATCCTTCATTATGACCCTTTTCTTTCTCCCCTCCATGAGTTGCTTTTCCTCCCTGGGTGGTCAGAGAATTTCTGCAGTCTTTCTGCCCTATGTTAAGGGATGAGCTTTGGGGTTGGGTCCCCTTCTCAGCATATGGGGCAGGATGGGGTGACTGCCTGTAAAAGCACCCAGCTCACAGGCACAAGAAAGTTTGTGGCTTTCTGGATGGATAAACTCTCCCGTGGTAGACTTTGGGAGTTAAAATAGCAGGAGGGGACGTGTAATGTGCTGTGTGCACTGCCAAACCAATCCTGTTCTGCCTGTCTAACCTGAAAAAGCAAACTGTCCGTGGTCTGTATGCACAGTGAGATAGCAAATGTGTTCAAATAACTGTCTTCTAATAAAAATGCACTCATCTCAGTTAAATTGGGGGGGTGTCAGTCTTTTGAGGACAAAGTTATAGATAAGCCCCACAATCAAAGCCACAGAGACTTCAGCAGAAACCGAGTGGTGCCACAATGTTTATTAGCTGTGAAGAAGTTTGCTGTAAGACACAAAAAACGGTAAAGAAAAATGAGGGGTGTGATCTTTGCACTAAATAACACTGCCTGTACGGAAATACTCAGAGGAAGGAAAGAAGAAATTTGTTAAATCATGCCATTTTACTGTTCTGAAATAAAGGGCACCCAGCACTGTCCACACTTATGAGGCCATTCAGAGCTGATTTATCGCTTGAGACCACAGAGACAAAATCAAGCCATTACAACCTTTTAAAAGCTTTCTTGCAACAAACTAAAAATATCCATTGCTGACAGATGCAAGCTGTCAATAAGGAATATAAGAACTCAGTATGAAGAGTGGAAAGAGTGCAAAGTCTTGATAAACATCTCAAATTGGGTCTTACTCAGTGGGAAACAAGTAGTTTATAGTGGTAATTGTAAAGGGCATTTTACATTGAATCAATTAAATGAAAACCTTTTAAACCCTTTTTAAAAAGAGACCTTTTTAAGTTAACAGGTGATTTTAATTGGAACCATGGGACTTGCATCATGGGAGGTAGGTTGGGTTTTTTTGTTGAGATTTTTTTTTTTTTAAGCATTCAATATAGGGGAAAATCGATACACTTCCATCAGCATTTGAACTCCTAGAGTCTTGCAAGTTGGATAGTGAAACTAAGCAAGAATTAACAGTTTGCTCTGGTTTTGCATGGCCTTCTCTAGCAATTAAATATGTCTCTATCATAAGTCCTTAATTGTGAAAGGTGCAGGAGAATTTATCAAGACAGAGTTACCTTAGGATAACTATTTTTAGTCATAACCTACTATAATTACTATACATTTTAAGAGATAATTTACCTTTTGAGAAGATGTCAAACATCTCAGCTGATACCATGAAAATCAGTAATTGCATGTGAGCAGCATTTCACTTCTAAATTCCTTTTCTTACTTCTTCACAGCCATAAAGGATGCTCTGCAGAATTAGCAGCAGCAGGCAATGCCTGCGAGCCCAAGGGACTAACGCCACGAGCAAAAAACCTTCCCTCAAAAGCAAATGATGCTTTCAGCAACTGCCTTTCAGAGCTGGTGAATTCCTTTGCTTCCCAGTGCTCTGTACGTCACCAAATCTAGCACTACCTGCCCCGCAAAGCTGCAAGGTGTGATCCAGAAAGAGCAGCTACCTACCTGGGAGGAGGCTAGGGAAAACCGGGGGAAGGAAAAACACAGTCCCCAGGGAAAGAACTTGGACCTGGTTCCCTCTGTGGAGCCCCGGAGGCAGACATTAACTGGGTTAGCCTGTGGATCCTTTCTTCCTCGCAAATAAACGTCAGTCTTTGAGTCTCATCTCCTAAAAGCCAGAGGGCAATGTCTAGTGGGTCCAGTCCCAACGGGGACAGCTGAGATCCCGGGGCAGGCAGGGAGCTCCTGGAGGGGGAGGAAGGTTTGCAGACCTGCAGGGAGGGTCAAACGGGTGGCAGAAAAGGCAGCAAGTGCATCACACAGCCTACCTCTGGGTTCTTCACAACCAGTTAAACGAAAGCTCGTCCCTTCGACACAAAACTAAGCCTGTGACGGTGCTCCCTTTTGCTAGCTTGAACTGCTGCAGCCCATGAATTTAAACGTGTCCGTTAGAGAACCAGTACCGGAGCTGGAAGCTGCTCAGTGGAGAAGGGCGATGCAGCACGCGGGCAGAAAGCTCCTCTTGTAGCTGGGGGAAGGAGCGGCAGAGAAAACTCTGGTCCCGCAATGACTTTCACCGGCCGGGCAGACACTCGGGGCAGGGGGAGAAGCATGGGTTTGCTTCCTGGCTTTGGGTGGAAGAAAAACGTCAAAGGGGAGCGGAGAAGTTCCCCAGGGGAATACACAGAGGGAGAGAGCAAGGGCAGCCCGGCTTGCCCAGCAGAGCTGGCCCCCTTCCCGCAGCGGGAACGTCGGCAGCTCCTGGGATTGTACTGTGATCTTTGCAAGAGACACTGTGCGTTCCTCAGAGCAACCCTGGAGTTACATCCCGATGTTACGGCGAACAAATAAAAACATGCAAGTCTCTAAAAGAAGCATTCCGGCCTCGGGGATGTTGAAAAAAGCCTGGAGAAATGGTCTGGCTGAATGCGAGGAGGAGTTCAAGGCAGCACGGCGCTGGGACGGGGCACCCCGGCATCCTCCCTGCGGTTCCACCCTCCGCTCCCTCCCCGAACTGCAGGACTGAGAAAAGAGGTCAACAAGGCTCAGTAGGTGTTGCCATGAGTTTATTTACTTTACAGAAGTGTTCGGGTCACAGGAAACACGAAAGGCCCCTCCCAAGTACCAAACCAGCACATACCTCCCACCTGCTTGCCCCGGTGCAGCTGAAGCCTCTCTTCGAGCAGCCAGGAGCTGGCAGCTTCAGAGGTCGCTTTAGCAGGCACTAAAACACCCTGACTGACTGTCAGGGGTGGCTTTGTGGCCCTCCTGCCCTTCCCTAACCCTGCCCTTGCACACATAGCATTCCCAAATTGATGGGCCACTGGGTGGCTCCAGAAAGCTGGCAAATGCCTTCCGCATCCCGGCAGGGCAGGTGGGGAAACTGAGGCACGGCCGGGGAATCGCTGCACGGAGGGAAGGCAGCAATCCAGCCTCCGCATCTTCGGCGTCGCGCCCACCCTTCCTCCGTGGAATTGATGTGCTTCTGCCGTGCACCAAGTGATTAGTCTGGGGCTTCTCCGAGTGTAAAGTTATGGAGCGGGAGATCCAATCACCGGCACAACTCCGGTTGTGCTACAGGCCTATTTGAAAGGGTAAGTGTTCTGCATTTTTTTTTCATGCCTGCAACAATCTAGACAAATAGGCTTTTAAATTAAGCAGTGATTTGGAATATAAGTGAGTGCATTTAAGCTGCTAAGAGATGGAAAGATCCTAATGGCTGAAATATTTGTCGTATCACAAATAAACTGGCTGTATCGGGAGCTACTAATATAACTAATTTTTACCAAATCCTTCACTGCTCTGTGATAGAAAATGAGGTCAGCATAGGTTGAGGCAACATAAAATGAGCAGCTGCCAGAAGGCAGCACAGAATACTGATAAAGGACTCTGCAGAAACTGTATTGCCTGCCCACAGAAAAAAAAAAAAAAGAATCAGCTTGTTCAAATTAAGATACAGCTTTTCCAGAGCACCTAGGTTTTTAATGAAAAGGTGCCAACGAATACAGGCTTTCAATGGATGCGGAATACAAATGCATACCGAGATGCTTCCTCAAAGCCTCCCTATCCCCCTGGACCTGGGTTTATCCAGTTTTTCCACATTTTAATCGTGAGGTCTGTGTGACTTCTGAAAGGCACTTGGGTGTCAAGAGAGGGCAGGACTGTGCCCCGGGGCAGCTGATGAGAGTCCCTGGGATTTCTACAGTTCCTTTGGTTCCTACAGGGTTTTCCAGTTACAGGAATGAAATCCTGGCTGCACATTACATTAACCTGCCATTCACAAGGAGGAAAAGTGACATGAAGAGGAATTCAGAGGACTTGGTCCACTTTAACAGAAAACCAAGCCCAAAGCCCACAGAGATAGTGCCTGGCAGTGCCAGAAAGAGCTCTCGCACCTCTAGACATTCAGGAACCAAAAGCAGCTCCCCAAAAATCACCTTGTTTCTGCCATGCCCCCGTGCAATCCCGTTACACCAGTACAAGGTACTCTGAGCTGCCACGTCAAGGATAACACCCAGGGGAAGAGAGGCAAGTGCTCGGTGTCAGAGACGCAGCAACAGGCTGTGCTTTGCCTACCATGTTTTTAAGGCTGCCTCAAACATTTGGGACCAAGTGGAATGCAACCATACTCTGGCTGTATGAGAAAAACAATATAATCATTTTCATTCTCATTAAAAAAAAAACAACACTTTGGAAGGGGAATTTCCTCCCTCCTTTACAGGCATGAACAGCCTATCTTTGAATAAGGGGAGGATATTGGTCATAATAATTGGCCCTTTCCATCCCTCAACCCCAAATGAGTGATAAAAGCCAAGTAACTCTATTGGTCAAATGGGAAACTGAGGCACAGGATGCCTTCCATAAGGGAAGAGTTTGAGAGTCTTCTCCCCCAGACAGGGCTGGCAGTATAAAGCAGATTTTCTAGCTTTTCTAGCTTCCCCACCAGCAAACTGGGAGTGACCCCACCCCAGCAAAAACAGATCAGAGAGCGGACCAGGGCATCCAGCTATTACTTGGGATGATGTGTTGACGCAGGCTCACTCACACATGGCCACATCTCCCTCCGCCATGTGAGAGGCCAGCGTCGCCGAGAGCGGCTCTCCTGGGATCAATAGGCAGAGCGCCTTGGCAGGGGAACAGCGACCACTCGGGAGCATCGGACAATTTAGGAAAAATAAGATCAACATGGATTAGCAATAAAACTTAAAGCGGGCTGCATTTCCTAAATGGAATGGTAGAAGGGTTCATATTTGATAACCATTAAATGGTTTAATGAAATAATTATAACCCAGACTCCTGAGCCCGGCCACAATCAATAACTATGAGCTCTAAGCAACAGCATGATCCAAGTTCTGCCATTTTCACAGCGCTCCCCAGCAGGCAGAGTGTGCGACTATAAATGCGATTGACAGTAAAGTTGCATTAAAACATCCCCATCAAGGGCAATAATAGATTAAAGGCTACTGAGGCACTGCAGTCGGCTGGTCAATATGCTTTATTTTCTGCATCATCCCCAATTTTGCCACCCTCCCGCATACTGTTAGCGGGAGTCGATTTGCTGTCAATGACTAGCCCTGGCAAAAGATGCATTAATGCATGCTCACAAAAGCAGTGCGCATGGCATTATCACTTCACTCGCTTTCAAATTACAGCCTAATGCTGTCTCCAGGCAGCTTGTGACACGTTAACACTATGTGCGATTTGTTGTATCGGGCTAAATATTTCATGTCTAAAGATTTCATCACAGATTTGATGACAGAAATAAACTACCGCCCGGTGGGAAATCATTCCGAATAATAGAATTAGGCATTGTTGGGAAATCGACAGAAAAGGGATGGTGATGTGGAAGAGTGGAAGAGGAGCAGAAAACGCATGGGAGGAGAAGGAGAGCTGAGCAGAGGGCTGCGGAGTGCCCGTTTGTCTGCTAACTAAAGGCAGTGTTACTAGTAAATCCAGCGATGGGGCAGAGATTGCAGTTCAGGGGATTGTACGTACCTTGCTCCCAGGTAGCAGGCTTAGGTGCTCTGTTGCTGCCTTCAAACGTCAGAGAATCCCCCGTGATGCATGAAACACAAGCGGATATGCCCAGAGGTTTGCTTTATTTTCTGCCGAAGCCCATAAACCAGCCCATAACACATATGCCTGTTCATCCCTCTGCCACAGGGTGTTTTGTCCTTTAGAGCTAGTGGAAAGGGCCGGGAAAACTGAAGGCATCAACTGATCTGAGGAAGAGGGGGGCAGGCAGCAGCAGAGCAGCCTGCCCTGTCGCAGGGCTCCGGGCTGACCCCCAGAAAGCGCAGTCGGGGCAGGAACCGGGGGACCCCACGAGCTTGCCCACAGCCGCTGCTCTGCGTGGGGACTGTGGGCTACGCAGCCCTTTGCATTGCAGGACCCGGAGGGTCACAGCCGGGTCCCCCCCTCGGTGTGCCGGACAGCCCAGACGGCCGCTGCCGGCGACTCGCACGCCCGGGGACCTGGACCCCCCTTCCCGGCCAGGTACCCCGCAGGGGCTGGGCAACCCTGGCTTTGCAGCCTGGCCACCCAGCTGCTAGCCAAAGCCTTTATTCAATGCTGACTTGGGTGCACAGCTCGAAGGCAGCAAACCTATTAATCCTTGCTTTTTTCGAGGCCCCAGGACCTCTGTATTGACTCCCTCCTCCAGCAAGCGCTCCGGTCTTTCAGCCTGAACAAAACAGCCACGGAGTCGATCGTGCGATGAAAAAATAGGCACTTGACCAGAGAGAGGAGACAAGTACTGAGGCTCAGCAGCAAGCAGGCTGCTTGGTCTCCTGGTTTAGCTGCATTTTGCCTTTACGGTAAGCCCTTCTATAATGGCAATTTCAAACCGCAACTTTGATTCATGCCCTTTCCTTACAACCAGCTGTTGCCACCCACCACTGAACACCCAGCTCTCGCTTTTCCTGAGCTGTTTTTATTATTTTATTTTTTGTGGGGGGGAGTTCCTAAGGATTATTTGAAAGAGTTAACAGCACCTTTGCAGTTGTTGGGGGTTAGGGAGTTCCCTCTTCTCCAAGGTAAAAAAGTAAAGCACAGCTTGGTTAATTGTCCTTAAGGCTACTGCAGATTATAAACCTGGATTTACTTGCAAAACATGAGTGTTTAACCCCAATAAACTGCCAATAAACAATGCTTTCTTCTTCAAGAAACAGTGAAAGCTTCCTCACAGCTCCCTTTCTTCGCATTTTGCAGTGTGTGTGGGAGATAAACCAAGTCTGACTCCCAGAGCAAACACAAGTTTCCCTCCCTCAATAGCAGAGTGCTTAATGTTGTAGAATAAAGCTGTACAAGAAGCCTAGAGCTTTTTTCTTACCTCAGCTCCTGGACTCCCTGTGTAACCCTTAGGCTGTGGTTTCCCAAGAAGCTGAATTAGGTGCCTGAGCAGGGCTGACAGGGCTGCTTGGAAAATCAGCCTGACTCTACCCCAGCTTCGGCTTCCCACTGGTGAGCAAGAAATCAGCTCTCCCCCAGCTGGGTCACTGACTCCAGCAGGAATCTCCTTCAAGCCCAAACTTAAGCTGCATGCCTCTATCCCAGCTTTATCAAAAAGCAAATGCACTCTGTCTGTCTCTCTCACACACGAACACACAGAGAAATCTGGCAATACCCCAAAGCAGGAGCTTTTACAGGGGCAAGCCAGTTTCTACAACACAGCCACAGCACTCTATCCCTGAAAACAGACACCAAAACACTTCGAAAAGGAAAAAAAGATGTAATCCACTTCGGTGAAAACACACAGAAAGCAGTCAGCAGCATCCAAGCAGACTTCTGAGCTTGTAAAACAAACCCTTAAGCTAATTCCTGCCTCGTGAACAGGCTATGCAGCATGTTTGTGTTACCTGCAAGGGGATCGGGGCTTCCTCCTCAGCAGAACCAAATTCAGCCTCTTCTGGTGAAATATAAAGTAAAAACCCCCATTTCAGCCTATTTACTGAGACATTTTTCCTGTTTTTCTCTAAGACAGGCAACACTGGTCACTGATAGATCTCAGTTTAGCTGGACTCTACTCCACTGACTACTCTGAAGTCTCTAAAGCATTTGAGAGTAGCTGCCCCTGAACACCAGCATTTCAGACCCCCCCTGCACTTCAGTATGCAGGAGAGCCATTCCCTCAGCATTTCAATACCAAGCAGAGACACTTGGAAAAGGTCCTCTGCTCACCACCGAGGCTCCCGTGAGAAGCTGCAATGCTGAATTCGAAAGGAATGGTCTTTCCTCTGCAATGATACTGTTTACCAGACTGATGCAACCTGCCAAACTAATGCAAAGTGAAGCTTCGGGAGAGGCAACCTGAATGAGACTTCCCAGGGAGATGAAAACCCCGGTAGCTCCTGAGACCCCCTAAATAAGCTATGAATTAACTTTGCCCTTTCCATTAAGGCAGTAACCAAAGGAGGTGGCCAGTGCTTTCACAGCCCTTAGAGCAGGGCGATAGCTGGGCAGATCTTACAAAAAAGTGATAGTTGTATCACAGGGCACACGAGCGGAGGAGCCCAAGATGACGCCATTGCAATAGCTGCTTGGCTGCAAAACTTGCTAGTTAGGAAAGCTGGGGACCTGAATGGGGACTTTGCCTCCTGCAGAGCTCTCCCATCACTGTCAGACGCAGACGCTCCTTCTGTTTGCCCCTACAGAGGCAGAACTTGCTCATCGGTAAAGCAAACAAAGCGGATTACCCTGCCACTTTGGAAGGAATCAAGATCCTCAAGAAATGCACAAAGTAAAGTTGCGTAGATGTTACCTCCACATGTTTCTTTGTTCTTGCACCCAGGGCAGCAGCACTACCAGCACACACCAGAGAAACATGACAACTACACAGGTGCTGGCCCTTGACATCAGCCTCACCAGGTACTGCTGTGGAGGATTCCAACCTGTTACCTGATCTGTGCCTAATTAAGAAACACTTGTAACAGAAAAGAAAAATCTTGAATTTAAGTTTTTTAACAAAGAAAAAAGGAAAAAAATTGAATTCAAATTTTTAAAGAAAAGAAAAGCACCTGAACTCAAGAACTTCTCGAACTAACAATACATGAGCCAAAAAACAGTTCCCCTGTTTTTCAGATAACTCTGCAGGCTTCTTTGTTGTCATGAAGGTAGAAACTCACCATTTTTCATTCATTTCCTTCACTAAAACTGCCCATGCCCTCATGCAAGTGCCAGTGTGACTGCAAACGCCCGCAGCACCCCTTTTTCTCCCCCTCTCAGCCCCTTGGCCTGGCCCTCAGCCTGTACCTGTGCTTGTTCCTAATTTGCACTGCGAAACCTCATCCCTTAGCCCGGCAAGACTGGTGATTCTAAACCATAGTTCTGACAACCCCCAGGAACGCCCTCCTGTAAAAACGGGGCTGGCTTGAGCCACTGTTTCGAAAATACCCCAAAACCCCACTTTCCAAAAACCATTTTCATTTAGCCTCCCCTATGGCAACGAAGGCATTTCACGCTCTTAATCGAAGGTGCTGCTAAGGACGGAATTAAATGTCATAAACGTTTCGGGGGGATTTAATTCAAAACGGGGGGGGGGAACCAAAACAAGGCGCCTCGTGGCCATTCTGTGGTCCGGTGCTGCCATCTGGCGGCCACGTGCTGCCGGTGCGGGCAGGCTGCCCGCTCCCTCGCCCCCCCCGGGGGATGCCCCAAGGTAAAAGGCGTTTACACGCTGCCGCGTTAATACTAATCCGACAGTATTTCAAATCCGTGCTTCCCCCGCCTCGGTTTTGTGAGAAAGTGTAATTAATGTTCCGGTTATTTCCCAGGTATTATTAGGAAGTTCCAACAGGCTCCTGGCGATG
The DNA here is from genome assembly GCF_964289735.1 of Phaethon aethereus. Lineage (NCBI taxonomy): Eukaryota > Metazoa > Chordata > Aves > Phaethontiformes > Phaethontidae > Phaethon > Phaethon aethereus. The sequence goes on from NC_138599.1 coordinate 3,973,942, forward strand.
CAGAGGGCGGTGAGCGGGCACAGGCAGCAGCAGGTCACAAAGGGACAGTCCTGCCCAAGTCCCTGTCCTACACCAGGGACACCCCTGTGCTGGCTTTGGCTGGGATAGAGTTATATTTCCTCACAGTAGCTTGTTTTGGGCTGTGTTTGGGGTTCGTGAGGCGACGGTGACGGTAACAGGGACGTGTGAGTGACTGCTGAGCAGGGCTTGCACGGTGTTGGGAGGGGGCAGAGTGATGGCATTTGTCTTCCCAAGTCACCGTTAGGTGTGATGATGGAGCCCTGCTGTCCTGGAGACGGCTGAACATCTGCCTGCCGATGTGAAGCGGTGAACGAATTCCTCGTTTTGCTCTGCTCACACGTGCGGCTTTTGCTTTCCCTATCGAACAGCCCTTATCTCAACCCACCAGTTTTCTTTTTTGCCCTCCTGATTCTCTCCCACATCCCACCGAGGGGGAGTGAGCGAGCGGCTGCGTGGGGCTGAGCTGCTGGACGGGGTTCAGCCACAACACCCACCTGGCAGATGAAGGGAAGGCAGTGGATGGAGTTTTCCTGGATTTTAGAAAGGCTTTTGATGCTGTCCCTCAGAGTGTCCTTCTGGACAAGCTGCCCAGCTGTGAGGTGAGCAGGTACACAGTGCCCGGGGTGAAGAACTGCCCAACAGCAAGGCTCAGGGGGTTCTAGTGAATGGGGCCACCTCTGCCTGGGGGTGTAGTGGTGTTCCTCAGGTCTCCATTTTCGGGCCAGTTCTGGTCAATATTTGTATCATTTGTCTGGATGCAGGAGGTGAGCGCATCCTTACTAAGTGTGCAGATGATACTATACCGGGAGGTGCTGCAGCCTCTCCGGAGGGACAGGAGGCCTTGCAGAGGGATTTAGATAGATTGGAGCACTGGGCAATCATTAATGGCATTAAATTTAACAAGTCCATGTGCCAGGTTCTGCACCTAGGATGGAGTAACACCAGGCACAAGTCTAAATTGTGGGATTAGATGACACCTTTTTCCCCCCAAATATCCTGCAAGGATGGAGGGAGTAGTGGCAGTCTCCCTCTTACCATCCCACTGATCCAGAAAAGGATCCAAAACGCCTGTATGTAACCAGGACTGTCCTGCTGCAATGACATGCAAAGCTTTTTAATGCTCTCAGCTGCTCCCGCTAGCATTTCAGCAGCTGTGCTGCAGGCAGCCCCATACATCTGTCCATCCCACCAGGGAACAGACACTTCAGAAGCAGCAATAGGAGCGTTAAGCTATCAGAGCATCATTTTTTCCCCTTCGGTTCACTGCTCTTAAAGATAAAAATCTGTCAGTTCTTCTCCAATATCGAGAATGAAATTACTCAGGGTAGAGAGGAAAGTGACCTAACTTGAAGCAGCCAGATAAAAAATAATCACCACTGAATTGCTGATTATTCTCAACAATCCCTCTATGTATAAGCAATCTAATAATTGTGATGATTTTTACAGTCCAGTCACAACACATATATACACTTACTATAAACAAAATAGTAATTGCTTATTATTGCAGAAAAGGCTGCACAAAGCCACCTTCCCCCCCAGCCATGACCTCTTTAAATAGCGAGCCACCTCCGAACCTGCCCTCCTGCAACAGGGGGGAAGCCTTGAGCTGATAAATGCTTCCATGATGATCATCCACTTTCTATTTTTATATCCTGTTTTAAAGATGCTCTTTACTGCTGCTGGTTAACGTAACAAGTTCTTCTCCAAAAATGCCACTTTTCTTCGAAAAGGGTGATGTGACTCAGCTCCACTTGTCAGTTCCTGAATGCGTGCTTGCTGTTGCGTTTCTTTTTTTAAATGCCCTGCACCCCTTACGCACACCCAGAGGCAGGCAGGTGGTGTGTGGTAGCATCTGCTCCCAAACCACCACTGCACCTTCCATGACCACCACCCCCCCCAAAATCAGCAACTGGGGAACAGGCCAAGGAACAGGGATCAAGCAGGAACTCTTCAATTTTACATTTTTAGTTCTTGAACCTGTTCTGGTTTCAGCTAGGAGGGAGTTCATTTTCTTCATTGAAGCTAGTGTGAGGCTGCGTCTTGGATTTGGGATGAGAAAATGTTAGCAACATGCTGATGGTTTGAGTTGTTGCCAATTAGTCAAGTAGAGTCCAGCTCCTCCTAGGAGCCAGCTGTGTGGTACCTAGGTGCCAGCTAGGGCTAAACCACAGGCCCCCATTTTCAGGATGGTGTAGCTCTAAGCTTTGCTTCAGTGGTAGCACAAAGGCAATGCCACCCCCTCCAAAGACAAGGCTCAATATGCCCTTGTTCATTACTTAAGCTTCAGAAGTTTAAGTTGAAACCTCTGTCAAGGCTGCTCAACCTGGAGCCTACATTAACTCTTGTGGTTAGATGATGCTCAGCCAGTATGTGCCATCTTTATTTAGCACTGCATTAATTTTCACTTTTACACTGGTCAGCATGTACAAAAAAACCAACACAGAAACACCGTGATGCCCATTAAATAATTTTTATTCCTTAGGACATGAATTGCATTTCCACTTGTTTACAGTACTGTAAAGTGCAATGGTATTCATCTCCCCTCCTGTGCACATGTTCAAGTATTTAAAATGCCCAGAAAATTTTTCTATTTTATTTTTTTTTACAGCAGCTCAGTTATGGAGTTTTTAATCTGGCAAAATATACCCAGGTGTGCCTACAGGTTTGGGTCCTTCAATCTAACCCCCACCTGGGGGTCCTCCAATACTAACTGCTAGTGGAATGCATTGCCCCATGCCTTTAGTCCACCTCTTCAATGGTTGGTCCAGAAGAAGCTCCACCAGATGGAGGAGCTCCACCACCAGGGAATCCACCAGGCATCCCTCCAGGCATCCCTCCTGCACTCTGGTACAGCTTGGTAATGATGGGGTTGCACACCTTCTCCAGCTCTTTCTGCTGGTGCTCAAACTCCTCCTTCTCAGCCGTCTGAAAAAAAGACAAAAGAGCTCAGTACATGCTGCTCTCACTAAGTGAGTAACAGTCCAAAAGCCCATGCATTCCAAGAGTCCAGGCTTATTTTCATCCTGCTTTCAGCCCCACCAAGTCAGACTCCCACTGGGCTACATGCAAGAGGATTTCCGCTTGGTCAAGCTCTGACAAAACCAACCGATTTAAGACTCCAAGCTGCTCCTAGAGCTTACACTGCTCCTGGAGCAACAGGACCTAACTGAAGGTTAGAGAAGATCATACTTGCAAGCTAGCCAGTCTGACCAAGGAGAAACTGAAAGCTGTATGCCTGCAAGCTGTGGTCGCTCAGACATCCAAGGAAGGTACTTGGACCAACACAAGTCTTTCGACTTCTGGTGGAAACTACGAATGGCTTTGGAATCACTTTCATCACAGCAACCAGTAGTTTCTTGAGCTTTCTTTGTAGCTTAGTGAGACACTAGAAATAAATACTGACCAAACATGGAATGACATACCTGATTCTTGTCCAGCCAATTGATGATTTCATTGCATTTGTCCAGGATTTTCTGCTTGTCTTCATCAGAGATCTTGCCCTGGAGCTTCTCATCTTCAACAGTAGCTTTCATGTTGAAGGCATAAGACTCCAGGGAGTTCTTAGAAGACACTTTATCACGCTGCTTCTCATCTTCCGCTTTGTATTTCTCTGCTTCCTGAACCATCCGCTCAATGTCTTCCTTGCTCAGCCGGCCTGCAAAACACAGCAGCAGTTCAGGTCCTGGTTTTCTAGTCAGTCATTTTTAGCCGAAGATTACAGCCTCCCATACATTAAAACAATTACACTTTTGGGCAGGCAGGCAGGCGAGGCCCTTAAGCTATCAGGTACCCTTATTCTTAAACCACTTCATCAGCCTCCTTAGAAACTCATGGATTGCTGCACTAGAAACAAGGGTCAGGACTGTACATGAAGGTGCATACGCATTACAACCAAGTTTTGATAAAGCTAGAAGGCAGTTTCACAAGCCAAGCTTAAGCAGCTAGCCAGTGTCCCACCCTCAGAAGCATGTGATCCTCACCCTTGTCATTTGTTATCGTGATCTTGTTCTCCTTGCCAGTGCTCTTATCCACAGCAGACACATTCAGAATGCCATTGGCATCAATATCAAAGGTTACTTCAATCTGAGGTACACCTCTGGGAGCAGGGGGAATACCAGTCAGCTCAAACTTGCCCAGCAAGTTGTTGTCCTTAGTCATAGCACGCTCTCCTTCATACACCTAGTAAGAAGAACCAGCAAATTAAGTCAGAAATTTGACCACACATTATTAGATCATAATGGGGTACTATCCTGAAGTGACATGGTCGCTCAGACATCCAAGGAAGGTACTTGGACCAACACAAGTCTTTCGACTTCTGGTGGAAACTACGAATGGCTTTGGAATCACTTTCATCACAGCAACCAGGCGTTTACTAGCATCCCTTGCTAAGGGCAGGAACACAAGACTTCTGGCCCAAGATTTACTTCAACGATCAAGGACTAGAAGTGTTGACAGGGTCTTAAGATTATGCAAGTGCACTATCGGTTCACCCCAGTGCTGCTTGCCTACCTGGATCAGCACACCAGGCTGGTTGTCAGAGTAAGTAGTGAATGTCTGAGTCTGCTTGGTGGGGATGGTGGTGTTCCGCTTGATCAAGACTGTCATGACACCTCCAGCAGTCTCAATGCCAAGAGACAGAGGAGTGACATCCAACAGCAGCAGATCCTGTACGTTCTCAGACTTGTCTCCAGACAGAATAGCAGCCTGAACAGCTGGAGGAAGAGAAAAAAAACCATTGAGCCCTGCAACAGATAATGCTGCACACAGTACAGTTAAGCCCATAGCTCGCTCAGACATCCAAGGAAGGTTTTGGCCATCATTAGTAGACTTCCGGTGGAAACTACGAATGGCTTTGGAATCTGATTCATCATTGCAAGTCAAACTTAAGTTTCTCACTACTTTGAAAAACTTACACTGATTCAGGTGGAAGACCTAGGGCCTACACCAGTACTGCTCTTCAACTTCAGAGAGTACTCCATTTGCTACCACCCAACAGTTTTCACATGCAGAAGCTAGAAGGATCCGATGTCAATTTTTGTTGTTACCTGCACCATAAGCCACAGCTTCATCAGGATTGATGCTCTTGTTCAGCTCTTTGCCATTGAAGAAATCCTGCAGCAGTTTCTGAATCTTTGGGATACGAGTAGACCCACCAACCAGCACAATGTCATGGATCTGAGATTTGTCGAGTTTAGCATCTCGCAGGGCCTTTTCAACAGGATCCAGGGTACCACGGAACAGGTCAGCGTTCAGCTCTTCAAAGCGAGCTCTGGTAATGGATGTGTAGAAGTCAATACCCTCATAGAGAGAATCTATTTCAATACTGGCCTGCGTGCTAGAAGACAGAGTACGCTTTGCACGCTCGCATGCAGTGCGGAGGCGACGAACTGCTCTCTTGTTCTCACTGATGTCTTTCTTGTGCTTGCGCTTGAATTCAGCGATGAAGTGGTTGACCATGCGATTGTCAAAGTCTTCTCCACCCAAGTGGGTGTCACCTGCAGTGGACTTCACCTCAAATATGCCATCTTCAATAGTCAAAATTGACACATCAAAGGTGCCACCTCCAAGGTCAAAGATAAGAACATTCCTTTCAGCACCAACCTGGAAGAGATCAATTTCCATAATGCAATTCCATTCCCTACCTGCTAGTTTAGCAGGTTTACTAGTTGGACATCAGAGACAACAGTTGCTCCATAGCATACCTTTTTGTCCAGGCCATAGGCTATGGCAGCAGCTGTTGGCTCATTGATAATTCGCAGTACGTTGAGCCCTGCAATGGTTCCAGCATCTTTTGTAGCCTGACGCTGAGAGTCATTGAAATAGGCTGGTACAGTCACTACAGCATTAGTAACAGTCTACAAAAAAGCAAGTAAAAAAGCCGGTTATGTACATACACTACTCACACATACAGAATTATTCGTTACATTTCACTGAAGTCCCAGACCTCACCTTCCCAAGATACGCTTCTGCAATTTCCTTCATTTTGGTTAAAACCATGGAAGAAATTTCTTCTGGGTAGAAACTCTTTGTCTCGCCTTTGTACTCCACCTGGACTTTTGGTCTGCCAGCATCATTCACCACAGTGAAGGGCCAGTGCTTCATATCAGACTGGACAACAGAATCATCAAATCTACGCCCAATCAACCGTTTTGCATCTGGAAAAGAATAGTTGGCCATATTAAATATGTTTATTCACATGACAGAATATGAAGTTCCTCCTAAAATCAATGCAGAAAACCCTAGAATACTACTCAACCTGGAATTACTACTGCCTTGTCAAGACTTGGCTACAGACAATGCATCACTTCTTGGATATGCACAGGCTCCTTCACTATCGCCTCACAGCTGCCGTACCATTGCTTTAGACTGAAACGCTTAGTCAAGGCCACTTAATACTAACTGCCAAGAACAACTTGCAGCAAAACAGGTTTTTAACTGTAAGGCATATACTTTTGCAGTACATAATAAAAGCTTAATTACTACTAATGCAGTTATATTATTCAGACTAAAAACAAATTAGGAGTTTATTTCCAAAAGCTTTAACGCCGTCAGTCAGCAATTCTTTTACCATCAGAGAACATCTACCGTCACTGTACTAAGCTTCTGGACATGAAGTTAAGCTTCTGTATGTGCAGTAGGCAAATCTCGCAGCCTTACCAAAAACTGTATTGGTTGGATTCATTGCAACTTGGTTCTTTGCAGCATCGCCGATCAACCTCTCCGTATCTGTGAAGGCAACGTAGCTTGGCGTGGTGCGGTTACCCTGGTCATTGGCAATGATTTCCACCTTCCCATGTTGGAATACGCCAACACAGGAATAGGTGGTGCCAAGATCAATTCCGACAGCTGGTCCCTTCGACATCTCGTCTGAGGGGAAAAAAAAAAACGACTGAACTTTAAAATTGAACTCAAGCTAAAATGTTTCGTTCCCGTTATCCCACGTTTTACCAGCAACTGCTCCTTAGCATATACGGTTAATGCATTTAAAGACTCTACCGCTTGGTGTCCAGCCGCGGTAGGCCAAGGCCCAACCACGTGGTACAGCACATGGCCGGGGACTCCATCTCCCGGCATGCACTGCGCCACTCGGATCACGTGGCTCGAGGAGGACATCTTAGGCGCCGGGACATGTAGTCCCCGCTTCGCGTGGGCCTAACGCGTCGGTCCATGTGGCCTGGCACGGCCCCAGTCCTGCTGCCACGTGAACCCACCCTGCACCCATCGGGGAACCGCAAGCGCACCCCCACTGCCTGCCGAACGCTCGGTGTCCCCAGCCACCACCCCGCTCCGGCCCTGGAAGCCCGCTCCTTCCTCCCACTCCCGCCTCCGGGGACTACAAATCCCAGCATACCCATCCGGCCCACAGACACAGCTCCACCTCTCCCCCCTCCCACACACATCCCCAGGCGTTCCCGTGGAGAAGTAACATGGGCGCCGAGTCTCCTTTATCCCCCACCCCCCTGGGCCCGACCGTTTCAGGAGAGCAAGAGAACAGACAACGGAAAAACCGCCGTTAGAGGTTGTATTTCGGACAAAAAGGGCCACCAGCGCACGAGACTCTGCAGAATCCCCATACCGAAACGGAAAAACCCATCGCCACAGCGTCTCAAGGGCGTCCATCCCCTCCCCCTACCCGATCCCCCGCAGCGTAACTGTCCCTGCCGGGGCGAGGGCACCTCGGGCGGCACTAACAACAGATCGCGATACCCACGCCGGACCACGGCTCTCCCCCCACCCCCCCGCGACCGCCACCCCGTCCCCCCGCCGGCAGGCCCCGTTACCTGATCGGCGCGGACAGGCCCGGACGCGCACAAGAGAACCGGCTCCGCAAAGGCTACTGCTCAATGAGACCTCCCAGCGCCCGCCCCACTGCCTTTATATACCCCCTCAGAACCTTCCAGAAGCGCCCGCCTCTTCTCTCCGCTCCAGCCAATCCGCTCGCGTATTCCGCCGCCCTTCCAGCCAATAGCCGCCTACCGGAACCCGCACCCTTCATGACGCACCCAGGAAGGGGGCGTGCCTGCCGGCCGGCCGGTATTCTCGAACCTTCATGCGCTTTCCCCAAACCCCCACCCAACCGCCGACCGCTCTGCAACGCTCATCCCCCGCCCGCAACGGACGGGGGGTGGAGCTTCGTATGCGCGGGAGCCAATGAGAGCCCTCCAGCGGCCGCATGCAGGTGATGAAACCGACGAGCGTAGGCTGAAGGAGGGTGCAGGGGCAGAGAGAGAGGGCCAGGGAGCGAATGGCAGCCAATTGCAACAGGGCGCCGGAGGCTCGTTTGCATATTTCGCGCTTCAGGGGGAAGGCGCTTTTGGGTGGGAATGACCAATCAGACCGGGGGCTGGCGGATTGATTTGCATAGAGGGTGGCGGGCTGCAGGAAGGGGGAACAAGGCAGCGGGGAGGGGGGAGACAAAATGGACGCGCCATGCGGGGCCGGGCAGGAGGCCCGGCCGTGTGCGGGCTTCGGCCCTCTTCTCGTCCCCGGGCTTCCGTGAGCCCCGGGAGCGGCGTGAACGCTGGTGCCTGCGGTCGCCGTCCCACAGTCTCCGAGCAGGCTGGCGCCAGCGTTCGGGTACCCCTCCATGCAACGATGTCCGATTAAACACAATGAACAGCAGAATAACGGCAGGCGGATCACATCCAGCCAAGAGAGAGCGTTTGGCTTTCCGATAGGCAAGCTGGTGGAGGTAGAGGGGGCCTACTCCGGGGCAGAGCCTTGGGAGATCACCCTCTGCCCCGAGGGGAATGACGGCATTGCTCATTTTAATGCTCGCAACTTGTTGCCGAATGCTTCCCAGAGGCTTCCGACAGCACTTGCCTCAGTAAATCTCCGTGTACCATGGTCTACGCCAGCAGCACATTGCTGCTGTAATCCTCGGTGTTCTGTTTAACAAGGCAAAAGGCAGTGTCCTCTGAGGCCTCCCCACACCCTCATTCTCACCCAGGCAGAGGAAACCATGTTGTGTGCGGTGTTCTAGGGCACCACCAGTTCCTCCAACTGAGCAGAATCTGGCCTCCACAGCATCTCCGGTTTTTCTCATCCATAATCAGTGGTAATGCACCAAACCAAGCTAAGCGATAAGGTGACACCCCTTTATAAGTCAGTGCTGCTCACTGCATGCTCTCAGCATGACTGACTTTCAGTGGAAAGGAAACGGAGGCTCTGAACAGTGGAAAACCCATGGCTGCTCAGTGTCCTTGGAGATCAAGCCAGCAGACGGACCACAAGCGCTCAGCTGGTCTCAGCGCCTTAGGCTGAAAGCTGATCAGAGGTCATAAATCACATAAGGTCAGGCTCTAGCAGGAGCACTGTGAAATGTTTACATGGCATAAAACACCGAGTGGAAAAGTCAGGAGGAGTCACAACGAGGAGGGCTACACAAAACCTGTATCTTGACACTATGCAGTGGGAAAAGGGGCAAAGGAACTTCTACAGTCAGGGGTAAGAACTGCATGAAAAAGCATTTCTGATGCCACCAGGCTCCTGTGGCAGACATGGTGGGTGTGCTGGGCCATGGGAAGTCACTCGAGTAAAGCAACAGTTGGTGGCTGCTATTCTTGCTCTGCCACGCACAGGACTGGAATCTGAATCGGGACATTCAGGTGACAACAGAAGGCGTAGTTTGGAGTTGAAACTGAGGTGTACAAGGTTAGAGATGGGAGGTGCACCAGGAAAAGGAAAGGGGTGCTGGCTTTCACTCTCCTGTGCCTTTAAAGGTAAGGGTGGTCACCACAAACCATCACCCCGTATCTGACCAGGTACAGCATGCAAAGCACGCTCCACCCTATCCAGAGGGCAGGCTGCTGGAGCGCTCAACTCCCAGGCTACACGGGAAATTTTTCTCAGGCATGCAGTGCGAACTTGCTCAGAATACATCGGGCACCAAGTCTCACGGGAGCCATGCTGTTCACAAGGGATTGCCTTTGCTTTTTTTGTTTTGCTGGTTTTGTGGGGTTTTTTAATCATGGGCAGAATTTCAGTAGGACCTAATAATAGCACTACTTGCACCTTGAAATTAAATAGTGACATTTAGATGTGCAACCGTACTTCGCCCAGCAGACTGATAGCGAGTGAAGGCAGCCTAGAACAACAATGAGTCAGTGCAGGGAGGGCGGCAGTTTGGCAAATGACTCATTACATTAGAAATTAAAGGCTGTTAACATACTGGACAAAAGTAGCTCATTAGCTGTGTATCAGAAAAATGAGAGCCCAGCGGGCTGGACAGTGATAAGTATTCTGTATGGAGTTTTTTTATATTATGAATCCCAACATTATTTTTTTAAGCTAATTTAGTACATTAGAGATCAAGCACTGCTTCTCCCTTAAGCATTTAAAACAGACTTGGGAGAAGAATGGAGATTATCAGAGACACTTCCTATTCAAAACAGCAGCATTTGTATGTATACAACACTTGCATCTGCACACCCTGGCTGAAGTTTGAAAATCCTGCATTTCCAAGGTGGTCCCTTCCCTTTCCCATCATGTATTCCCCCTTCAGTGTGTAAGTACAAACTGATCCAGGTTAAAAATAACCCAAGATTCCTGATGCTGTACAAAAGTATGCAATTGCACAACCCCTCTCAAAATGTGCATCGCCTAATCAGGATTCTGAATGTTGTCAACTCAGGAGAGCGCCAGTAAGAGTGTTTCCTGGTGAATCAGGGACAGGCAGAAGGGCACACCTACAAGACCACTGTGTTTTGTTTTAAATACTGTGTAATTATGTTGCAATTTTTACTCCCAGATTTCAGTAAAGAAGATTGCTGATGTTGGGAGACCTCTGCTCAAAACACCCCCAGGGAAAAAAGGCTGAAGCACTGCAAGAGAAATCAACCACAGTTATGTTTAGTTACCCTAAATTCCACCTACATCTCCCTGACTGGAGATTCCTGTTAGGTAGTTCAAAATGTTTATCTGCAGAGATCTAAACTGTCTGAACAGCGCTCTTAGTTGTTCAAGGTTTCATTGTCATCTCACACCCAGTTCAGAAGTAAGGTCGCAGGTGTGGGAGTGGGAGGGCAACGTCACTGGAGGTTTTTTATCTGTGCTGTGTCTGCACTGGCAATATTTACCTTATTAACTTGAAGCATCTACATCCTCAGCCAAAATATCTCAGGTTAAGATAGCTGCATGAAGTCAAAATACCATTTACTTCAAAACACCCAAGGTTTCACATATTTCATGTCAAGTCACATAATTTAGACTGAAAAAATACCCAGGAAAAAACACAGCTTCTCCACAATTTCTACACAAATATGCATGTAGTCCATGTTAGCTTAAAAATAGTATTTTTGACTCCATACTTCTTTTTCCTTGGATTCATCTTGACAGCATGTAACACATCATACCAGAGAAGATGGAGCATTAGTACAAGTTTAGTTGAGCTGTAGCACTTCAGCTGCAGCACATTTATTTATAAAACATCCAACAACAAAAAATTATGAAATCACTGATTCAAAGGAATCAATAATAAATATTTGCTTTCCTCTGAGTTGTTCAGACACAGTACATCAATTATAGCAGGTAGAAGAGATGTAAGCCTAGTTTAGCTGCTAAAAAAAAAACCAAAGCTACATAACGTTATATGCATTTAATCACACTAGTAATAACAGGTATATGACAGTAAATGCTTTAAGTACACTATTTTACAAAATAGAGTTTGGCTTATGGTTCATTTGCTTCCCTTGTGCAACTCCTGATAGTATCATCCAGAGCTCAGAAAATGTCCCTTTGAAAAGATCTCTCTCATGTGTCCTTTGAGTAATTAATTTTTCCCTTTGGGCTTCAAGCTAACAACTGAAGTGCAGCATTGACTTTGTGTTCACCTGCGAGATCACTGATGCGTGGTCTGAAAAGCACCGCAGCATTTCAGACAGTGATTTTAAATCACCGTGGTGCCCACACTTCGTAACCAAGGCCACACATCTTTGCATCTTTGTTATGGTGCTTTTTCTGACACAGTCTGTATACAGTGCAGTCTGCACGTGCCCGGACAGCGGGCACACATACCACCTGCTTCCCGACAGGGCTAGGAACAGCCATGAATGAGCACACACACCAAGCTTCAGCAATTGCTTCTGACTAACTCCTTTTCCCCAAGGTCCATAAACCTTTCACCCCGTGCAATCAGATGGCTCATATGACAAAGGAGTGAATTCTCTGCTCCAGGAGAGCTAGACACCAGGAGAGGGCTGCCACAGCTGATCTGTCCTGCAGCTTGTTCCCGAAGGCCTGCAAGGAAGGAGTCTGCGAGGAGCAGGCTGTGCAAATTCTCCTAGCCAGCAGCAAACAGCCTCTAGGCTGTTGACAGAGCATCCTCCACTTTGCCAACTGCAAGCCTGGCCTGTGACTCAAAGCTAACCTACAGTATTTAGCACTCGGAGTGTAGCCAGCTCAAATGTTTGAATTGTTACCCTTATTTTGTGGTAATAGGCTTCTGGTTGCTCAGGCATGTATTCTTTAGTGAGAAAAGCATTCCTGCTTTTATATGCATAGAATAAGTATCCTCAGATGCAACACAGGTAACATTAAGCACAATAAGCAACTGTGGAAGAAGCCGCAAACTACTCTAGCGATCCTGCTCATGCTCTTCAGGACTTTCCCAGCTCTGGAGTACCTTCCAAGTGCTTTAGAGCACCTAAGCCTTCAGGGTCCAGGAAAAGAGCAACTGCAGAGGAATCACAGATGCTTACAGCTGCTGCTTCCAAGCAGTGACAGCCACTACCAAATCCACCAAAATGCAGCTGATCCAGGAGTGTGCCTCTGGAGTATCCAGGGAAGCTGCCTAGGTAAAATGACACAGTATCCAACAACCAGGAGCTGTCATGGAAGTAGAAGCTCATCAAACACCTGATACCAGACATCTCCTTTGTTTATACCTGTGACTCAAGACTGCCTTCCCTGCACAACAGTCCTGTACTCTGTCCTGCCAAGGGTGGCTAGGCTGACTCTGGGGTACAGACAGCAAGTGAAATTTTGGTACGTGTGATGAAAACAGTTGACTGCTCCTAGGAAGAATTCTCAGAGAGTATAGGGCAAGTTTGAAAACTATT